>NC_139899.1:5354841-5832341 GCF_905171665.1 Trachurus trachurus
AAATATGAGCTCATTTACATATCCAGCAGATACAAAGCAGCATTCTCCTCCTCAATGTAAAAGGTAGCAGAAAAGATGTGTTTAAAATGAAAATATATTGATGCATTTTCAACACATCCTCTGTTCTGTGTTGAAAGTCTGATCAGAAATCCTGCCAGAATCTTTAAATGTTTCATCTTCTCATATCTTTGAAATGTATTCTACCTTCTTACATGTATATTCAAAGTCTTTTCAACAGGGACATGTGACCTTCAGTAAAAATAAAACGGTCCTTTTTTAGATTAAAAACACATTTTATATCATCTTTCAATACAATTACGCTGACACACAGGGGAGCAATCCAGACCCACATTATACAAAGGTGCAGAGGGACAGTCCAACTCACACTCAACACTCGGCCTCTAATCTGCTCTTAATTCAGTTCTGGTCTAGAGAGACTTTAACTCAATTACACTCTCACCATCCCCCTCTGACCACCCCCTTTTCCACCCGCACACATACACGCACACACACACACACACACACAAACATTAATTGTGCTCTTCCTCCTTGAGCAACATCATTCAGCATGAAGTAGATTCTGGAGCTTTTCTGTGGGAAGACAATTCAGTTTGTTCACAGACTGAAGGGACTTCAAACACAAAGAGAATAGCAAAAAGAAAAACCACACACACACACATTTCTTTTCCAGATCCACTGAGCACACGCATGCAGTACTGCTCCACACTAAAGGTTGAGTATGATCTACGATGTTAACCTTTGTAAAAAAAAAAAAAAAAAAAAAAAACACCAGCTTCACAGTGGCACAGATTTGTTGAGAGACTTCAGTCTGAACCGACCTATATTAACGTATTCAATGAGGAACAAGTTAGAAATCCCATGATTCAATTGGTCCTTATTTCGCAGCACCCTGTGAGTCTGTGTCGATATTTTTTTATGCTGATTTTCAGTGCTTATGTTTTAGCTACAACAGTCTGGGTTCGTCATCGCACGAAAACACTACTTACAGTATGGTGGAACACTACAGGCAAAAACACAGTTTTTTCATGCACTAATCAATTTTGAGATTTTGAGATATTCTCTCAGAAAAGTTGAAAGAAATGGTAGAAAATCCACATTAAGGTGTTTTTTATTTTACTTCATTTTGTCTCTATCGTCAGTAGATTTCTCCTAAATTCACCAAAAGTTAACAGCTACTGTGACATACTGTGCTGTGTCTGTTGTCTGACCCATGTCATGTCAGGTGTCATTGTAAAGCTCTCTCTCTCCTGAACAATGATGTAGGCTCCAAAAAAAAAGTAATCTCCTCCGTATCCGCAACCAATCCTAAAAGTATGATTTACATTAACAATATGGAATTTTACAGTACAAGTCTTTAAAGGCTGTTTTCTCAAAATGAGTTTTTCCTCAGACTCTGAGCCTGAAATCTCCACTTCAGCAGCACTTACAGACACCAAACCTTCCAGTTTTAGTCCTATCTATATTCTGAAGGTTTTGACAGAGGGGATTGTTGATATATCATTCAAAGCCTGATTTATACAACATTTTGTTCCTAAAAACATGGCAAAATTTGATCTTTTTTAGGGCTGGTGACAGTGTTTTCTCATTTACAAAGTGATAAAAGAGATAATCCCCTCTGTAAAAACGTCTGACTCTATGTCAACAAAATAAAACAAGAATTTTGAAAGTAGCTTTAAATGGTAAATGGTCTGTATTTTATATAGCGCTTTTCCATCTGAAACGATACCCAAAGCGCTTTACAGTACATACATCACATTCACCCATTCACACACACATTCACACACTGATGGCGGAAGCTGCCATGCAAGGCACGAACCACGACCCATCAGGAACAAGGTGGGTAAGGTGTCTTGCCCAAGGACACTACGGCAGCAACAGGGACAGAACCGCCAACCCTCTGATCATTGGACGAGACACTGCCGCTTTATCCATTTTTCAGAATTCTGTTCTGGAAATGTATAAAAAAATTAGGGCATGAGATATTGCCTCATTTATTTAAATATACGATTTGACAAAACTGGTAATGCAAAAAATATTTGTCTTAATGTAAGTGATAAACTGTGGAGGTTTCATGGTGAGATCTGTTAGTTAAAATGTTTACCCTATTCGCCTGTAATGTCCCCCCTTATGTTAAAAAGGAAAGTAAGTGTTAAATAAAATGCTTCAGTAATAACTTTTAATCAAAAACATCAAGTAATTTTGTAAAACTTAACTTCCTCTGAGACCAAACTCAGGAAATATTTTATGTTAATTTATTTGTAATTTATTTAGTTTGTGTTTATATATTTCAAACTCACTAACCTGACAAATTGTAAACCATACACTATCCGACCTAGTCAATAACTACTTTCATCAAAAACCTGTTTCAGTTTGGGTTCTGAACATGTAAGTCAGTAAGAGAAACCAACTAACCAACCCAGTCATTAGTGGTCCTAACTAGAAAATTGTCTTTTTTTCTACTCTTTTTACTGATGCAGCAGCATGATGAGCCACATCTACTGCAGCTAAAACACAAGCCCCAGACTGTCAGCTCTTACACTCCATATTGATGTGTTCTCTCCACCAACACATTAACTCTCATTACTGCTCCAGTGAAGCATCTGGCATTTACAAAGACAAATTCCTCTCAGCCCAGAGCCACCAAGACCTCAGTGCCCCACGCACTCAGCTGCCCCCGAGCAACATGCAGATATTGGAATAGGGAGGAAAAACGCTCTGCAAACCAGGTTTTGTGAGTGAATGGAAGAATTTGTTTTAATGCAGGTAAACTTTGTCTGTATATGAATCAATGTTACTAAATAAATAGAAATAAAAATCTAATATACTGGTGTAACTCTGTTTAAAGGTATAATATGTAGGAATTCCCCCCCATTTGGCGGTGCGGTTGCATATCTGAACGTATTCTTGATGTTGCATTCACGTGAAATCGGGCAGATGTCAGACAGACAACAGACGCTGCATGTAACAGGATAAACAAGCGTCTATGTAAACAAGTGGTCCGCCAACCTGAGTTTCCGTGGTTACCTACAGGTCACGCTGCCACTCAACGTAAAAAATGTCGATGCAACATGGCCGCCTCGGTTCGGTGCGTCGCCCACTTATGTATTTGTAACGACTTGTAACAACTCATTCTAAGGTACCAGAAAGCTTTCATTTGTATGCGGGTGTGATTCCACTTCAGTGAAATACATATTTATGAAAGACATATTTGATTTTTGCTAATAAAAAGCCAAATAAGTTACATACTAGGGCTTTAAATAGATCTGTGTATATTCACCAATTTGTTCTTGTTGCCCACTCAGCTCAGCCTTAAGCGACAGGTGCTTTTTCCTTAATAGGCCACTCTGTGACTTGTTGGGAGAAGGAACACAGAGCTGTGGAGCTGTGGAACTGTGTCTGGGCTGTTTCCTCCTCTCTCCGGCCGGCAGAAGCAGAAGAGGAGGAAGATTTATTCTCTAAATCAAGCTTCTTATTTATTTATTTATCTACCTGTACTCACCATGATTTGCTCCAAGCCCCTCGCTAACATGCTTTAGTGGAGGCGCTAGAAGAAGATGGATGGGCATAATCAGCATTACCTGGAGCTCTGCCACCATCACCACGGTTACCAGTGTGTTATCCTCGCCACAGGCAGACAAGTACAACCCCACTATCTCTCATCTTCTCTTTTTTTCCCCACATTCCTTCCCTGCCTCTTTTTCTCAACTTTTCCCACTATTCAAGTGGAGCCCTCCTCCCCGCCCCTCGTTTTCTGTCATTTATTCGGTTATTCCTTTGATTCACTTCCTTTTCTGTTTTCTTCTCTGCAATGCCTCATCCTGTTCTTTTTATTTATTCACTTGATGGGTTTTTATTGCTCCTTTCCCTCAGCTGTTTTCTCTCATAGCTGGTTCACTTTCTTTTTTTAGTCCAGATTCTTATTCATGTTTTATTTGCCTCATTTAGAGCAGATAAATCCCCCAGATCATTATTTCTTTTATTAGATTAAGCTTTCATAATCTTTCCTTTCTGTCTTTATGTCTATACAACTCGTGTTTTATCTTGTAATGTTTCTTTGATTTTGACAGTTTCATGTGCTTTTTTTTTTCTTTTGTTCCCATTCCCAGTGCTATCTACCTGGCTGCCTTCAGTATCTGTAGATAAGTTTTCTGATAATTCACCAGAACAAGAGCCTCCCTCTCTCTCCCTCATTTCTTCAGCTATATTTCATGCACGTTCTCTTAAGGATTTGGGATTTCTAGTCTTTTATCAGTTTATTTTGGAGTTGGCACAAACTTTATTCTTTCCGTGGCAACTCACACATCAAACTCTCCTTAGTGTGATGGGTAGATTCTTTTTAGATTTTGTTCTAATGTCTGCACAGTCTCTGTCTCTGTGCACCACTGTACGTCAGCACACATGACGTCCCTGCTCTGTAGTGCTGTGGGAGACTGGAGACACTTTTTCCTTTTCTTTCAGTTAATCAGAGACCATCCAAACTTCTTCCTCAACCAAACCTAGATTTACCTCTTATCTGTCTGATAATCATCCCACCGATTCAAAGATGGTTATGACCCGTCATCCGTGTCAAGGTCCGCAGGGCCCCGTTGTTCCAAAGGTGTAATCTGGATAATTGGACTGGATTTTGGAATCCCTTCTTTTGCTATCCAGGATCACTTAATCTGTTTTAGTTTTATCTCAGTTGTTCAAAGCAAAGTTGGATTGGATCAGTCTGATCCAGATCCACATTTTTCAAGATGATCAAATCTGGATAATGAGTGCTCTAAATGGGACTGCATATCACACTGAAGGCTGAAGGCAGCATGGGCTCACTCAAAGAGTGTTTATTTGAAAATGGGGTGCATTGTTTTCTGTGCTCTTTGTTGTTTCTTCAATGTCTCTTCAACAGCCAGACCCCATCTGGTCTGCCTGTTGAAATACATTTAAAAAAGCAAATATACAGTATATTAGTCAAATACATTGTGAATATTTTCCCATGTGTTTCAAACTTCAAACTTCAAATTTCATTAAATTATCCAGTAGTTGTTCTTCAATTGTGGAATAATCAAAAGGTAACTTTATTTACTTATCACTGTTATGGTTTAGAAATCAGGCGCAAAATATAAATCAATAATGTATATATACTACATTATTGTTTATTTGACCAGTTTGAATCACATTTTGTTCCTAAAATCCACCTTGATTCCACCAATGGGATCAGAATAATCAAGGTTATCGCGATCCCACTAAAATGTTTTGAACAACACAAACCAGATTCCATATTGAAACCAAGATCGTATTACGTGATCTAATCCGATCTCAGAATCCGTTTTCATCCAGTTTCATCTGGTTGCAGCTTTGCTTCAAGGCCTTGGTGCACAATCGACTACGGATGAACCGATCTGGCTTCTTCAGTCCCAATGCCGATACCGATATCTGGGCTTAGTTTATCAATACCCAATACCGATCCGATACCACAGTTGAATTAACGTACTGTCTATCTCTTCATGTGGAATACAGTGAAGGCATCGGCGTTGACTTTAAAGGGATAGTTCACCCAAAATTGAAATTTCACTCATTATCTACTCACCCTCATGTCGACTAAGGGCTGGGAGAAGTTTCAGAGTTATCCGTGGCTTCTCTGAGTTACAGGGGGTCTCGGCGTAGCAGTGCATGTCCATATATATTTGGACGAACTGGGAAGAGGAGCTTCGAGAAGCTTCCGCTACAAACAAGCTTGAAAAATAGACTTATTTACTTTCTTTCGGGACAGTTTCACATTTCGGGGCTTCAATACAAGACGGTCATTACATGCGAGCAGCATGGAGGTATTTGGATGTTTTTTGGTGTGTCTTTTTGTTACGAAGACAGTTGGTATCCATTTGCAACCGTTATATGGACATGCACTGCTACGCCGAGACCCCCTGTAACTCAGAGAAGCCACGGAGGACTCTGAAACTTCTCCCAGCCCTTAGTCCACATGAGGGTGAGTAGATAATGAAATTTCAACTTTGGGTGAACTATCCCTTTAACATTACCTTTCTAACTTTGAAAAACATTGTTGCTCTGTGTTTGTTGTCTACCAGCATGCTGCACAGCTGCTGACACATGATGTAGCCGCCCCACAAACACAGAATTGAAGTGAACAGATCAACATCATGGATCAGCTCCATTACCTGATACCTGATCTAGATATTTAGTCGATATCTGGGCCGATATCCGAAATTCCCCTTACTTTCCTCCATTTTCATTTCCTGTTCATCTCTCTACAGTCTCTTTGCAGCCTTTGCCTCTAATCATCTCTGTGGCTCTGGCTCTGGTGCGAGGTGAGTCACCGGTGGGGGTGTAAACCAGGGCTTTGGCCCGACAGAGGTGCCAAGGAGAGGCCCACCTCACAGCCACACGTCCTCAACCACCGTTTCACCAGCAAGAGAAAGCACTTTTCATGAGGCAGGATGGCAGTCACATCTATGAGCATTCGAGCAATGAGTGATGAGCGAGAGCCAGAAACCCCAAATTGTTTCCTTACTCCCATCAAAACCTTCAAATTAGATTAAAGTGGAGGGGGAAGAGAAGAAGCGGTGGAGTGGGGCTGCTGGCAGTTTCTTGATTTGGGACAGAAAATCCTGTTTTTCATGGTGGTGTGGAATTCCAATCCGAAAAAAAAAAGAAAAGAAAAAAGCTTTATCTGCTCATCTGACTTGCTGAGGGATTTCTTCTAATCTATCTCTCTTCCCGACTCTCCGGCTTCCTCTCAGTCTCGCTCTCTCTCGGCAAAGAGCTGTGAGCTGAGAGCAGCAGACAGAGCAGCAGGCTCACGCATTCGTTTTTGATTTCCAGTCATTGAAAGCTTGCTATTGTGCCTTTAAGGATTGATTGTGTTACCAGATAGAGAGATACGCAGTAATTGGGGATATTAAAACCACCCACTGGTCTCAATTTGATAGTCTTGCAGAGACCAAGGAATGTCCATTAGGCAACGTGAATATTGATTGCAGAGACAAATCTGATGTCCAGATAGCTGATGACAGGAGAAGTGTATTTTTCTTGTAGAGGGCTTCAGCGTTTAATGATGTCACGAGACAAAAAAAGAAAGAATGGGGATCCAGTTTGGATGACGATGATTATAATGTTACATAGAGCCATCAGACCTCTGGAAGAAGATCACAGGAAGGTCGGTCATGGCTATGAAATAGAGGGGAAGTAACAATTTTGTCTAATGCACGGTTCAGTCAGATGAGTGGAAAACACATGATTAGCTCCATCGAATACACATTGTGGACGTCTGGTAAACGCCAAGTTGTCTGCACCTCCGCAAACATCTTGGGTTCCACCTGTTAAAGAGGACGTCCAGATCTCCAACATCACAGGTATTTGACAGGAGAGCAGCTGATCCTGAGTCTGGAGTTTAGTCCTGTCCACATTCAGAGTGATGGAAGTCGTTTGTTTGATGTAGGCTATCAATATCAGATTGTGCGTTTGTGTGTGAGTGTGTTTGAAGTTGTAGCCTGTATAATGTACATACAGTGTAGTCTGATTGTGCAGCTCTACTCACCACTGGTTTGTCTGGTGATGAATTAAAGTAGGTCTGAGGTTAAAGGGATAGTTCAACATTTCCCTATATATTTCCCATAATCCCTATAGTCATAGCAGTAGGTTTGTTACCTTTAATTGTCGATGCAAGCTATTTTTAGAACGGTGGAGCAGAGCCGTGAGCTGCTCAGAGCTACGCTACGGAGGCTAATAGGATTTCTTGGTTTCCCTCATCAAACTCATCAAATACACAATCCAACAACTCCAAAACGCTCTGGTGGACAAGTTGTGACCTGCACATTCACCACGCTATGAGATAATAACACAACGTTACCAGACAGAGTTGTTTTAGAGGTGGGCGTGCTCATAGTAGCTCTTAAAGGGATAGTTCACAAATTGCACTCATTATCTACTCACCCTCATGTCAACTAAGGGCTGGAAGAAGTTTCAGAGTCCTCCGTGGCTTCTCTGAGTTACAGGGGGTCTCGGCGTAGCAGTGCATGTCCATATAACGGTTGCAAATGGATACCACTTTTCTTCGTAACAAAAAGACACACCAAAAAACATCCAAATACCTCCATGCTGCTCGTATGTAATGTCCGGCGTCTTGTATTGAAGCCCCAAAATGCGAAATTGTTCCCAAAAAAATTAAATAAGTCTATATTTCAAGCCTGTTTGTAGCGGAAGCTTCTCTTCCCGGTTCGTCCAATTTGGACGGACAAGGGTGCGTCCTCTTCCTGATCCGTGAAGCCAGGGAAACCAAGAAATCCCATGAGCCTCCGTAGCGTAGCTCTGAGCAGCTCACGGCTCTGCTCCGCCGTTCTAAAAATAGCTTGCACCGACAATTAAAGGTAACGAACCTACTGCTATGACTATAGGGATTATGGCAATGGGCTAATTTGCCAAAATGTTGAACTATCCCTTTAACAGGTTTGTGTAAATGAATAGTTTTCTGAAATACATCTGGTGTGAACAATGTAATTTTTGAAAATGTAGAGGAGGAAAAAGCTATTTTTATAAATTGTGATTTGTGTAAACCTGGCCTTCTGTGTCTGAGCTGCTTTGCCTACTTTCTGTTATTGTGTTGAGTTTCTAATGTGCCAACCTAAACAGCTAACACATCAACACCATACATTTATTGACACATAAAATGTCAGTTTGTTAGCTGTTACTCACCTGTATAAAAAAAAAAGTTATGATCTCAGCTCAGCCTCTCTTTCCTCACCATGCCCCTAGTGGTGGAAAGCTGCAACAACATGTTTTGCTTCTTTTCTTTGCCGTTGAACATGGTTCGTGGTGTGATCCTTCAGGATGGAGGTGAAGATGTTTTCTAGGAGCTTCAGCTGTCTCTCCATTCAGACAGGAGTTGTGGTCTTATCAACCTCTGGAGAAAGTTCTGAGGGCAGCTGAGATGTCCTACTGATTCACACAACATCTAGTGGCAGAAAAAAGGATTACAACGGTAACGGTAGTACATCTTCAATTAAAATTCCAAACACATCTTACACATTGGACCTTTAAGGACACAACAAACTATCAACAGTGATCAGGTGGACTCAGCAAACAAGCGCACACACTTAAGAAAGACAGACGCATGGAAAACACCTGTGTCCTCTGCTTGTCCTGTAACTGGTGTGTGACCTTTGACCCTGACTTTGGAGGTGCATCCCGGCCAGTAATCCTCTCAGTCTCGCTTTGAGCTTGTTCTCTCATGCCTGGTCATGCATGGCAACATCAGCCAACTGACACGCTTGCCAATATTAAGTCCTTTTATTCTCCATCCGTATCAGACACACACACACACACACACACACTGCTCTTTGTGAGGAGTGATGCTACAGTTGCATAACACACAGTTTTTCCTCCATATAGAGCTATTTGTGTTCAAATATAGCATTTGTTTCAGAGAGAAACACTCATTTCAAGAAGGAATGAGGAATTTGAATCTGTATTTGCATGCAGGAGATTCGAAAATGTACATATTACTAGTATGAAACTATAAACTCACGGACACTAACATTTATTTAATCGTAACACTCTCTACAACCTCTCCTTTTCCTCCTCCCTTTTTGTCATTGTAATTTTTATTCCTCTCACCCTTTTAGTGCCTGTGTAAAATCCAGGCTATTGCATCAGAACCTCTGTTCTAGATCCCAACGCGGATAGATACTAATGCTCAGACCCAGCCTCCATTTATACTCAACACTGCACCACGCTCCACTTCAGCCTTTCTCAAATTTAATGATGATGACTCTTTTTATTTCTGGTTAAAGCTCAGCAGATTGAAACAGCACAGGAATGAGAAAGCCAGGCTCTCTGGTGAGAAGAGAGAAAAGAGAACGATAGGAAAGGTAATGGACCTGTGTGTGTAGGAGTTCTTATAGTAATAGAGACAAAAGTTAAGATCCTTTATACTCTGAATCATCTGTCCATCTGTAAACATGTGTTCATATACTGAGTCATATCACCAGGATAATGAGACGAGTTTGGCTGATGGAAATCATACACACACACTCAACAAATTAACTTCATTCCGTGTGCTCATGCCATGCTGTGTGGTGTGGCTCACATGTGAGAGTCACAGATAGAGACAGGTCATGCATGATCCCGCAGCAGTCACACATTCCCTGTGTCTGAGTGGTCACAACAGCCAGACACACCTGGATTAATCAGTTTGTCCAATTATGTAAGACAGGAAATTAAAGAGCAGCATTCAGTTCAGGAAGTGGAGCTGTGCATGGAGACAATGGCTGTATTATTATATTGCTAGTACGTACTGATTTGGCCAAAATGCAGTATGCAGTATGCAAACAAAAGCAAAATCTACAGTAGCCTATGCGAAAAATTCCTGGATGTCGTACTGATTCGGAAAATATCTCCAGTATGCATCTGACCAGTCTACATTGCGTACTGTATCCCACAATGCAATGCACCCCTGATGTCTAACTGTAACCAAAGATGGTTTAGAGTAGAGTATTTTTGCTGTGTACCGCAACCATGTTATAATAAAATAAAATGTTCATTATAAAACATTTATTTACTTTTGTAAATGTGGTGATTTCTGTACAGAGCCCAGAAGCAGCGCTGCTCCTCTGTCCAGTACACATATGAAGCTTCACTTTTCAGTCAAACAAACTAATGCTACTGCAACAATTGTTATAGATTTCATCAATGAGACCAACATTTATCTCCTAAAAATAATTTAATCAGCCGGTGGTAAACCTCTAAAAACCTGCGGGTAAGTTAATTAGCTATCCTTTTCTCCCCCGGGATGACGACGTAGGCTGGCCGACCGAGCAGCTCGGCAGCCGTCTCTGTGATGTCGCGGTCGTTGCTCCACAGGTGGAGCTTCACCTCTCTGAAAAACATCGGAGCAAACTTCTAAATAGCCGTCATTTGGATAAACTGGCTGTATATTTGGGATCTAAACAGTTACTTTCCCGCATGAAAAAATATTAAAACTTTAAACAAAAGGAGTTCAAGTGACGTTGTTGTTGTTGTAGCTATGCGTGGGCTTGAGCTTCTCACTACACTGCCACCTGCAGGTTTGGCATGCTCTTGACGGCATATATACACGGGTTAGTGTAAACGAAACCTTTCTGAAAACGGACTGTTTTTTTTTTTTGTAAACAAAGAGGGTAAAATGTCTGTTTATGAAAATAGCCAGGCACGTGTAAACGTAGTCTGTGAAGTGACCACTGAAACAGTGCTACTGTAGATAAAATCACAGATTTGATTTGAGAATTGATGGAAACATTTGATAAAATGTAAGAACACAGCTCAACAACATATAAAAGATATGTCTAAATATTGAATATGAGGAAAGTTGCAGATTATAACTCTAAGATCAGATCTTTGAATGAAATTATTGGGTGCTGCTACACTGTGTATCCCCTCCAATTCAATTCCATGAATCATTCACCCAAGAGGCCATTATCAGGCAACAGGTACAGTTATTGATAGGCTCTAATGCAGCAGTGAAGGATGGCCTGTGTGCATGTAGCAGCATTAGTTATGGGGATTAACATACTTTCAATAACAGCTAATAAAGCCTGCTGTCAATGGGACTTAGAGTGTGTGTCACATCAGCTGACAATTCAGAAAGTCCCAGGTCCTGTATAAACCTGCAGTGTGAGAGCATACACGTCTGTCTACTTCAGATTTAATTTCCTGTCAAACATAGGTATTGATAGACTTGGCCAACAGTGGGTCTATTCTATCATCTTTGTTATGATCTGGATTCTGTCATAAAGAGTCAACAAAGTGCAAGAAAGAGAACCCAGTCAGCCTGCTCATGTTTCTGTATACTTCACCACCTTTCAGCTCCAACAGTGTTAAAACAAAACCAGCTGCAGAAAGAACAAACAGCTTTTCAGACCAAATGTTCTACTAGTTCACACCTCACATGAGAAAGTTCACAAAGGTCAGTTCACACAGATTATAGTGAACAAGTTAACATTTTTATTCTTTTTCTATTCTTTTTCATTAATGAGCTGCCATGCTCTGCTTCTTTCCATCCATCCATCCCATCACCCCCACTGCCACATTACCGTTGACAACCATAAATACCAGTGGAGGCTGGTCCATAGAGGCAAAGGACGTTGCTCCTCCTCTATTTTTGAGAGGCAAGAGGAAGATCAAAATATTGTTAAAGGGACATTGCGTAACTTCTCCTGTTATCTATTCATGAAAATGGTTCAAAAGTCTGTTTTTCATTAATCAGTAATCCCCCCCATCAACAAAGTGAAGTGTTCCTTTCAGCTCTGAATTAGCCGTTCATATCATTCATATCTACATGGAGCGGGTAAGCTTGGTGCTGGCTGCCATGTGGTGTCTCCATGTTTTTACGTTCAGTGGCAGCGTGACGGTAGGAAACCACGGAAACTCAGCGGAGACACCGGAGCTGTCGGCTCAGGTCGAGTTGGCGTACATGCAGCGGCTGTCATCCGTCTGCCCAATTTCACGTGAATGCAGCATGAAAAATACGATTGATAAACAACTGCAACGCTAGATGGGAGTACCTTTAAGAAAGAGTAACCATTAACTAAACCATTACCAAATCTCAGTATCATTTATAAATAAATAAAAAAAGTCATCTTTTCTTTTAAAGAAAATCCACTTAAAATGGCTCAACAGCGACACCTGCAGGCGGAGGATAAAGAGCAGTCTGTGTGATGAGCAGGGAGCAGGAAGGTGGGGGTGTTAGAGGAGGACAGGGGGCTTCTGTCCTCTGGGGGTGGAATCTCCTTCCACTCACTCAATGCATTTAGTTTTAGTTCTTTTTCATGCTAATTGACACATAAAATGATGCTTTTTTTGTTTGTTTGTTTGTTTGTTTTTCCCCCTGTTGCTTTATTACAGTCAGTGAAACAGTCCTTGTCTGGAGAATCTCTGCCATAAAGCCCAGGTAAAAGCTTTTAAAGTATAAGTTTGTATGTAAATTGAGTGGAACACTTTTTTATCAGTAATTCCAAATTTTCACGGTTTTCTTTTTTTTTTTTTTTTTTTTATCACAGGGTGTTGTGTAAAATTCCCACTGTGATGTTAACAGGTGTCTGCACATGGCCTGCCTTTTGTTACCACATCCATGATAAATGCTCTGTCTTTTTCATTGGGCTTGTAGGTTAATCTGAAAACAGCAAGAACTCTTGTAAGACATTGTTTTACTGCTTCATTTTCATTGAATATAAGTAAGTAGGGATAAGTAGTCAAGTAGTATAAAATAACATGAGGCCGTGGACTGGTGTTCCTCCTGTCCTCCCCTGCCACTGATAGTTACAGATAGAAGTAAAACCTTTGTGGTCATGTCCTTTCTCACTCAATCTGGGTTCACTGAGGACACACCTCAGATCCTCAGACCACACAGATGGTCTGAGCCACAGTGTGAACATACAGTATGTGTCCTGGGACACACACACACCAACTCCACTGAAGTCCTCTGACACATAAGTCCTGTTTATACTGAGCCCGACGTCTTTTACTATTCTAAACTGATGACATCTGAATTGTGGAGCAGTGAGCAGTGAGCAGTGCAACTGTGCTGAGGAGGCTTAACGAACAACACCACAATGGACTCAGGACTCAGCAGGACTTGACTGGAACTGCAGCTTCAGGCAGCTCCTTGGCTGTGTGCAGTGTGTGGAGAATGAGAAGAGAAGAGGGAGGTCTGTTTATCTTGACATTAAACAGTTTATGATGTGGACAGGAACAGGATATGTACTGGTCAGTCCTACAGGTGGCTCTCACACAGACACTTATTTTAGCTCAGAAGCTATATGAACATGTCAGTGCTTAAAAACTTCTGTGACACACTCACAGTATGTTCAAACAATATTGTTATTACACAATATTACACACCATGCTGCTCCCTGCAGCTCGTCTCTGGCCCCTCTCTCATCTGGCAATGGAAGCGTTGAGACAGTATAACTGAGATGTAACTATTACCCCCAAGGTTACACCAGGTGAAATCACATGCTGTATAAACTCTGTTGTGGTTGCATATTCATTTTCTTTCTCATCTTTTTCTGGATGCTCTCCAGCAGATATCCTGATATCTACAGCTGCAGCCCTGTGAGCTCACACACTGCAGCTCAAAAGAGCTGTTGGGAATACACAGTTGGGAATCGAACCAGCGATCACTGCATTGTCAACATGGGTTGTGACATGCATTCAGCAAATACCAACAGATTAACATGAGATACAGAATGACACTACAGGTAAAAACATTGTTTTTTCATGCACTGATCACTGATTTGAGATTTAGGGCTAGTTTTCTTCCTTAACATGTATTCTTTCAGAAAAGTCAAAAGAAATGGTAGAAAATCCACATCAAGGTTGTTATTTTACTTCATCGTGTCTCTTTCGTCAGTAGATTTCTCCTAAATTCACCAAAGTTAACAGCTACTGTGACATACTGTGCTGTGTCTGTTGTCTGACCCATGTCATGTCAGGTATCATTGTAAAGCTCTCTCTCTCCTGAACAATGATGTAGGCTCCAAAAATTTCCTCCGTATCCGCAACCAATCGTAAAAGTATGATTCACATTAACAATCTATGGAATTTTACAGTACAAGTCTTTAAAGGCCATTTTCTCAAAATGAGTTTTTCCTCAGACTCTGGGCCTGAAATCTCCACTTCAGCAGCACTTAGAGACACCAAACCTTCCAGTGTTATTCCTGTCTATATTCTGAAGGTTTTTACAGAGGGAATTGCTGATATATCATTCACAGTCTGATAAATACAACATTTTATTCCTAAAAACATGGCAAAATTTGATTTTTTTAGGGCTGGTGACAGTATTTTCTCATTTACAGAGTGATAAAAAGAGATATCCGAAATCCCCTCTGTAAAAACTTCTGACTCTAATATGTCAACAAAATAAAACTAGATTTTTGAAAGGGGCTTTATCCATTTTTCAGATTTCGGTTTGGGAAATGTATGTAAATTAGTGCATATTTCATTAGATATTGCCTCATTTACATATTTAAACATAACATTTGACAAAAGGTGTAAAAAATATTTGTCTTAATGTAAGTGATAAACTTTTGAAGTTTCATGGTGATATCTGGTGGTGATCCGACCCGTGCAGGGAAGTTACATGCAGTTTCAGCCAACGCGACCTGGCTCAGGCTGCAGTGGCAGCACCATTGATCCTATTCACCATTTTTCTACCATTGCAATGAGTCTGGAAACATTATTTTAAGCCCCCCCCCCCCCCCCCCCTCTCTCTGCAGGTTGCATTAGCTTGATAAGTTGTGAGAAGTCTCCTCCAGATGGTGTGTGAGCACCGAGCTGCTCGCATCCTCCCTGTTTACATTCACATCTGTTTTGTTTCCCACATTTATGCTGCTCAGGCTGCTGTTATGATAACAGAGTCGGCCTGACCCAACCAACCGGCCTCTTCCTCCCCTTCAAGGCTTCCAGGATGGGAACCTTCAGCCCATTGTTCTCTCCCCTCTGCACCCACAGGCTTGTTTTTCTGCTTGATCACTTTTTCTTCTCCCTGCAGTTTTAGTCCAGCATCTTAGTTTATTTACCTTGGCCGTTAACAAGAGAAAAAGCTTTTCTGCTTTAAAGTCACAATGTGAGTGAGTCTGACAGTGGCCCTTGTGTTTCTTCCTACAGCCATAACAGAGGTGATAAGACGTGTGTCATTGCCTTCTAAAGCTCCAGCTCTTTAGCATCCTGAGCTAAAACGTAACGTGATGCTGATCCTCTGCCAGTAAAACCTTCAGCTCCCCTTTAACGTGCTGATATACTCAGGTTAAGTGCAACATAAAGCTGAGCATCACTGGAATCTTCAACCGATGAGATAAGAGGATTAACTCTGCCTTTTGAATCAAGTCTGATCGTCTGGTATCCAGTTTCTCCTCTCATCTATCTGACACCGTTGTGTTTGTGTTTACGGCTCAGCCTGTCTCCTCTCGCGCTTCCTTTTGCTTTAAAAAGCCACTCAGTGCTCTCAGCCACAGCTGGCCGCATCTGATGTAATAACATCTTGGCCAGGTGAAAACCCCGACCCTCAGTGTCCCTGTGTTTCATTTTCAACTTTTTTTTTTCTGTAGTGTAAAAAATCTCAATCTCAATCCAGTGTCAGTTTATCCATTGTCAATTCAATTTCAATGTATTTTGAATTTGGAAAGCATTGAATTCATTCCAATCCATTGTTAATATCACCAGAGCTTCCTGCATGTTAGGACCCCACCCACCTAGCAAATGGAGCTTGCCGGGTGTTTGCTCCCCCCCCCCCCCCCAGGCTGAGGAGCATCAAAGACAAGTCCAGCTTCTTCACAAACTCACTGCTTCATTTCACCTGAGGAACAGCGCAAAAGTAAGAGCTCTGGTGTCGAAGGCTGAACTAGAGATGGTCATTCATGCTTTTATTTCCACTCTATTGTCACAGCCTGTTTACTTGTCTAAATAAGGAGCTAGACATCTTCAGAATGCAGCTGCACAGCTTTAACTCACATTCACAAAGACTAGAATAAATTCCTGCACACTGGGCAAAGCTTTGTCCAGGATTAAAGACCATTATGCAAGTTTATAGAACAGTGTGAGGGAGTTCTTAATCTGCTCTAGTTTTTTCCTACACACCTGTTGAAGACTTCCCAGAAGTGTGCATGAGCTCACTCATTTAACCCATAAGGACCCACGGTGACACGGGTGTCACACCGCCTTCAAGTGTCCTGGAAAGTCCCTTACAAATATTGATGTTGAACTTTTAAATCATGAAGTCCCTAAGTGACATCTACTCAACATCCTGGTGCAGTCACATGACTCTCTGTGAATCTCTCTATCCATGACAACATTTCCAAGATGGTGGCCAGCAGAGTTGGCACATTTCACAGAGGCAGCTACTTTTAAAAAGCTTGCTTTCTGTCAGTAAAATAAGCCACCACCCATTTCACAATGCAAATCCTTTTATAACATGTCCCTTGTTGTATTTAACCTGTTCTGACCTCATTTTTTGAAGAAACTCATATGAAACAACTTAAGAAAATATTGCTGTGACATATACGTCACATCGGGCCTTAGCCTTAAAAAAGTCAGGAAAAATACCATGTGACGCCTATGTCACAATCAGAAAAATGGCAAAGAACTACTCAATTAAATTAGGTGATTCAGGTATTTTGAATTAATATACTCTATGTTGTTCAATTTAAAACATAATTTAAAAATGTTGACATAAAAATAATGTCAAATTCAATCAATATTTAATAAAATGATATATCAGTCCGGAAATTGAACCACAGATTTAGCAGAGACACTCTTCTCAGTAAATTAACAAGATTTTAGTATCCCATGCTGGTCCCATATTAATGTAATTATGCTTTTTTGCTGTATTTTTTGTAACAAAATAGGATACAGAGTTCAGGATGCACTGACGATCATCAGACGTGCAATAGATGTTGTATACAGAACAACAAATACAGCAAAGAAGAATGAGAGTTTACATAAGAAAATATTAGGAAACAAATAAGAAAAGTTAACACAGTCAAACAGTAATGAACCAGGTTTGAGACAAGGGTTCTGGACTGCTGTACTGATGGGAGAGAGGGTCCCATGTGGTGCATTGTGAGAGAAGGACGTTTTACCCAGCTCAGTTCTGACGAATGGAATATGACCCAACAATCAGTTCTGTGAGTGGGTACCAATGTTTTGTGATTTCATAGTTAATAGAGATGATAAATAAAGAGACAACAACTGTGACAGGGCTTTAAAAATGGATAAAAACCAATGCTGTTGTCCCCTTACTGTCAGAAATGACCAGCCGACATTTTGATAAAGAGTGCCGTGATGAGTATTATATGAATCATTGGAAATGAAATGTAAGGCTGAGTGGTAAACAGCATCCAGTGGAATCAAAGTGGAACTAGCAGCTCTTCCATAGATGGCATATCCATAGTCTAAAACAGAGAAAAAATTGTGTCTCCAATATTTTTCCTGTGGTGAGTAGGGAAACGGTGCTTATTTCTGTATAGAAAGCCAAGTATTGTTCTTAGTTTAGCAATGAGGGTGGTGATATGGTGCTTAAAATTAAGACAACTGTCCATCCAGATGCCAAGGTATTTGTAGTTGGAAAGAAAATTGTGGTTGCACAGCTTTTAAGGCTTCAGTAACTGGTTAAAGCCTTCAATATGAGGCAATATTCACATTTCTATAGTGTTTGCCCTTTTTTGTTGTGAAACTTGTCTTAAAAAGGTGTTAATAGTAACCAGCAAATTTGTAATTTTGATATATGTTATGGAAATGCAAATAAAAGGTCAAATTTGTGTTACAGAGCAAAAGAAAATGTCAAGCCCATTTATTTTCAAGTGACAATTTAAGTTACCAAAAAAGCCCGATGTGACATATATGCAACATTCCAGATCTCTGACAATAGGTGGCGCTATTTCAAAAAAAACTTCAAAAATGTGTTCCATGCATTCCACTTGGTCTGTGTTTCACCCCACTTAATTTTCCTTCAAGGATAAATGGGTCTGGGTTCTTATGGGTTAAGGGGAGACACTACAGGTGAATACGGAAAAAAAATTAACTAACAGATATCACCATGAAACTTCCCATGTTTATCTCTTACATCAAGACAAATATTTTTTTGTATTACAAGTTTTGTCAAATTTTATGTTTAAATATGTAAATGAGGCAATATCTGATGATTCCAGAACAGAAATCTGAAAAATGGATATAGCCCCTTTCAAAATTCCTGTTTTATTTTGTTGACATATTAGAGTCAGAAGTTTTTACAGAGGGGATTTTGGATATCTCTTTTTATCACTCTGTAAATGAGAAAATACTGTCACCAGCCCTAAAGGAAATCCAATTTCGCCCTGTTTTAGGAATAAAATGTTGTATAAATCAGGCTGTGAATGATATATCAACAATCCCCTCTGTAAAAACCTTCAGAATATAGACAGGAATAAAACTGGAAGGTTTGGTGTCTCCAAGTGCTGCTGAAGTGGAGATTTCAGGCTCAGAGTCTGAGGAAAAACTCTTTCTGAGAAAACGGCCTTTAAAGACTTGTACTGTAAAATTCCATAGATTGTTCATGTAAATCATACTTTTACGATTGGTTGCAGATACGGAGGAAATGACAATTTTTGGAGCCTACATCATTGTTCAGGAGAGAGAGAGCTTTACAATGATACCTGACATGACATGGGTCAGACAACAGACACAGCACCTATGTCAAAGTAGCTGTTAACTTTTGGTGAATTTAGGAGAAATCTACTGATGAAAGAGACAAAATTAAGTAAAATAACATCCTTAATGTGGATTTTATAACATTTATTTTCCACTTTTCTGAAAGAATACATGTTAAGGAAGAAAAATAGCCCAAAATCTCAAAATTGATCAGTGTTTTTGCCTGTAGTGTCTCGCCCCACATTCACAAAAGAGCACACATCATCCCTGCCTGCGCTGGTTACCAGTCCGTTTTAGAATCAACTTGGGTCAAGCTCCCTCTTACATCTCTGATCTGATTCATACACCTACTAGCACCCTGAGGTCATCAGGTCAGAGACTGTTGGCTGCTCCAGACCCACCAGAGGTGGCCCATCCTCTCAGACAGTGGCACACAAAGTTTGGAATGGCCTGCCTCTGTCTTTACGATGCTCTGAATCAGCTGATTCTTTTACTGTAGGAAGCAGCTGAAAGCTTTTTTATTTAAGCAGGCTTTTAGTTAGACAGGGGTCTACTTGTGTTATTCTTTGTTTTAATATTGTGTTTATTTTATTGTAAAGCACTTTGATTTTTATCAGTGGAAGGTGCTATATAAATACATTTTACCAACTTTCAGGAACTGAACCCTCTGCCCCTCTACTTCTGATCC
Source organism: Trachurus trachurus (assembly GCF_905171665.1). Classification (NCBI taxonomy): domain Eukaryota; kingdom Metazoa; phylum Chordata; class Actinopteri; order Carangiformes; family Carangidae; genus Trachurus; species Trachurus trachurus. Next base: position 5,374,703 of record NC_139899.1, read on the forward strand.
TGTGGACTTTATAATGTAGTTCTCTATCAGAAGTTTCCAACATTTTGTTTTCTTCATGTACAGGTAAACACATGTTTTAAACCTTCTGAGTACAGAGAAGAGGTAGACTATGCCCACATTACTACGTTTTCACTTTAAATGGCATTTCCAAATGAAAACAGTTTCTGTCCAGACAGGCGTTGTAGCTCCATGTCAGAAACAATCTCCATCTAGAGTTTGTGTTGTGGTTATCAACAGATGAGGCTGAATCTGCAGCTTATGGCTTCAAAATAGTTTCTTTGCAAAGAAAGAGAGCACTCAGAAATCACACCTGTCCTGTACATATGTACACCTAAAAACACATACAGTATATTCCTGAGCAATCACTTCACTGCATGTCCAGGCTGATGCAAACAGGTCTGTAGTTGATTAGTTGCAAAATACCATGAGTGAGGAACAGCTTAGTGCTGTCCCGTTCAAATACTGATAAGACTTATAACTTGTTATTCATGTGGCTATCAGTCCAGGCTGATTGGACCCTCATTGTTTCCAAAGGTCCCTGTTTTCACCCAGACCATAATGCACCTGTCGCATTTTCAGTGCTCTAACACTTCAGAGCCTTGTGGGCTGTAGCAGTGGAGACGTGGTATTACTCTCTGATTCTGGACTCAACGAACTCCTCTGAGTCTGGATCTGACCGAGGCGATGGGAGAGGAAAGAGGAGATGACCTCAGGCTAAGTTTTTATGATCAAAAATAAATGTAAATTACAGCAGAACATTTGCAGGAAGAATCTGTAAGACTGAACTGTTAGTGGATCTCAGCAACACCACAGCACCTCTTCATAGGAAATATAACAGCCTGATTCTTGTTCTCGTCTATTGATGGTCATTGTTTAAATCTTATTAAATAAATAAAATATACAGTACTTACAATATAAATATTGAGCTACCTTTGGTAACACTTTAGAATAAGGGTCCCTTAATTAATGTTAGTTAGTACATTATTAAGCATTAATTAACTGTTTACAGATATATTAAGAATCATTACTATGTATTGCTTAGGATTAGGAAACACATTAATTAATGTAGCCTATTAGTATTAATGTTTAAAGTTAGTTAATGAATTATTAAGTAATAATAAAAGTTGAAAAATGTAATTATCATTATGTATGCATTACTCAGTATTAATTAACACATGAGTTCATATATTAATGCTTAATAATGTACTAACTCTTGTTAATTAAGGGACCCTTATTGTAAAGAGTTACCCTACCTTTTTATCTATTAAAAAGAAACGTGCAAAAAAAATCTAAAATGAAATGAAAATAACAATGTAATGGAGAATATTCTGGGCAAAATTTGGCTTCTGGTCATATCATAAATCATCAAGATCATTCATTCACCATTCTATGTGATACAACCAGTACCACTACTGATCCTACTGATATGTTTGATCACGTATGATCAGATTGAATCTAAGACCAGTGAAAGTAATTTTAGAATTAAAAGGAATGATATAAAAAATATGAAATCAACCATTACATTTGATGATAATTTCATTTGTGTAAAAACTTAAATTAAAATGTCAACTAAGAGTGTTTAGTTTCAGAGTGAACACATATTGAGTTTCTTTAGCTGAGAAAAAAGGACACAGGAGAACTGATCTGTTGGATCAAGAAATGCAACGCATAGTGACAAGTCACTCCGCCATATGTTTCAGCACATTAGTACAAGCACGAGGCTCCACCATACTAATTTGGGTTTAATAGACTCACATTATCCTGGAGAATTTCCCATTTTTCTGCCCCTTCACTCTGGAATAATTCCCGTCATATATAGTAACTGTATGGCTCATCAGGGATTCTTTATCAAAACTCCATGAATTACATGTGAAGTGCGCCATCATGGTGGATGGAATCATTTTATCGCTCCAATCAGTCCGGTGAGCCTGGATCCAATCAGCCCCACATCTGTCCCCCCCCCCCCCACACACACACACACACACACACACACCACCCCACCCCCTGCCTTGACAAATGGCTTCACTGTAACAACATGTTCACCCAAATAATGACAAAGTGAAAACAGAGAGACGCCCGAGTATAAAGTCCCTGCAGTGGAATATAAACATGCTCTGTTTGATTGGAAGGATATGAGGGAATGAAAATGCTGCCTGCAGTGTGTGTGTGTGTGTGTGTGTGTGTGTGTGTGTCAATAATAAAAATGACCAAACTGTATGTGGTTTTTTGAATAACTTTACATTTAGTGTATGTACATTGATAAGAATCTACCAAACAGACTGAATATCAACATGTGACGCAACTGCTGTGTGTGTGTGTGTCATACACTTTGTGGCATATGACTCAAAATACCAAACCCTTGACTGTAAATGAATGTGCCCTGTTGTATTCGTGTTTATTGCAGCTTTTCAAGGGGACGTGAGTGTATAAATGTGTGTTTGACCTGCAGCTGGCTATGATCTGTCTGAAGGAGTGTGTGCTGCTGCCCAGCCATGTTGTACTGTTGATGCATATTTGTGGGTATGAAGGAACTTGTGTATACTTCACATGTATGCACAGAACTTAACATGAGGTCAGCCTGAGAAGCATCCATCATCTCCAAAGAGCCGGAGCCTGAGCCAGAGTCTGACTTGATGGTACCACTTCACAATATCACTGGATGTATACATGGTTTATACAAGGCCATTCATTTGATTGATATACTCAAATATAAAGGAACAATTTACAAACAGGTCATTACAGGTTGTATGCATTGATGCAGGTTCAATATTTGGCAGGATCAAGTTAAAGGGACATTGTGTAACTTCTCCTGTTATCTATTCACGAAAATCGATTATTTGGTTCAAAAGTCTGTTTTTCATTAATCAGTAATCCCCCCCATCAACAAACTGAAGTGTTCCTTTCAGCTCTGAATTAGCCGTTCATATCATTCATATCTCCATGGAGCGGGTAAGCTTGGTGCTGGCTGCCATGTGGTGTCTCCATGTTTTTACGTTCAGTGGCAGCGTGACGGTAGGAAACCACGGAAACTCAGCGGAGACACCGGAGCTGTCGGCTCAGGTCGAGGTGGCGTCTGTGAAAAGTCACCGCGGTAACGCAGTGAGGAGGAATGGAGCGTTACACTGATGCTGCATTCACCTGCAGTCGGGCAGACGGCCGTCGCTAACAAACCAGATGTCATTTTAGTCACAGAAGTCCAGAGAAAGCCGGTACAACGTGGGTCAGGTAAACAATACGACATCGCCATGACAACATATTGTCACGTGTATTGTTTTGCCTCGTGCTGACGGAACACTTGTTTACATAGAGGCTTGTTTATGCCGTTACGTGCAGCGGCTGTCGTCCGTCTGCCGTCTGCCCAATTTCACGTGAATGCAGCATGAAAAATACGATTGAGTTGCTTGCGATATACAACCTGTCAGGATGAAAAAACAGGAAAGCTGACATTCGTGTTCGTTTATTCCAAGAGAGGACAAACAACGACGTTCCGGTTAACTATTTATTAAATTGGATCATCAAAGGAATCAGATACAAGACATTTTCCTGTTCAGGAAATCACAGTCTGCAAGCAGTTAGCTGCAACCACCATCCCAAGAGAGCCAGAATTCTCTGTCATCTGCCCAAAACAAAGGCGTTACATTAATTCTTAATACTTCGTACTATGTGTGTGTAATTAACTCTTATTGGTCAGAAACAGGTGGGGAGTGGCTGTGGTTTAAACTTAGCCCTCCCTTCGTTGGTGCCCTCTGGCTGGCACATGTTGGTCCCATCTTCCCAGCACACGAACCTCTGGGCCTGAAACACAACAAAGCCCTCCCTACACTGACATAACTCTCCATCCCAGGTGTCTGAGGGGTCAGGGCAGATAATACAGACCATAGCTCTTCCTCACAATGCTGCATTCAGCAGGCCACAGACCTCTCATCCTCTCCTCCCTTCGGCCTTGGAGATGTTTTGCTTTCACTGTGGCTCTGTGTGCCCTCAGTTTACCTCTGAATGATCAAACAGGTTACTGGTACTTATTGCATTATGAATCAAGTTCAACACAAATCTATATGGTTTGCTTTAAACTCAGGGGGTTAGTCAAAAATATAAGACACAATAGGTTAGTTAAAACATGAGACTAAACTTTACTACTACTTAAAGTGAACGCATAAACAGGTACATGAAGGCAAATGTTTCACACCACGCAGGATTAACTTGTTTAAATGGGTAAAATGTCTAAGTGCTCAATCTAATAAAACAATCATCAGTGAGATATATTCAGTGTTGATCAGTAATGTCAAAGTGGAGAATATACTGTCTGTTCAGTGTTAGTTCTGATGAGGTAACTGTGTGCAGTTTTGCAGTCTCCAGGGTAGAGACACAGGTTCAGCCTTATCTCCTCAGTCAGTGAGACAATGACGCTCTGTTTTATTTGTTAGTCAGTAAGGCACAATATCAACTTCAGTTAGTAAAGGTAAATATTCAGTGTTAAGACAGTTTTCACCCTAACAAACCGCAACGCTAGATGGGAGTAATTCCTACACAATGTACCTTTAATGCTTACTAATGAATCTTATTAATTACGATAACTCACAAAAGAAGCCTTGAAGGAAATGATGAAGACTCCCATTTTACCACTTATAAATCCACAGGCCAACGATCAGTGTGAACAGTGGGATAAAGAATGTTTCAACAGTTCACCAGGTAAAGGAGGATCACCAACTGTTACAGATGGTAGTCTTATGCCCTGAAGAAGAGATCAACCAGCACCAAGTACCTGAGTGTTAAAGCAGAAGTAAGCGATCCGGTCGCTTTGGGTAATGCTGCGTTCCAGAGGAAAAAGTGAGAAACTGCTCACTTGAATTACATTGAATTGAATGCCTTTATTGTAATTGCACAGTAAAATACAACGAAATTGGGAAGAGCATAGAGCAGCAGCATTCTCACTTGCAAGCGCCTTTCTGATCATTAAGAAATTGATAATTGATGGTAATTAACTGACAATAACTGAACAAACACAATGAAGCAGCAGGTTCAGATGTTGGATGATGGAGAAAACCAAGCTGAGTAACTAATGAGACATGAGACTGAACAGAGCAGCTCACTGTTTGCGGAGCAACACATCACTGTTGCTCTTTTTATCTAATGTGTTATGACAGATTATAAATGATTTAGAAAGAGTCATTAATAGACTAGTTATGAGCACGTAAACATGTGTGGACGTGTATTTATTCTCAAAGCTCTCTCCTGCTGATATTCGCTCAGAGATAAGAATCCTGGAGCCAGAGACATACACACAAGTCTGAATAAATCTGTCTGTCTTCCTACCTGTTATGGACTAGTCAGGTCTAAGAGGTTTTAAGTGTTCACAAACAAATACTAGTCCTAACCTGGAGTGTACGGAAATGGAGCTTCACCCAAAATGATCTTTTTCTTTGCTATTTTAAAAAAGTCTTCCATAAACACGGCATCGTTTCAAGAAATATCTGTCATATCTCTATGACTCAAAATGCTGTAGTACATACCGAGGGGTTAGAACCAAAAGGGCGTAAGTGACATTTTGGGCGAAAATGAGTTCTATATATCAAAAGAAAGGTCTTGATGAGCTCTATCCAATGATGCCAACAGGACCCATCTGAGATCAAACTGTATTGAATAAAGCAACAAAACCATAAAGACCTAACTCAAAAATGTGAGTAATGTTTGGAGCCAGAAGGGCGTAAGTGCACTTACGCCCTTCTGGCTCTGAAAAATACATCTAAATACATGTCGGACCCACATGTTGGTTCAGAGCCAGAAGGGCGTAAGTGTAGTTGTTGCCCTTGAACAGCATTGAAAATGGCTGAGAAAACTGCAGACATGGAACTGTCTGAGGCAGAAAAGATTTTGATGAATATTATGAAACAAACTGATGAATCCTATATTAAAGCAGTTAAAGATGAGTCAGAGTTGTTTTTGAATGTATGCCCTCACAAGAGTGATTATAATAAGACAGAATCATGCCTTGAGAGCCTTACTGGAGTCATCCCTATGTTCCCCGGCTCCTATGTACCTGTTATGTGTGTGTGACTGGGCAACATAGAACCCTTTCATAGAAAAAGGGTCCTATGTTCCCCGCTTTTCCCCAAAAAGACCAGGGCAACATGTCATTTTTTGTCCCACCTGCAGTGGAGTTGTGACTTTGCAGATGTTTGCCTATTTTTGAGTGAGAAGTTGAGTTGTGACTTTGAGTGAGAAGTGTAATTGTCCCATTGGTTGGGTTTAGGCAATAAAGACAGGAGTTGGTTAAGTTTAGTACAGTAAAAAGACCAGGTAGAGGCTAGACAGGCCAGATAGATGGATAGAGTCCAGATAAGTAGAGAGAGTCCATCAACCAGCAACAGCGGGGAACATAGGACCCTTTTAAAATAATTAATGAATGAGTTACATGACAATTAATTACTTAAGTAAGTGCTAATTATTCAATCAGTTCAATGCATTGTTCAGCAGATACGCCCAATATGTCCATAGAAGACTTGGAAATGTTTGGTGCCAAAAAGGCGTATGTGACGTTTTTGACATATTTTTTTTATTTTAAAATGTTTAAGAACATGTTCATTGTGTTAATATGTCATAAGTTTATTACATAAATACTCATTCATATAAGCATGTCTGTGGTTGCAATGTTGTGGTTTAAGGTTAATTAATACAGTTGATTGAAGCGTGGTCAAAATTTTGTTTTGCCTCTCCTGTAAAGTTTGTCAAATGTCACTTACGCCCTTTTGGTTCTAAGCCCTCGGTGGCGCTCTAACGCTGCCACACGTAAACATCAAAAACAGAGAAAAAGACGAAAACCTTCACCGCTGTATTCAAACTCCAAACATTATAAGTCAACTAAATGCTAAAAGGATAGTTCAACATTTTGGTAAATTGGCCCATTGCCATAATCGCTATAGTCATAGCAGTAGGTTCGTTACCTTTATTTGTCTGTGCAAGCTACTTTTAGAACGGTGGAGCAGAGCCGCGAGCTGCTCAGAGCTACGCTACGGAGGCTAATGGGATTTCTTGGTTTCCCTGATCAAACTCATCAAATACACAATCCAACAACTCCAAAAAAAAGGGACAGAAACCAGCTCAAAAACCAGACGGACAGACACACTGTGTTGTAATGAATAGTGGAGTGGGTGAGGAAAATGAGTCTGAGGAGGCAGCAAACAAAAATTAGCACGAAGACACCAGAGAGGGGACGACTCGAGCAGGCAAACAGCAGGTGTACCCAGTTAGAAACGAAAAATACGAAGCATACAAGATGAACACAGAAAATGTCAAGACAAGTGGACAGATGAATTCTTATTTGTTCTGCATGGCATGAACCCTCTGTGCTTAATGTGCAACAAACCCTCACTGTGATTGCAACAAACTATACAACATAAAAGGACACGCTCATCCCAGTATTAAGGTAAATATGGTCTTAAATTAAAATGTATTGGCTGTGTTGTTTCTTTTTTTGTGGGATGTCCAATTGATATGTAGAAATGCACATTTGCAAAGGTGACTTAGTATGTTGTCGCAAAAGTGACTCTCCCCTTGATTTTGCACTGCCAATGAGGCTCTTGTGAAAAAAATAGTGAGGATCACCGTTGTAGGTTGATGGTGGATGGGTCTTCATAAGAAGCGGAAGGCGTGGAGCTGAGGTCCTGTGTAGCAGCCAATCAAACTGCAGCTGCTCTCACCATCACCTCGTTAACTGCAGTGGATCTCATTAACACAGTTTAACCACACGTCTTCATTTATCTCAAGGTAAAGGAGGAACGAAAGGAAAAGGAGGAAGAAAGAAAAAAGGAGGAGTTCTAACACTACCTCTCTTCATGCCTGCCTGCCTATCCACTCCACACACACACACACACACACATTATTTAAATTACAAGTGGAGCAGCAGGACCACCAGGTGCTTAACTAACACATGTGTTTTCTCCTTTGCAGGGGTTAATGGCAGCGCTGCTGACAGTCTGATAGCATGCCTCTGTGTCTCTGACCTTTAAGAGGAAAAAGCCTTTTAACGTTAGCTTCCATTGATTTTTATTGATCCTCCACTGCTCCGTATTGTTGTTCTCACCAAGCCGGCCACTAACCAGGAGGGTTTTAGCTCAGTCAGGCCTGAAGAGTCTGAGGATGTCGTTTTACTGCAGGGGAGTCACAAACTGAGGCGTGTTTGTGTTTGGTGTAACAGGAGACTAATTAAGAGAGCGCCCAAAAGTAAAAGGAAAGGTCAGATGTACTGTGATAAAGGTGATGCTGAGTGTTGTAAACGCAGCTGTTTCCTGAGAGAGAGAGAATATGACACTGACCTTAAGTGGTAGTGGTCTGTCAGTGACACAGGAGAGACAGGAAGTGGAGTAAAAAAAAAAAATTGATTCCCTCAGGAAGATAAACTGATAAAGAGATTCTGTCGGACAACAGAGACAGACATGCAGGACATGTTGGTGGACCAGACAGAACTTGACTCAGCTCCACACGGGCAACTTTTTACATCACTTACAAAATTGTAGGTGACCTTTACCCACAAGCGCTTTTTTGATCTTGATCTGGTCTCCATCCCAGCATCATTTGCCTCTGAAATTGTTGTGAACAAATTAAGACACAGTTTTCTTACATTCATGATTTAGATAAGGCTCCTCTGATCAAGTCAAGTCACTTTATTAAATCTCCCTTGAAGGGCAATTTGCTTACAGAGGCTCAATACTTTGGAATTCTCATATTCATGTAGTTAAATTATCTTCATCCCTCAATACTTTTAAGTTAAGATTGAAAGCTCACCTGTTAAATCAAGACTCCTAATAGTTTATTTTCCAGTATAGTTCTCCTTGGATCATTATCTCTTTACATGCTCATACACTCATTCACTCAAATAGAATTATTTTACATTTATACACACCCATGTTTTTATTTCTGACTTCTTTGAGTGTGTGCTATAAAATGGCACTTGCATTACTTTATTTGTTGCTTTCTCCCATTGTTGTTGTTGATTTATCTTCTGAAATAATTGTTGTTTCTTATGGTGACATTATTGACCTGATGAAGAGCACACTGCTCGAAACGTTGTCTTCTTTCTTAGTCCTCTAATAATTTTTTGTATGGGAGCTCCTACAGTGTGGCGAGTCCTTTCTTCTTTTCGTTTCGCCTCCCTGGACTCAGCACCTGGTTGCACTTTTGGATGTGCGTGAGCCTTCTTTGTTCATCTTTTCTTATGGTGCAAATAAATAAATACAAAAAGGAGTACTTGAATCTATTTTTGCATCAGCAGCATCAGCTTTTATTGAGCTGTTGTTAAGAGAGAAACACAAACATATGCTTCTTCAATCACAGATGTCACACTGCAAAATTAGTAGTTTTGAAAGACAGACAACAACTCTTCTTCCTTCAAACTCTACTCCTATGTAAGTATGTAAGTGTGTTCACACTGATAAATATGTCAGAATGCAGTGTACCGTAAGTACCTGGATGGTGCACCCATAACGGTCAAAAAGTTGAGTGTGGAAGACGTTGGCAACCGTCGGGATCGTTAGTTTCAGTAAGTGCACAATGACAATATTCCATTTGAGACAACACTACTGTTGAACTCCTGCACAGACAAGTAGGTACATAGTGTACTTATAGTATATTTGACAGTGTACTCAAGTATTTGAATTGAGACACAGCTATGGACTGCACCATGGAGCACATTCCCTTGGCCAGCTGTTGGAACTGGTCTGTTATGGGAAGTTTGCTAAGGCTTTTAAAATGGTTCATCTCTGCTAAAGTATAAAGACACCAGGCTGCAGCATGTCCAGGGTTACTGAGGTGCACCTTGTTCAAGGTTAAATTTGAAAAAAAATATTTAATGATACGGTACAACAGTTCTGGCAACATGAAGTGCTTCCAGTGGCACTTTATGCCTGCATGAAGAACAGGTGGCAGCCAGTGCTAGATGGCAGTGGAGGTGAGCCGCAGACTGCAAATGAGCAAAAAGGTTTAAAGTAGTTGTACAAATAAGCTTTAGAACATGTGAGCAACAGGATGAGGGTACCAGTGACCCGCAGTGACCCGAAGATTAAAAAGCAGGACCACGCAACGGCCCCGCAAACAATGAGGTGAAAAACAAAGAGTAAGGCCACAGAAGGATCATTAACCACCAGAAACATTAGGATTCAACTTTGTAAATACTGACTGATGATAGACAACTTTATTGTAGATGCAGTGGTGGAGCAGGAGGAGGGAGGCAGCGCTCAGCTCTCTGTCAGAACACCACAACACAACACCATGGAAAATGTATATGCTGTGGCTGTGAAGGTTCTTAAAGGGACAGTTCAACATGTTTGGCAAATTGGCCCATTGCCATAGATAGTATGGCATAATGGTATATAGTCATAGAAGTAGGTTTGTTACCTGTAATTGTCAGTGCAAGCTATTTTTAGAACGGCGGAGCAGAGCCGCGAGCTGCTCAGAGCTAGGCTATGGAGGCTAATGGGATTTATTGGTTTCCCTCATCAAACTCATCAAATACACAATCCAACAACTCCAAAACGCTCTGGTGGACAAGTTGTGAGCTGCACATTCACCACGCTATGAGATAATAACACAACGTTACCAGACAGTAATGTAATGTTGTTTTAGAGGTAAATTCATGCAAAACTGCTGACAGTTTTTCATCAAGCAGTCTCTGTATTTGCATCAAAAACAACTCTGTAAAGGTAACAAATCTACTGCTATGACTATAGGGATTATGGCAATGGGCCAGTTTGCCAAAATGTCTTACTATCCCTTTAACTGAGCATCATTAGCAAGTGTCCAAGAGTGGAAGTGGTATGGTGTGGTGTGTTGGCTCCAGGGCAGCCCCCAACCGGCAGCTGCATGTCCCTGTACACACCTCCTGTAGAGAGATGCAGTGGGACACATACAGACCATAAGGCAGAAAGCCTTTGTGTGTTCGGTCATGCTGAGGAAACTTTACACATCTTTGGCTCAGCTTTCTCACATGGGCTCTGCTGTTCTCCTGTTTTTTGAATGGGAAAATTCATTTTTTTTATTAACATTTCATGAACAGCTTATACATGTAATTTTGTATTGTCACTTTACTATACGGTCCGTTTAGTCTGCATAAGGGCTAGGAGTTATTTGTAAATCGGTCATGGATGGTTTATGAATGTTACTTTGCATGTGACTTTACTAAACACATGGTAAAAGATTCATAACTGAATTATGAATGATGCTACCACTGGAATGGTTTGGTGTCTGGGCAACTTTGGGTGACAGGATCAATGCAAACAATGCACAAATTCTGTATACACAAGTTATAAAGAAGCCTATACTTCCAGGTGAGATAAAGGGACTTTGATGAAACATCGGGGCAACACACATGCATTCATGACTTTTATGAAGCCTTCATGAATCATGGCAATAGAATTCTGAATGGGGTATATTTTCCTTGCATTTCCAGGTGCAATTAGGGGGCATTTATTTTGAAAACAATTCCCAGTTTCATTATTCAATAGCAATGTAACCCAATGTATGAATGCCTTATGAAGTTGTCATGGATGTATCACAAACACCTTATAAACGGTCACATTATGCACTAACCCGTCATGTAAAGTGTTACCTTTTTGGTTAATCTTTGGTCCCAGGTTCAGCAGCAGGTTTGTCTCGCTGTCTGCTCAGTCTTTTTACTTGGTCAAGCCAAGATGAGCATTTAAGTCACCAGAAGGAATGAAATTAAGTTCTGTATAGATGTTGAATATTGTGTAAAGGTCTGGTGGCACATTTTGAAACAGATTATGTGGTGTGGGTTGTGGAGATTTTGTATAGGCTCCTTCAATAGTCACTTGTAAATATCTGAAATTGTTACTTAAATGTTTCATATGTCATTAATATGTTTTGTTAACAAGTAGGCTGTACATACAAGGCTGGAATCTATGAGCCCCATTTCCTTGTGTTGACTGAATAAACAGTTGGTTAAAGGTCAAAAGTCTCCTCTCCTCTGTAACACTGTTTGATGAAGTGATTATTTATGAGCTTATTTACAGGGACAATCTCAATTATAACGCATTTGATATCTGATTAAAAGGCTGAAGAAAGAAGGAGGGGGTGGAGGAGGAGGGGTAAAGGAGAAAGGAAAACAATATTGACTGACTCATGAGGAGTTAATTCCTAAGCAATGGCTCATGGAGAGAGGAAGGAGTCTCACAAAAAGCAGGGATCAATGACAAGAGAGAGGTGGAGACGGAGGGTGGAGAGGAGACAGAGACGGAGGAGGAGGGGACAAGAGTTCCTTTGAAAGAACAGCTGTCATGTTAGAGACAGCGTATGGTCACACTGGGAGGATTTCAACTATGTATTTCACTTTCTAAGCGTGGGTGTCAGCGGTGGCTTCTCTAAATATTTTGATCCTCCATGCAAATCCCCTCCACATTCTTCACTTTTTGTTAGTTTGTCTTCTTCCATATATTTCCACATTTCATCAGGAAAAATATTTTTTCATTATACCTGACCATTTGGGTTCTGCTTGTGTATCGAAATCTCTGTCCCAGAAGAGTCTGACCAAACATTAGATGACAGGACTCAGTGCATCCTCCCCCTCCTATATAGCAACAATCATGGTTCATCTGAAAGACTGCAGAAAGGTGGGGGTGGCAGAGAGGGGGAGGAAAGAAAGGAAATAGTATTGATTGACACTCAGGGAGTTAATCCCCTGACAATGGATCATGGAGAGGGGAGGAGCCTAAAAGAAAGGGATCAGCGACAGAAAGCAAGGAGAGGGAAGGAGGGAGAGGAGATGCATGCCCTTTGCTGGGGGGGGGGGGGGGGGGGGGGGGTAAGACCTGTTCACCTGGCACCAGCGATCTCTGGTCCTTGATGACATCACCATCAAGAACTGGTGACTTCTGTCGCTCGCTTTCACACCTGAAATTCCGGACCATGGTTCACTTTGAACCAGACCGAGTCCTGACTTTTTTGGGGGACCATGGTCCACTTGTTTGGTCCGACAAAAGTCCGGACCGTGGTCCGGGGGAGTGTTCACACCTGAAATTTTGGCTCGGACCAAACTGAAAAGTCCTAAAGTCCGGACCAAACGAGGCTAGTGTGAAAGCGACCTTATCTGCTCTGGTCTAAAACCAACAGCAAACTGACTTCAGGGTTTGTCTTTGACTTGATCAGGATGAGTGACAGGGTGATACAGAGATACCAGTATCTGCAGCTCTATCTGTTTAAACCCCAAATGTCTCCGTATCTTTAATCAGATTTAAACAGGAAGAGGGCATGGTTTTAACAGGAAATTGATTTTTTTTTTTTCACAACAATTACTATTTAGCTGAGAACAGTTATAATCAAATTACCAAGGAACAACATTATGTTAATTCTGGAAATGCAAAGATCTTCAAAGAATCACATTGATATACTGCTGTCAAATAAATAATTATGAGAGAGAGTAGAATAGAGTGAATAGTATAGTATCACAGAATAAGAATTTCATTGTACTGTGTGACGCTGTCTTCGGTGCATATGACAATAAAGATTTGAATTTGAATTTGAATTAGTCTCACCATACTGAGATGCTGCATCAAGAAGGGACACGAAAGCACATAAAAATGGGCTTTCTTTTATTTTCTAAATAATGACAGTGATGTTCTCATATGAAAAATGATCAGATCCATCTCTTAGTGAATACATGTTCAGATTTGGAAACCCCCATGGTTTCTGGTCATAGACTGTACATAGAAATGGGCAGATGGGTTGTATGTTTTACGGCTCATTATTTGGTAATAGCAGGCTGGAGGAAGCTGATATCATTTTCTTTTTTTTTCTTCTTTTCAGTAAAAGCAAATGTTTATTTTAATTTACCCGCAATCCAGTGTAAACAGGAAGCAGATTGTCTTTTCACTAACCAGACTTTTGTTTGTAATATTATTACAAACAAAAGTCTAAACTTTGTGCCAAGAATGGGGATACACTTCTTACTTTGGCCCCCGTACCACCCACAGAGTCCACCACCGGGGGACACGGTCATGACCCTTCTCCAAGTCTACAAAGCACATGTAGACTGGCTGGTTAAAGGGATAGTTCACCCAAAATTGAAATTTCTCGCTTGTTTTGTAGCGGAAGCTCCTCTTCCCGGTTCATCAAATTTGGACGAACCAGGGTCCGTCCTCTTCACAGTTCGTCCAAATTTGACGAACCGGGAAGAGGAGCTTCGAGAAGCTTCCGTTACAAACAAGCTTGAAATATAGACTTATTTAATTTTTTCGGGACAATTTCGCATTTCGGGGCTTCAATACTAGGCGGACATTACATATGAGCAGCATGGAGGTATTTGGATTTTTTTTGGTGTGTCTTTTTGTTATGAAGACAGTTGGTATCCATTTGCAACCGTTATATGGACATGCACTGCTACGCCGAGACCCCCTGTAACTCAGAGAAGCCACAGAGGACTCTGAAACTTCTCCCAGCCCTTAGTCGACATGAGGGTGAGTAGATAATGAGTGAAATTTCAATTTTGGGTGAACTATCCCTTTAACTGACCTCCACGCACCCTGAAGAGGCTCGTCAACCAAGACGGCCCCACAATGTCCAGACCTTCAGCATGTCACGGAGACTCTCATCCCCACCTGGCGCCTTGCCAACGACGTTTATGGATGAGACGTTTTATGGATGAGACCCCCCCCCCCCCCCCCCCGGTCCTCAGACTCGGCGTCCTCCATGGATGACATGTCAGCCGGGTTCTTTCCGCCACCCAACGACATCCCCAGTCTGGGTCGAGCCCTGCTTCCCCTTTCTGAGCCGCAAAATGATTTTCCAGAACTTCCTTGAGGCCAAATATAAGTCCTCCTCCACGGTCTCTACAAACTCCACACACACCTGAGTTTCTGCTGTGGCTACAGTTCTCCTGAATGCTTGGTACTAGAGGTCTTCACGGGTCCAATAACATAACGTGATGTACGGTAAACAAAAATAGATACACGTCGTCATTTTCTTGTTTAGATGGTCATGTAGTGTAATCCTTCTTCTTAGCTATTGCTAACGCTAATCCAGTAGAACATATTTATTAACGTTATAATTTCGCCTAATTTTCACCTTTTACGTCATCATAAGAGTCGTGTAGTTGTTTTGATCATGTGACATAAGTCACACTGGCAGTTGTGACAGCCAATCGCCGGGTCCTCTCGGGTACCGTACGACCCGGCCTTTCACAATAAGAGCCCTGAGCCCCGAGACAAACTCTCCCGGTGCCGACCCGGCCACGGAGTCACTTCTTGTGAATGGACCCAAGACCCGAGCCGGGTCAGGTCCGAACCTCGGGTTTTCGGGCTGTCGGGTTTTTCCGAAGACCTCTACTTGGTACCTATCGACCGCTTCCAGATCCCTCTGGTTCAACCAAACCTGAGAGGCCTCGGCCGTCCCTCCTTGCTGGTGTCCAACAGCCACCAACCATCCTGAGGCTGCAGCTGCTTCTGTTGACTCTGAACATGGTCGACTCCAACTCCACGTCCCCAACCTCCCTCTGGGAGATGCAAAAAAAAATTCTTCAGGAGGTGAGAGTGTATAATAATACAAAATAAAACAATTAAGTTAATGAACATCTTTGAGCCTATACGCTGCCTGATAGACTGGTTCCAGCTGAGAACTGCACTGAAAGCAGCCGATAAATCCCAGCCAGGCAGCCCGTGCACACAGCTGATAATCACACCAGCCCAGCAGGAGTCAAAGATTTTATGCAACAAAATTAAACTACATAAATCAAACAGCTGCTTCTTTACAGCAGAAAAAAGCAGCGGAAAAGATGGAGATTTATAAACAACATAAACTCCATGGCAGCTACAGCTGACAAACCACTATAACCAATACTATGTTGCTCGGCAACACAATAGTGTTTGGTGCTTTCATTTACAAAGGTCAGGCATTTGTTCCATTCACCTGTCTGTAGAAGGGATGGGCGGCAGAAAAATATCTTTTTGATCTGATACCAAGTAAGACAGAGCCAGAACGCTGATACAGAGAACTTTTCATTATTAAAAGCGGCTCATCTATTTTCATGTAGAGGAGAGCAGTGTGGTGATCTATGGGCTATATGCATCATCAATAGGCTAAATCCTTATACATTTTAATGACCACTACATCATTTCCCAAACCCAGCTGAAGCATGTGAGCAGCACAGTGAAGCAGATCAAACAGTGGCTTCACTCATTCATGTAGCAAAGTCATGACACTTCTCTTCCATTTCCATCACTACATCACTTCCCTTTTTATTTTTATTTTATTTAACCTTTATTTTGACAGGGTAGATCCATCCAATACAACACAGTAGAAGTACAGGTATGAAGATAAGGTAATAAAAAGTTTATGACCTAGTAGTAATCAGACTAAATGAAGCAAGTGCAAGTTTGAGTCTGAACCCCTAATACTGTGGTGTGAAGTAGACATTTGAAAGGTGAGATAAGTCTATCAATTTTCACTGAGTTTTGTAATTTTCCATCGGTGTGGAGCTTAGAAGGAGAAGGCAGTTTTTCCTTATTCTGAATTTATGTAAGGGAGTCTTACAGTCTGCTGTGGGACTGGGAGCGGGTTTAATAGTCATAATATTGTTTATTATGTTCTACACTCCAAGGTGTTCCATTGGTGGTTTCCTGTGCATGTTGCTCTGCAGTGTGGTGTGCCGCCTACTAGCTCAATACCACTCAACTCAGCCTTGGTACAAGGATAGTACGGCCTTAGAGGGATAGTTCACCCAAAATTCAAATTTAACTCATTATCTACTCACCCTCATGTCGACTAAGGGCTGGGAGAATCTTCAGAGTCCTCCGTGCCTTCTCTGAGTTACGGGGGGGTCCGCGCAGCAGTATTTGTCCATATAATGGTTGTGAATGGGCCTCACTTTTCTTCGTCCAAAAGACAAACCAAAAAACATCCAAATACCTCCATACTGCTCATCTGTAATGTCCCTCTTGTATTGAAGCCCCAACATGAGAAATTGTTCCGAAATAAATTAAATAATTCGATATTTTAAGCTTGTTTGTAGAGGAAGCTCCCAGTGTCTCAGTTCACTGCTTTCCCTGTGTCTGTGCAAATCTCGCGCGATTTGCATTGACACCCAGTTCACGGCTCCGCAAATTGCGCGAGATAACGGCAGAGCAACACTGGGAGCTTCCGCTACAAACAAGCTTAAAATATAGACTTATTTCATTTTTTCCGGAACAATTTCTCATGTTGGAGCTTCAATACAAGAGGGACATTACAGACGAGCAGTATGGAGGTATTTGGATGTTTTTTGTTGTGTCTTTTTGGACAAAGAAAAATGAGCCCCGTTCGCTACCGTCGTATGGACATGCACGGAGACCCACTGTAACTCAGAGAAGCCACGGAGGACTCTGAAACTTCTCCCAGCCCTTAGTCGACATGAGGGTGAGTAGATAATGAGTGAAATTTCAACTTTGAGTGAACTATCCCTTTAACTACAAAACCTAAAAGATGGTGGTGAATTGGATTCCATCATGCAGGAGTGTAAAACCTTATGTGAGGGTGACATACAATGTTTGCCACCATGACACTGTTCACAGACCTGTGAGCCTTATCAATCCTCAGGCTGGCACCCTCATCTCTTGCTGAAGCCAGATCAGATCATCCTCATGTGTTATGCAGGTAGAGGTGGTGCAGGTTCTTGTTCCCAGAGATCCAGACCGTGGCTGGATGAAAAATCAAGTAATAGAGAGACACGTGTCATATTGTAGACTATAGTGAAAAGAAACTCTCTGATGTGGGGTGTGCTCAGATCCTCATCTCTACGCTCAGTAGCACTATCAGCTGTTTGCTGAAGATGGTTAGCAGTTTGTTTTAAGCTGGTGTCTGACAGGAAGCTTTTCAAAACCCATGTAAACTACACATTGGAATTAAACTTTATGTGATTTATGTTATATGTGGCCCTGTGATAGACTGGTGACCTGACCATTGATTCAGAATGAACTCTTACATCCACCAATCAGCAGAACAACAAAGAAGTGGTCTTATTGCTCTGGCAGATCAGTATAGACACACACATACTGTACATACAGGGGCCAACTGTGGACACTATATGCACCATTTGCATCTCCTGCTGAGCTGCAGGTCGATCTTAAGCCAACATGCACCATTAATGATGCCACACTGGCCTTTGTTGAAGCTCCATGTGGGGGGGCACAGCCTGCTGCAGCATCACAGCTGGAAGGGCCGCGGGTTGGGACATGGTTTATAGCGCCTACCTCACAGAAGGGCTTTATGACTTTAAGAGACTTAATGAGGTGCAGCAAGTTAATATTTTAACACTTGTGGCTATTGTTAAGCCATATGCCAGGGGGGCCCTGTTTGTGTCGTCGTCTTCTGAGGAGGGGTACGGAGACAGATAAGGATAGGAGTGAGAGAAGAAGATGGGAATCAGAGATGGGGGTGTTTTCATACAACTAGAAAGTATATGAAAATTGTGTTAGGAAATGTGGGACTGGGCTAAATTTTACCAGTTCACTTAGTTGACCAAGTCTGGTTTATTTTGCACAAGAAGGAACAAAAGGTATACACGAATCACAAAGATAGATGACACACAGGCAGAAAGAGGCAAAAAACACAAATAGCTTATGTGAAGACTCCACCCGTAGGTCATTTTAAAATATCACAAAAAGGTAGACTTTTTGCTCAAAAGTAAACGCTAGACTTACAAATGAAATCTATCTGTGGCGGATCCTATCCCCCACCACTAACACCCGTTAGCTCAACGCTAACTTGCGCTAGCCAGCAGTAGCAGCTAGCATAAACCACTAGCACCCGTGTCCCAGCTCATTACAGCGGTCCTCCTACTCGTTGCAGCATAATTCAATGTTCTGATTGAGCCTCCTATGCAATGTGGGGGCAACCCTATGAACAGGATGTGGGACATATCCCTAATCAGTGAATGGGTGACATTCCAGGTCAGTTCTTAATGTTCCAATTATTAAGCATTAAAATGTTTGGCAAATGAGATTGGGAAGGGGGTGAAAAAGGTTTCCCAGGTAATCTTTCTAAAAATGTACTCTCTTTGGTCTGTCTGTCTGTTTATAAATGGCCTAAAAAAGAAAGAATGGATAAGTAAACAAGTGTTCATAGATGAAAGAATTGAGATCAGATGGTGGATCATCCTCACAGGGTTTAAGCTTGAAACTGAAATAAATTAAACTTCTTATTTTTGGGCTGCACAATAGCTATGCAAGAAAAATCATGTTCCAAACTCAATTTCAGTTGGAATGATTTTTTCTTTCATTTTATTTTCACTAAGAAAGAATCTAAAAATCTGATTTTGTTGGTCTCGTATAAAATAAATAAGTTTAGTTTGCTCTCAGTAAATGTGACACACTATAACTACATGAACTCTATAATGACCACATTTGGAAGAGACGCAGAATACTGCAGCATGGTCAGAGCGAGAAAAGACGGGATAGACCCTCATGGTCCCTGGACGAGCTGATGATTAGCGGCTGACTCACTGAACACTTGAGGGGAGGGGAAAGACAGCAGAAGAAAGGCGGTAAAAGAAAAGAGGGAAAGCTGTTACATCTGGAAAAGACTCTGACAGGAAGCCACCCATCTGTGGCCAAACAGCTGTGGTCAGAGTGGACCCTGTCAGCACCACTGTGTGTCTATGTGCGTGTGCACTGGTTTGTGGTGAGCAGGTGGGGGTGGGAAGAGAAAGGCCAATCACCGGTCTGGAACGCTGGATGTCACAAGATGTCTTCACGGCACCGAGCTATCTGGGACAAGGCGTTTTGGGGGTGGAAGCAGACAATTAACCTCTTTGAACAACTGTCCTCCTGGCTCTGCACCACCAGCACCGCTCTGACAGGTCCACAGCCCCCGCTAATGCCTCAGCGTTTTCATCTCCCTGTCGCATCTGTCAGAGATTAGCCTTGACTGCACCTGTGGTATGTGTGGAAGAGGTAGAGGTATGTGGAATTAGGCTGAAAACTTCAATTATGACTGTGTTTGTGAAGTGATCATCAGTTTTAAACTCAAAACAGGAGTTTAGATGATCAATAACATCTATTGAGAGACAAAGACTGTGTACCTATAGAGAACAAACAACATGAACCAGTCGAGCTGTAGGAAATTACAGCCAAGGTTTCTCCCTCCTGAGTTACAGCACTGATAATGGTGTTTCAACACCATCATGATGTCACAGTGAAGTTGACCTTTGACCCTTTGGAAATACTTTTGGTGGTGTTTTGTGAGATTACAGTGACCAAAATCTAATCAAATTTGAAGAAATTCAAAACATGCGTCATACATGACTGAGATGTCACACTGATGAGAAGGGGGGATTCGTTAAGCCTCCAGCACTGACGCAACCGCCATTCCGACATCCCACCAGTCTGACATTGGTTTCTAATTGTCTGAATGGCAACACTTAATTTTCTATCAAATGTCCCATCATCCCGACAATTTTTGCCTCCTATGGTCGGAATGACGGTATTTTCTTCTTTTTTTAAACATCCTGCCTTTCTGACAATTCCTTTGATAGCGTATTTTTCCCCCAAAAGATTTTGCACTGGTTGGGTTTAGGCAATGAAGAAAGGAGTTGGTTAAGTTTTATTTCTTGAATTCTTTGTCCTTTAAAGTATTATTATTATCATTATTGATTTTTATTACAGCCATATGTTCAGAGTGTTGGATAATAATGTATAAATACAAAAACTAATAAATATACTATGTCTGAACAAACAATGAATCAGCATTTTGATGCCCACAGCCCTTAATCATAATTATAATATTTATTGTGAATGTGGAAACTTTCCTCTGGCCTCATCAGCTTGGTTAAAGATGGTTTTAGGAAGAAGACTCTATATAATTTGTGTGAACACGGAATGTGTAATCATAAAACATCTTCCACAAATACAAACCACAAAAATATCTCCCAAATCTAAAACAGGTTTGTAAATACAATTTGATTCACAAATAACTGAAAAGCTTCTGTTCATATCTTGCTAATACAACTTTCAAAGTGACATCTCTGAACCTATTTTCTATTTGAAACTAAAAAAAATATTTTCCAAATCTCTGAGTTCAAAAAGTTATTGCATTTTGGTATCAGGGACTTTCTGTGAATCTGTGTGGTTGTTATTGCAGCTCTGCAGTGTGTTCCTGAAGGCGGGGATAAACACCATCACATACAATTTGTTGAGCTTTCTGTTTGGGTCTGTTTATACACTTAAGTCGATTCTGCTCCTTCCCTGATATTTTCTTGGTGGTGTTTGTGATCCTGCTCAGGGTGGTCCCAATGCATGCACACACATTAAAGTGGCAGTTTTTCATGTAGATTCAGTGCGTGCATCATTTATTAGTCTCTGTGTTAGATTATGTGAACTGTAGCCTATACCTACTGAGGGATGATTTCTTTGGAAAGTGATTCCTGAAGTAAAGGTTTAACTACAGTAGTTTGTCAGATTCATTCATTCATTCATTCCACACTGTACTAGTTGTCCTTTTCAGATGCGGGGGCTGCAGCCAGTCAGATGACAGTGGGTGAGAGGAAACAGGTTGTCTCCTCTGCAGTTGATTATTGCAGAAATAATCTGTGTGAAAGACAGCAAAGACAATTGCAGTATTCAAGTTCAGAATCTAAGTGCACCACATCTGCAAGCAAGAAGAAGCAGGTCAGTAACACTTCAATTCATCATCAGTGCTGCATTTACTTCCTTGATTGTAGAGCTTCTAAAGCTCTCTGTAAAAAATCTGTCATGCAGGCGTTTTGCAGGAGGAAGCAGCACAAGAGACACAGTTTGCAACTAAAATGTGGACATAACCCACACCTGCAGTTCAGCTGTGCTCAACTGTTCACAGCTACATTATTGTCTTAGCATAACAAACGTGATGCTATCAAGTGCTGACAGCAACAATTAGTCATACTTAGTCATTATATATGCAGTATAAATATATATAGATATATGCAAATTATATGTCATCTGTATATATAGACCTACTGTATATTTTGGCTGTGCTGTGATGCTCATTCCACAAATGCACAATCCTTACAAGTTGTCCTCGTTGTGCACCAGTTTAAAAGATGGTGGTGAATGGGCTTTATGCACAGCTCCACTACTTCCTGAAATAAGTCAGCTCCTTTATTTCCTGTCTTACATTATTGGACCAACTGATTAATCCAGGTGTGTTGGACCATTGTGACTACTCAGACACACCTGGATTAATCAGTTTGTCCAATAATGTAAACCAGGAAATAAAGGAGCTGGCTTATTTCAGGAAGTAGTGGAGCTCTGCATAAAGTCCATTGGATTCCATCATGCAGGAGTGTAAAACCTGCTCTCTGAGACCTGTTACCCCCCCCAACCCTCACACACATTATACATATTTACATCAAACATCCAATGGTTTACAACGACAAACGAACATCTTACAGCAAATCTCGTAGATGCGCACAGACATCAACATAGCCACTAGGAGCTACTGCTACAACAAGGATAAAAACAGAGATCACATTCATTTTTTCCGAACAACTTTTTCATGTGGCGGCTTCAGGACACTTGTATTGGGTCAGTAGTACGGATGAGTAGTATGGAGGTATTTGGATGTTTCATAGTGTTTTGGACGATTCAAATGTGAACTCTATCCACCGCCATTATATAAAAATCTGTTGCCATGGAACTCCAAAAGCGTTTTGATGACTCTCTCCAGCTCCAGTTCTCCAAACCCTTCCTCGGCATGACGTTGACGTAGAAAACTGGTGAATTATCGATTTTGCGTGACATATCCCTTTAACAACGGTTTGTGAATAAGGCCCATTGTTATCAAGGTGCATGATGGGATGTCAGATGCAAGGTTGTGGGGACTGGACATCTTTGGCCTTTCATTTGAGAAAGTGTCTCGTCACATATTGAAGGAGCACGAGTTCACAGCTCAGGTCTGGTATCTGTCCATCACTGTCAGTCCACGCCTCCTCTGTGTCTCTTTGTCCATCACATAGGGTCCAGGCTTTCTGTCCTTCATGTCCTAACACTGATCCCAGGCAGGCGGCCTGCTCAGGACTCATGTTTCAGCACTCAGAGAGAGAGAGAGAGTGACTAACCGCATCTGTAATTTGATAGGAGAAGTCCGACAGACTGTTTGTGCTGGCAGGCGACACACACAATTGTATGACAGACATGAATAAGGATTCATTGGAATAAAACACCCACACACACACACACACACACACATACATACATACATGACTCACACACAGAGAGAGACAGAGAAACATACTGAAACACACACTTTTGTCCCATTGGCTGTGTGAATAATGTTGCATTCACATCCTCCTTCTCTGTTTCTCACATACACACACACAATGTGGCGGTCTGTTGTATAGCAGGAAAGGACTGTTAAGTTTTCCCAAGGGAAACAGCAACACAGCGCTTCAATGCACATTGTTATTAGGCGTTTCTTGTCTTGGCCTTTCTCTCTCCCTCTCCCTCTGTCTCTCTCTGTCTCCTCTCAGCTGTTGGCTCCACTAGGTGATTAATGCACAGCCGCAACCGTTAGCACTTTGCTAATAAGCCCAGAGGCACTTTGCTTAAGTGAGGAAAGTCGTCCAAATGGTGTCTGGCCTTAAAAACCTTGTGTTGCTGCATGAGGTCAGGGATTCTACATCACAGCTGCTACACGTGTGGATCGCGTATCCACAAGAAATACATTTATATATAGTTATGATGTGATGAATAAGTATAGCGTATAGGTTTGAACCTGATGCATGGCAGCCAGATGTTTTCCAGGGGCTGGTCGACACACACAACATTTTTCAGCATTTGACAGCACATTTATATCATCATAGTGCCATTACCACTATGCTGCTGACCAATAAATCATATCTTCATCTGAAGGCATCTTGATGTTGACATGTGCAATAAACGCATCATAAAAGCCCGATGCACAAACAGTGAATTAAAGTGTTGCATGTTTCCATTACACAGATTTCCTGCCATCACACCTGACAGCACGTTCTCTTTCTCCTGCAGTTCACTGGTTCGTCCATAAGGTTGGTCCACTGGAGATGGCTGTTGGTTTTAGTAACTTGTGTTAGGTGCCAGAGGGAAACCAAAAAAAACACTGGCTTTAGCTATATTGAAAAGCACAGGTAAAAGAAGGAAAGTCCAAAAGGTTAAATAGTAGGAAATAAATAAATAAAATACAATAGGTAAGTTGACCAATACATGTACATCATCATCTCCCCTGCAGAGCCATTCCATATAGGCGGAGTCCTTATGTTACCAGGTTCAAATCCAGCCTGTGTTGCTTGTTGCATGACACAACTCTTCTGTCTCTGCCTCACTAACACAGAAGAAAAAAGAACTTTTAAAAGATGAATGATGTAATGTCTGTATAAAAAGAGTATTGCTTTTCATTTCAAATGCTTTTTTCAGGGTGCTGAATAATTAAGTCAAGTTGTTGTGCACTTGGTTCAAGTCAAAGTCAAAAGTGTTTATTGTTATTTGTACAGTGGAAAGGTGAGTTTCCCTGACTGTCCAAAACACCAGCAATTATAAAAAAAAACTAGATATAAAAATAGACAATTAAAAGCAACAATAATACAACAACAATGACAGCAACAGTAGTATAAAAGAGATAAAAGAAAGAGAAAGGGAGGTATGATGTGTGTGTGCAATATGTATAATAAATAGTAAATAATAAATAAATAGTGTGCAGATTGTGCATGTGCAAACAAGGTGCTATGAGGTAGTGGGTGATATAGGCAGCATCTATATCAGTACTGGCAAGGCAAGGCAGTTTTATTAGTATAGCCTGTTTTTACTAACAGTTTGTCTCAAAGGGCTTTACATGGCATCACAACAACAACTGGCCCTGTGTTACTTGGTATTGTATTGAAAATGCAATTAAGCACCAAGTCCTATAAATAAATAAAACAAATGCATTAGAATAAACGGCGAGACAGTCAGTAATAAAGATCTTTAACATTATGTTGGGCCTCTTCTTCCATTTGTGCACAAGTACTGAAACTGAAACTTTTGCTCTTTGAGACCTGTTGACCCCCCCCACCCTCACACACACACACACACACACACACACACACACACACACACACACACACACACACACACACACACACACTCAC
The DNA here is from genome assembly GCF_905171665.1 of Trachurus trachurus. Classification (NCBI taxonomy): domain Eukaryota; kingdom Metazoa; phylum Chordata; class Actinopteri; order Carangiformes; family Carangidae; genus Trachurus; species Trachurus trachurus. The sequence goes on from NC_139899.1 coordinate 5,399,814, forward strand.
ACAGAGAGCGTTAATGAGAGTGTTTCTCAGCCTGTGTTTGGTGGATTAACACTGAGAGAGGCAGAATGGATCTGATTGAGAGAGGAAACCAGCAGAGGGGTGAAAGAGGAGTGAACAAACTGAAGGGGTAAAGTAAATAGCTGTGACCCATGGGGGGTCAGCCCCCTTTCACCAGATATCTCCCTGGGAATCCACTCTCATTCATTCACGCCTGTCCCCTGCTCTTCACCCCAACGCACCACTATATCCCCGTCCTTTTGGGATTCAAATGATATCTCATTAGCTCTTATTGGATTGCATCTTTCATGCAGAGTGTTTCAGTTTTTTCTTTCTTTCACCAATCAATAAAAAGGACACTGGTGTCTGGAATAAAGGATCCTCTTTTTATTTCCCTCCCTTCATCGACTGTCTCGCCTAATTTCCGTTTCTCCTCTTTCCCTCATTTATTTTCTGTGCCTCCATCTTTCTCTCCTTCCTCCTTTCACTTGAACAGATCTATCGCTCTGCATTATTTCCAACCGGTTTCAGTATAGTCAGGATTCATCCTCTCCTCTCGTCCTCTGTGCCCTCTCCATCCACAGGGTGTCTTTGTCTGCTTCTAATGTGCCATTAACTCTAAGCACTATAGTCAATGGCCGTCGGTCCCAAAGGCCACAGAATTAACAGAGAGTGCAAAACAGAGGGAGCAAACAGGATAACCTCAGCCATCAGATACGTACTTGTTCAGAGTTAACAGGAGATACACAGACAGACCATGGCAGAATTCATATCAACACGTTTTTCATATTCTTTTGACTGAAATCAGACATAAACACATAAAACCAGCAGCCTGTTAAGAATCAGCACCTTTAGACTAAAACTAATTAATCTTTCTTGATATTCAGTACCCTCGATATAAAGTTGTGATTTTTCTTCGATGTTTATTTTCTCTATGTGACCACTGTGGTTGGTCGCCACTCCCTATTTAAAGATGGTTTCTTCTGAGTGCCAACTGTTTGGCCTGATGAAGGTCAAAGGACCGAAACGTCGACATGATTCAAACACCCATGCAGGTTGGACAGTTGTGCAGGAGTTTCTCCTACACATACAAGTGTGGATCTGCTGCTCCCTCTCCGTCAGAAAGTCTTTTTGAATCACAGCTGGTTCAACCTCCACTCAGCCTCCTCCTACTCTCCAAGCTTTAATACAGAGCAGGCTATGTGGCCAGTAATAATAATGATAATACTAATAATATTTTAAAGTTAAAGGTATAATACGTAGGAATTCCGCCCATCTAGCGGTGCGGTTGCATATCTGAAGGTATTCTTGATGTTGCATTCATGTGAAATGGGGCAGACGTCAGACAGACAACAGACGCTGCATGTAACAGGATAAATAAACGTCTATGTAAATAAGTGGTCCACCAGCACGAGGCAAAACAATACAGGTGTGACAATACGTTGTCATGGTGATGTGGTATTGTTTACCTGACCCACGTTTTACCGTCTTTCTCTGGTGGAGTAAAATGACATCCGGTTGGTTTGCCGACAGCCGTCTGCCTGACTGCACCTGAATGCAACATCAGTGCCTCCGTCCTTCCTCACACTACACAGTGGTGACAGTTTTAACAGGCCGAGCCGACAGCTCCGCTGAGTTTCTATGGTTATCTACGGTCACGCTGCCACTCAACGTAAAAAATGGCGATGCAACACGGTTCGGTTCGGTGCGTCGCCCACTTATGTATTTGTAACGACTTGTAACAACTCATTCTAAGGTACCAGAAAGCTTTCATTTGTATGCGGGTGTGATTCCACTTCAGTGAAATACATATTTATGAAAGACATATTTGATTTTTGATAATAAAAAGCCAAATAAGTACTGGAGCTTTAAGGATTTTAACCAGATGAAGGACTTTTTGTAAAAAGTGAATGTGGCTAATAGACAAACTAACTCTGACATGTGTTATTAGAGGATATATTATTGACAGACAAACAATGATTAGATCACAGACTCCTCTGGTTTGGAAACAGTGGGGATAATACAACAACACAACACAACAACACGTACTGTAGAATGTTTTTTATAATAGAAAATTACAGATGATATCATTAACTACAGAGCCTCAGCCTCAGAGTGAAAATACCCTTTTCAAGTTCCAATTTTGATAATTCCTCCATTGCTTCAGTCAGCTCATGCTAAACTAATGCAACTGTAAAGTTGTTTTTTCAAATGTGTTCTTCCACAGCTTATCCCTTCCCCTCTCTAACTCTCTCTCTCCAGGATATGTAGGCTTTAACAGTTGGATTAACCCTTTATTCCAATTCTCTGAGCCTGTTTGTGTTTTCAGGTGACATGAGATCATCTGGGATCAACACGGTGCACACCTCCTCCGCTCGTCAAACCCATTTGTATTTTCTCTCATTGTTTTCTCCTCCTGTGTTCCCTCTTGACCTTTCCAGTGCTAAGTGGACTGTCCATTCCTTAATCTTGTCTTTCACTCAGTTACACACAGATCAGCCAGTTGTCTCTGTTTGGTGAAAACCTCTCACCCAATATCTCACTTTCCCAGAGGAGCTTGTATTGGATTTGGAGATATAATGGTGCAGGTGGCAGTATGAGAAGCTGCCCTGCAGTATGAATGTACGGAAGCGTATTGCATTCACTTGAGTAATTTATTTTTTGGTTTGTTTTTCGAGGTAATTATTTCTGTTTTTCTGACTAATTTTTTTCTGTTTTTCAAGCTACACATCAGGGAGCAAAACAAACATCCTTCAAAATAAAAGTACTACTCATAACACAGTGAATAAAGGCGCTTTCTTTTGCATACATCCATGGATATGCTCCACAAAAAAATACAGTCTTATTTTCACTGTGTTCCAAGTAAATTCAGATTTATATTGAAAGGAAACTACCTGTTATTACAGAACTCCACCTCAGAGAGTGTCACTCAGAACAGTCTGATGTAGCACCTTTATTTTGAAACCAGTCCTACGTTACTTGCAGGTGGGAGCTTCTCACGGGATTTTGAAATCTCGAAGCTAAGTCAAAAAAAATTACCTCGAAAAACAGAAAATAATTAGTCAGAAAAACAGGGGAAAGAATTATTCAAAAAACAAACTTATTATTCAAGTGAATGCAATACACTTCTGTATGAATGACCTCATACTGAAACAGCCTGAGAAACCCCCTCTCATCCTGAGCTCTCCTGGTTATACAGTAATGTTACTTTGCCACATTCAAACACACTCTGCAAGCGTCATTGGGCGCTACATATATACACCATGTTGTGTGTGTGTGTGTGTTTGTGTGTGTGTGTGTTTGTGTGGTTCTCATTAAGCCTTTCCTCAGGGCCTGCCTGGCATTGTGTAGCTTCCTGTCCCGTCAGACATTATCAGTGTGGGATCAGTGAAGGGACAAAAGGGCTCTGGATACAAACACACACACACACACACACACACACACACACGCACATACACACATTTTTTTTCCCAAGCTTCATGGAGCCACCATTGCTTTCTCATCTGTCTGTCACCGGGTTGATCTATCTACATATCAATCTTTTTCCAACTCCAACTTTTACTCTTCTCCTCCCTTCTACCTGAATGAACATCATCAATTAGCTTACAGCTCCTCCTCTTTGGCAATATTCAAAAAGAAACTACTGTTAACATTAACAGAACAACAAAACTTGGTTTGACATTTCAATTTTGCCTTTCCTAAAACTGTATCAGTTTTGTTCTTTTGTTTCGCTTTCTTTTCTCACCTCTTTCCATTTATTTATTTATTCATTTAGTATTGTTATCATTACTACTACTATTGTTTTTACTATCATCATCTTCCCTTATCTTTGTTTCTTTTCTTTTCTTTTGTATTAAATTTTAATTTTGTTATTTCTCTACCTTGCACAAGGTATGTGATTGTTATTTCTTCACTGTATTTCCATTATTTGTTAGGTCAAGGTGAGGTCGTGTTATAAGCCTTTTGGGTTTCAGACCTCACCTGCACATGTTTCCTTTTGTATCTTTCTCACTAGTAAGAGAGAAGTAAATGTTTTGTTCCATTTTATATGTGCAAATAGATAAACTCTAAAAAAAAAAAAAAAGTCTAAAGTCTACCTCCTCCACTGTCTTCTCCCTCCTCTTCCTCCTCCTCCTCCTCCTCCTCCTCCTCCTCCTCCTCCTCCTCCTCCTCCTCCTTCTCTCCTTCTCAGCTACTTTGCACTTCCTCCCTGTCCAATCTCCTCTGGTATTTCTAGTCGTTCAGCCACCCTTTCCTATCCTCTGACTCTCCTGCACACATTTGCGCACACACACACACACATGCACACACCGACCTCTGTTCTCCTCTCACTCAGCCTTCATCACATGCTCCATGTCTGTGGGTCATGACAATGTGGGGTAAATGTTAGTGTTTGTGCCTCATTGACCTGTCAGAGCTCATTTAGTGAAGTTATAATCAGCCTGGGAACAACATGGTGACATATGACATGGCACAAATGCAACACACACACTTCCAGCTTCCTTCCTCTCTCTGTCCTGATGCTCCTCTTTCTCTCCTAGAAATATAACATCCAATCACAAGTGGTCAGCTTTAAGTTCAGCAGTTCACCACTTGTGATCACATCTCACTTCATGCAGGTTTATGTTGTGATTGTTGCCAGTCTGACAGATGGGTCTATTGTCGATGTGCTTGTGTGTGTGTGTGTGTGTGTGTGTGTGAGAGAGAGAAAGCAGAGTTACAATGAAAACCCCACAGTGGTGGAGACACCAGGCCAAAACGTAGCAGAACATGTGATTCAGACCTGGACCACACAGAAACAGAGCTTTCCCTAAATGATCTCTTTCTCGTTTGTTCTTTTTTTCTGAATATTTTATTTTCACTTTTTAAACTTTTTTTTTTGTTTTTTTACAAAAAAGAGAAAAAAAACATACATACAAAATGGGCATACATCACCTGACATAGTTAAATGAAGTAATAAAAAAAAGAAAAAAGTAAAGTAAAGACAGAGGATATGAGGATATATACAATAACCAAAGTAGCCCAGTGCCTTCTGTCTCATGATACCATCAGGAATATGAATAAAAAACTAAATAAAACAAAACAAATTAAAAAAAAAACACACACACAAACACACACACAAAAAAAAGAGAAAAAGGAGAGAACTCTGAGAGGAAGATCAAAGCCTTGGTCAGTACAGAAGCAATACAGGAAAAAAAAATACCAATACCACGTAGCAGCCTGATTCACAGATTGGTCATTTAGTTCTCATCAAGTAAGGCCAAAAAGTGTTTCCATGTTTTCTCATAATAATTTGGTGCATTCCATCTGCTAAGGTGAATCTGTTCCATCCCAGAAACAAAAAACATTTTGTTAAGCCACCTCTTGAAGCAAGGGGTGGGGATGATAGAGACTTCCAGTTAAGTAAAATTAATTTTTTGGCTGCTACCATGCCTGTTTTGAGAGCCTGCTTGGAACCAAAAATAGCCAATACAGTCTGGTTGAATATTTATTTTATATTGCTTAGAGAACCAAATTAAATATGTCGCTCCAGAAGCTGTTCAGTACCAGGCAGTACTACCAGAATAAATGTGAGAGTGAACCTTCGGCACATCTATTACACATGGGAGACACTGATTCAAATATTCTATTAAGTTTAGTTGTGGAATAATGCTGTCTATGTACGACTTTAAAATTGAATTAACCAATATCTAGAATTCATAGAACACTTCTGTATACTGAACAGGCCTTCCTCCCATAGTTCCTCTGACAGTGGAACTCCCTGATCACTGAGATGACTGGTACTACTCACCGGTGTCTCAAAAGCTGTGAGGAAGCGGGTTTCTCATTTGTTGTGAAAAAGTTTTCTATAAACACAGTTTCATAGTGTCAGGAAGTGTCTGTGTTACTGTGCTTGTACTGGCGTTGGACCATTCTGCTTGTTTCCATTTCAAAACCATAAAAAAAAGAAAACGGCTCTAAACACTGTAGTACTACATATTGTCATGGTTTATCTTGTTCCCTGTTTAGTTCCTGTTTTATTTTGAAGTTCCCGTGTTGTCTTCCTGTGATTACCTCATGTGTCTCACCTGTGTTTGATTGCACCACCTGTGTCTCGTTTCCTGGCGTACTTAACCTCAGTGTTTTCTCATTGTCCTTTGTGTGTCCGTGCCCTGTGTCCCAGTGGTTTCCCTGCATGTTCCGGTGGAACCTCCTTAAGTCTGATAAAAATCTTTTTGTTTGATTGTACCTTTTTCCAGTTACACCAACACGTGACAGAATGAAAGCGACCGATACGGTCTAGCAGACCCACTCTACTAAGAAATGAGACACAGGTGGTGCAATCCAATGGTAATCACAGGAAGGAAAACACATGACTTCAAAATAAAACTGAAACTAAACAGGGAACGAGACCAACCATGACACATTATGCCATGTGTGTCAAATACGTCCTCAATGCATCATGGTTGCATTCACCTTAAAGGGATAGTTCAACATTTTGGCAAATTGGCCCATTGCCATAATCCCTATAGTCATAGCAGTATAGGTTCGTTACCTTTATTTGTTGGTGCAAGCTATTTTTAGAACGGCGGAGCAGAGCCGTGAGCTGCTCAGAGATACGCTATGGAGGCTAATGGGATTTCTTGGTTTCCCTCATCAAACTTATCAAATACACAATCCAACAACTCCAAAACGCTCTGGTGGACAAGTTGTGACCTGCACATTCACCACGCTATGAGATAATAACGGAACATTACCAGACAGAGTTGTTTTAGAGGTAAATACAAAGACTGCTGGAAGAAAAACTGTCCCTGAAGGCAACGCGCATCAGCGGTTTTGCATGAATTTACCTCTAAAACAACTCTGTCTGGTAACGTTCTGTTATTATCTCATAGCGTGGTGAATATGCAGGTCACAACTTGTTCACCAGAGCGTTGTGGAGTTGTTGGATTGTGTATTTGATGAATTTGATGAGGGAAACGAAGAAATCTCATTAGCCACCGTAGCGTAGCTCTGAGCAGCTCGCCGCTCTGATCTGCTGTTCTAAAAATAGCTTGCACCAACAAAGGTAACGAACCAACTGCTATGACTATAGGGATTATGGCAATGGGCCAATTTGCCAAAATGTTGAACTATCCCTTTAACTATGAGCTGACCATTGGTCATCAGATCACCTCAGCAGTCCAGGTCCAAGGTCCAGATTTGATGCTGTCAGTCAAACTCTCTGGGATGGCTCCACTTACTGGGCTATAACATACACTCGCCCTCTGAACAGATGTGACGGTGGCTTTGCACATGCCATCGTGTAAATCTGAAGACACTGTTCACATGTGAACCCGTTTTCACGACAGGAAATGGCCCAAACCTCTTCCTGTTTCTCTAACTTCAACGACTACATTCTGCATCTCAGACTTAATGTGGAGGAAGCAGCGTCAGGATTAGGATACGAGGACAATAGTATGAGGTAGTGCGGTTACACTTGTATTACCACTGCAGTCTTTCCCCTCATGCTTTCAGTTAGTGATGTGAAGGATGTGAACCAACCTGGAGGCTCTGGCCTCGTATTCTGACACTGTAGACAGGTTTTTGTTGAGATTTGTATTTTCTTTTTCACATACACAAACTCCACAGCAGTGTGCACATGAGGCGTAAACAGAACAGAGATTTTAAGGCGAGATACTACAGGCAAAAACACTGTTTTTTCATGTTCAATTTTTAGATTTAGGGCTATTTTTCTTCCTTAACATGTATTCTTTCAGAAAAATCAAAAGAAATGGTAGAAAATCCACATTAAGGTGTTTTTTATGTTACTTCATTTTGTCTCTTTCGTCAGTAGATTTCTCCTAAATTCACCAAAAGTTAACAGCTACTGTGACAGACTGTGCTGTGCCTGTTGTCTGACCCATGTCATGTCAGGTATCATTGTAAAGCTCTCTCTCTCCTGAACAATGATGTAGGCTCCAAAAATTGTCATCTCCTCCGTATCCGCAACCAATTGTAAAAGTATGATTTACATTAACAATCTATGGAATTTTACAGTACAAGTCTTTAAAGGCTGTTTTCTCAAAATGAGTTTTTCCTCAGACTCTGGGCCTGAAATCTCCACTTCAGCAGCACTTACAGACACCAAACCTTCCAGTTTTATTCCTGTCTATATTCTGAAGGTTTTTACAGAGGGGATCGTTGATATAGTATCATTCACAGCCTCATTTATACAACATTTTATTCCTAAAAACGGGGCAAAATTAGATTTTTTAGGGCTGGTGACAGTATTTTGTCATTTACAAAGTGATAAAAAGAGATATCCAAAATCCCCTCTGTAAAAACTTCTGACTCTAATATGTCAACAAAATAAAACAAGAATTTTGAAAGGGGCTTTATCCATTGTTCAGATTTTGGTTATGGAAATGTATGCAGATTAGCACATATTTCATCAGATATTGCCTCATTTACATATTTAAACATAACATTTGACAAAAGGTGTAATACAAAAAATATATGTCTTAATGCAAGTGATAAACTTGGGAAGTTTTCATGGAAATGTGTTCGTTAAAAAAAATGTTCTCCCCTTAAAATGAAATCAAAGTCATGTTGATGTTGAAAAACCAACTGTTAACACTTTTTTTAATTATTATTAATGTTTTTATTCATTTGACAAATAAAAGTACATACAATGAAAAATAAGAATTTTTTTCTTTATTCAAATACAATAACCACTTATTCCCTCCCTTCCCCAGCCCTCCCCAATCCTACCAAATATTGTTACAGATCAGTAACACATCCTTCCTTCTTACCGTAAACAGACATGTGAATATAAAAGTACACAGACAATTAAGAGAGAGTAATAAAAATAAAATAAAATAAAACACCACAAACCTGAGAAAAAACCAAATGTTAACACTGAAACACGAGGCCATACCTCTGCCCCCCCTCTGTCCTCTCCCCCCTCTGTCTCATGCTTTGTTACATCCATCAAACACACTCTCTATATTAGTGATGGTTCGAGCTGCTCCCTCGCACTGTGTCCCACATGACCGAGTACGGCCTCAGGGTGAAGAGATCCAGGGGCCAAAGGGGAGGGGGGGAGAAGAGAGGTCTGTGACCCTCAGCATGCAAACCCTACACCGTATCACCACACACACACACACACATACACACATACACCTCCTTCTCAGCCTTTTCTCTTGTTGCTGTGATACTGGCTCCTTTCATCCTGGGACCCTGCTGTACCGCTGTGAAGAAGACTCAACTAAACAAAGCCATCACCGTGCAGCCCCCGTTTGTGATTTTAGACAGTTCGGGAAGAAGTAAAGAGACTTGAGGTGGAGCACAGAGTCTGAGGGCGGAGCCACATGATCACCCTGGTAACACTTAATAACACTATTAAGCATTAGTTAAACATTTATAAATACTGAATTCTTCATTTATAATGTATGAATACTCATTAGTATGTCGTTTATAAATACAGTGCTTATCAATGATGACTAAAACATTTTTAACTGTAAACTACAGTATACTATTGAGTATTCATGTGTTATGATGAACTCAGTATTTAATGCTAAACTAATGCTTAATAGAGTGTACTTATTGTAAAGTGTTACTGTTACTTTTTCAGACTTTGTTTACATCACAGCATTTTAGGTTTAAAATGCATTTGTATTGTTATGTTTACAGTTTGTGGAAAAGTATAACAAGGAAACAAATGAAAAAAATTGTCCTGGTTTTGTGGAATGTAGAATTTCATGGTTTCAGATAAAACCTCCCTTTCGCTTTTCTTCTTCCTTTTCTGGTTTTGTCCAATTTGTCCTGTGTTAGTCAATGTTAAAAAAAAAAAAAAAAAAAAAAAACAGGAACAGTACTCTCAGTACAACCTCTCATTATGAGAGAAAGAAGTATAAAGATCTTGTTGTTGTTGCACTTTCATATTGTTATTGCTCTTTCCTCAGATCTTCAGCGTGTGGGAGGTGGACAGATGCATGATGCCTCGTATCACACTTTGAGAAACTTGACAAGGTTTGAGTTCAAGTAAGCTCACATTTATCTGACAGATGGGCTTAGACCTTTGTTTTGACTGCTTCTCTCAGACTGTTCAGCAGGTTCTAAGCAGCAGCTGAAGTGTCTCCTCTCTATAACAGGCTGATCAGGAAACTCAGAGCAATACAAACACTGAATTCAAGTCAGTGATTTACCGATGCACAGGACAGGACGTCTCCAGCAGCTGTCTCCACATTAACTCACCTTGTTTCTCTGAAAACCTCAGATCCAGACGTCTGTTAACTAAAACCCTTAAAAGAATAGTTCACTCAAAATTGAAATTTCACTCATTATCTACTCACCCTCATGTGGACTAAGGGCTGGGAGAAGTTTCAGAGTCCTCCGTGGCTTCTCTGAGTTACAGGGGGTCTCGGCGTAGCAGTGCATGTCCATATAACGGTTGCAAATGGATACCAAATGGAGATTTGGACGGACCAGGAAGAGGAGCTTCTGCTACAAACAAGCTTGAAAAATAGACTTTTTTTTAGGGGGTGGCAATTTCACATTTCGGGGCTTCAATACAAGACGGACATTACATACGAGCAGCATGGAGGTATTTGGATGTTTTTTGGTGTGTCTTTTTGTTACGAAGAAAAGTGGTATCCATTTGCAACCATATACCAAATATATATTTGAAAAACCAACAGCACCAATAGCACACACACACAATGTCATTGATAGTTGAACATGAAATATGACGATGAATGAACATATACTTCTACCATGATTAGAATCACACATTTCAGGGGGTGCTTGATGGTCGAGAGCAATGCCCAATGTAGTAATTGCCTGTTCAATTCCCAATTGTGCCATGTGTGGAAAATACCTTTAAAATGACTTATTTCTCTGGATTGAGAATTATTGAAAATATTCAACATAGGCTGAGTCGTTTTTAGACATTCTAATGCAGAAATGGTGCAGTTTATTATGAACTAGGGGACAGAATAAAACAACAGGTTCATGTTTAAGTGGCCTGAGAAGGAAAATGCCCCTGGCAGTGGCAGCGTGAAAGTTAGTTTAATTTCCAAACATGGCAGATGAATATCTGCCAGAGTGTTTTCCCCCCGTGGCACAGTGCCTCTGATTGTGATGGACGCTTGTGATTGTTGATAAGGTCACAAAAGACTTTGACACTGTTTGTGCCCGATTTTGTCTGCAAATATAAACTTTTTGGAGCCTGAAACAATCCTGAGTTGACAGAGTGCTGGCGTAGTGTCAATGTGAAGGCGTTGAGAAAAGATGGAAGCTGAATCATGAATATAAACTCACAAATACAAGAGATAACGTACTACTAATACTGATTTCACTTCTCACACATACTGTGGATGGATCGTTAGTGCGTTTCCTGGTAAATTCATTAAGTTTGGAGTCTAGATCATCCCAAAATGCCCTACCAGAGGCTACATCTCTAGGATGACCAATTTTGGCACACTAGCATATTATTGTCTAAAATGTGTCTAAATCTGTAGGCTAACATACACAGCAGTACAACAACAGATATTTCTTTATTTTTACATATACAGTTACAAACGACCACTAGTCATCACTGGAGATGCATGTGGATCTGCATTTTATAGCAGACGTGAATAGACTTAAGCTACATTTCCACTAAGTGGGTCCAGCGCCACTCGACTCAGCAGGAGCTCGTTTCCATTACAGGATAGAACCGCTTTTACTGTTCATTTTAAAGGGACAACGAGGAGTTTGTATTTGGTTATAAAAAAGTCTCATATTAATGTGGATGAATCTACGTTACCCACTTATTAATGGGTCCATTTTCGATAAATATATTGTTTTGTCTTTATCGTTATTTTGTTATTATTTAGTGGTCGGTTCGCCCAGCATTTCCTACTTTCAGTTTCGTGCACGCTGGGAATAACGCCGCCGAATCACCGTTTATGGTCGGAACTACGATGGTATCTGATCGTCTTCCAACCTCCGACTTTCATACTTGATCAATGAAAACATTCTTGGCAAATGTTTTCACTTTCGTCCGTCTTGCACAACAAGAATTTCACCGTGCGCGCTGAGGCTCATGGGAAACACTTTTCTTTCCAAAACTCCTTGTTATCCCTTTAAAACAAGAATTTATTGAAATGTGATAATATCTGTAAAAAGAGCCCAGAGGCAGTGCTGCTGTTCTGTCCAGTACAAACATGAAGCTTCACTTTACATTCAAACATCTTCCAACAGTATTATATCAGCCAGCGGTAAATCTCCAAAGAGCTGCAGGTAACTTCATCGGCTAACTCTCTCCCCGGGATGACGACGGAGGCTGACCGGGCCATCATCAAACTAGGTGCTCACCTGCTGATCCTGGCCACAAAAAGGTGTTATTTGGGTAAACTTAGCACATGTTGGGGATCTTAACAGTTATTTTCTTGCATGAATGTTGACTCCTCCTCATGTTACCAGGCCCCAGAGGGCAAGTAGAGTGGAGTGGAACGTGGCATTAGAGCTGATCGCTGTGATCGATCATGAAAGAGTTGGTACAAGGTCATGGGTCGACATTTTTTTTGATGTGCATAAATGTGTGTGTTGCAAACTGTAGAGGAAAGGGAGTGGTGGTGTGGCCCAAACACACACACACACACACACACACACTTTGTTATGCAAAATGTTCCCTAGCAGCACAGGCAGTACAGTCGTCGTCTCCTGTCCCAGGGGACTTTATACCATTAGGATGTGAAATCCAGCCAGATAGAGCGCAGCATAGTCTTGTAACAGAGTCCACATGTAGACCTGATCAAACCACTACACTTCTCCTCACTTCTCTTCACATCTTAACTTCCCCGATGGATCCCATTAGTTGTTAGGCCGCTACATCACAGAAGAGATCTCCACAGTCTGGTGTCTGTCTTTGTTCCCTGCACCCAGGCAGGTCTGGGGCTGGAAGTTGACGAGCAGCTTCTTCTTCATCATCTCTGTGGCTTTCTACCCAGCAGTGAGAGCAGAGAGCCGAGGCCTCCGAAGACAAACTCCTGCTGATCCAAACCTTTCTTCATCTTCATCCCGAGACAGCCTTGATACGAGGAGAGGAGGGTGTGGAGGCTTTACATCTTTGATCAAAACGCTGCTGTTAGAAAATGTTATAGATGGGAGGTTATCTTGAGTGGATGCATGTCATAACAAGCACAGAGGGAGCTGTAAGAGGAGATGATGGGGGGCGGGGTGCAGGAGATTAGAGAGTTTGTAATATTAGATCTTCTGTGTTATGTGCTGTTGTGTTACAGTACACGCATGTTGCAGTGTTTTATTTAAAGGATACAACTTGTCTTGTTGCCCAGGTCAAACATGCTGAATCATTTTCACTATTTATGCTCTATATCTAGATCTAAAAAGAGAGTGAACAAGGCTTACTTATTCATTATGCTGTAAACAAGAGAAAGGTGAGCATCTTTGTGACATCATCATGGAAATGAGAAGAAATTGTGTGTGTGATGTAGGAAATCCCTCCAGGTGTAGACGGTGGTGGCAGTCATGAGTAACAGTGAGAGAGGCAGAGGACTGGATGAGGATGGAGACAACCCGGACACGGGACTGCAGAGGAGAGACCAGGTTTTGATTGGATGATTGGGACTTTGGCAGAAGTGACTGATGACTGACTGATCAGCTGATTACAGGGAGTGGTGAGGGGGACATGGCGACAGTCGTCCTCATTTAACTCACCCCATACTGTACTTCGTACTACATTTATAATTCTAATGAATTTATAGCTCTGTTCTCTGCAAGAAGCAGAACTACAATGTTTACTATAATTAAACAATTTTTACAACACTTTTTACATACTTTATATACTTATTTTTCGTCATATGTCATACAATGTCATATTTTACTTACGTCCTGGCTGAGGGATCCCTCCTCCCTCCTCAGGTTTCTCCTGTTTTTTCTTGGGAGGGCGGAGAAGGTGTTGTTATGATGCTGAGACAAACTGTTTGTAAAAATGGGCAATACTAATAAACTTGCCTTGCCTTAAATGTTTGTTTTTTTAAAATCTTCTTAACAATTTTGAGGGGCTTTCACATATATACCTCATTTTGTCCAGACTATCAGATGTTTACATTTGACCTGAACCAAATTTACGGTTGTGATTGAAAGCTCCCCTGAACCTTGGTCCGACCAAAAGAGGTGGCCTCGGTCCAAACTAAACTAAACCATGGTTCAGACTTTTTCAATGAGAAAGTTTTTTTTTGTTTTTTTTGATGGTTTGGACTTTGGAACCTTTAACAGGAAGATTTTTGTTTTTTTTATTGAAACAAATTTTACAAAACCAACAAGGTATACGTTCCTGTGTAACAGCACATCAAAAAGTACAAAGGGACAGTACAATAATACAGTAATTTATAAAATATAACTTGAAAATAATAAAATAATAATTAGTAGTAAGATGAATAAATAAATAAAAAATAAGTCAGAGATGTGTACAACAAGGATGAAAAATACGATAAGATACATAAAATAATAATAATAATAATAATTTTAAAAAAAGAAAAAAACATAGTCATTAATAAAGGGTTAGTCAGAGGTTTCGGGGAAATACTTTTCATAATTGTCCAGTAATGTATTGCTTTTTTTGTTATTGATCAAATAGAGAGATTTAAACAAAGAATTTAGTTCAAGTAAAAAAGGAGTGAATTTAGGTACAGAATTAGCAAATTTTTGTTTGTGAATAAAGAATTTTGCGTAAATGATGATAAAATTCATCAGGTGTTCAAGAGCGCGATCTTCTGGATTCCTTTAACAGAAAGTTGCAGTGGTTAGCCTACACTACACCTCACTGGTGTCTCCTGATGTGTATCCAGGGCTCACAGCAGAGCTCTCAGTCCTCTTCTTTCCTGCCTGTGACGATAAAGCCTCCACATGACGAGGACGTTCATCCGTATGCCAACTAGGCTTCATATTGAGCGTGACGTTGATGCTGATGGTAGCGATGTCATAACAGTATCGTTGCCATGATGTGAACTTCATTTTTCCAGGTCCCTACTTTGCTTACAAGCTAATTTGAGGAGACGCCTATTTACAATCCAATCAGTGCCAAGTGTAGGGAGACGCAGCATACTGTACGTAGGTGATGAGGACAGGACGTCAATATATCATAAGAAGTTCTTGCGTTAATGCAGAGTGAAACCAGAACCGACCAGATCGAATGTAGACAATGTAGAAAACACACCAACCTCGGTTCAGACCCTCAGGTGTAAAAACGCCTTCAATTCTTATTCTCTATTCTTCGCTGTTATATATAGAGTAAAATCTTACAGTGGTGAGGTCCTAGTTTCATGTCCAAAGCTTTTCTTGATGGACAATAAAATTCTATCACTGACTGTAACTTATTGCCACAGATCTATGTCTATTTTTATACCTAGTTTTTATAATTGCTGGCGTTTTGTGATGTGGACAGCAAAGTAAGAATTTCATTGTCAGGGAAACTCACCTTTCCACTGTACAAATGACAATAAACACTTTACAATAAGGGTCCCTTAATTAACGTTAGTTAGTACATTATTAAGCATTAATTAAAGCAGAAGTGAGTGGTCCGGTCGTTTTCGCTAATGCTGCGTTCCAGGAAGGCTTTTGAAATCGTAAATTACAGCTTCAAGTCACGACTTACGACTTTGTAGCGTTTCAGGCAACCCACTCGTGTTTTTCCGACCTGTTTTACCGGTGAAAGTCACTATAACGGCCACTCGTAACTTCCGACCGGTGAACTCGTACCAGATTGAACTGGTACCACTTCACGGTCGGAAAAATACGAGTTTCCTTGAACGCGCCATAACAGTCCTCGTCGCTACGTCACCACATTCACGGCGTTCCTTGGCTGCACACACAGCCCTGCATGCCGTTCTCTCTCCTCATTGGATAAAAACTGTAGGATACGATAAATGTTTTCTCTTCGGCTCAGAGCAGAGCAGAGGGACTGAGAGACCCGTGTTTCAGTCCAAACACTCTATGTAAGTGATTGCTGTCGGAAGATATAACTATTTAAGACTTATATTAACACAAATATATCACTCACTTCTGCTTTAATTAATGTAGCCTATTAGTAAGCAGTTAATTCATGTTTTGTACTCAAAGTTAGTTAATAAATTATTAAGTCATAATAAAAGTTGAATAATGTAATTAGTTATCATTATGTATGCATTACTCAGCATTAATTAACACATTAGTTTATATATTAATGCTTAATAATGTACTAACTAACGTTAATTAAGGGACCCTTATTGTAAAGTGTTACCAACACAACACTTTTGACTTTGACTGTTTGCTGCCACGTGACTTTGACTGTTTGCTGCCACGTCAGTCATCTCCCTGAATCCCCCTGAAGAGGCTGCCTCTGTTGTATGCACTTGTTGGTTTGTGGCACAGACTGACTAATGGAGTAGCAGCACCCAGCAAGACTCCATCATCCCATTCCTCTCATTCCTGCAATTAGCGACGCGAAGTATGGGGCCTTAAGAAATGCTGCCCTCTCCTCCTCTGTTGCTTTGTTCTTTCTCACGCTGGGAAAACTGGAGACGATTGCCTTGGACTACGAGGAGGGGAACAGGCGCAAGTCTCTCCCAGTTTCGCGCTCTTCTTTTAATTGAATTGTCCCTCTACCTCCTCCACATTCCTGAGGCTATAGAGCAAAGCCAGGGAGAGAGGAGACGACATTCCTGCGACCTTTGTTGGCCTCGAGATGTTCCTCCAGTAAGAAATGATAGGACTTCATGAGTGTTCACAAAATGGGACTGGTAGTAAAAATCAGTCAGTGTTTTGGAAAACATTCAAATCAGTTTAGAGTTTCTTTCCTCATAAGTGTCAGAAAATATGTGCTGCACATTGGAGAAATGGATGAGAAACAATTTAGTTTTAGTTTTTAGTTTCTCTATATCTGCTTTAGCTTTATGTGCTGCTGATTTCACAGGTGAGGCAGGAATAGATTTTTTATACTTGTATGTTTTTGTAGTTAAACTCTTCTACATGGTCTAACTCTTCTCTATGTGGATGCTAGTTGTCAGTGCAGTGTAATGGTTCAGTGGTTAGTTATATGTTAAATTAGCTCATGACTACAAGAGTCAGATTTCAGACTTTTTTTCTTTCTTTTTTTAATAGGAACCGTACATACTAATGAACACTGACATGTAAATAAATATGTTGGATTGTAGCCAAATAGCTAATTTCCATCCCCAATCCCACTGGCAAGTTGATGTTAGACATAAAAACAATGACGATAAAAAGTACAAGAGGCAGGACTAAGACATTAAAAAAATGCGCCATGATACACTTGACAACATACACAAAATATATATAACATAAACAACATACATAGACCAACCAGAGATGCTTTTATTGTATGAACCAGGAAGGCCCCTCAGATCCTCTGGCTCCTCTCTTTTAACTGTCCCTCAGAGCAGAACAAAAACATTTGGTGATGCTGCTTTCAGCCACTGTGCCCCAAAGCTGTGGAGCAGCCTGGAGGATCTGAGAGGAGTTACAAACATGGACACATAGGCTAAAAACCCATCTCTTTAATCTGGCTTTTATGTTATAGTCTCATAGTGATTTTATTCTATTTTACAGTTCTACATTCTTCTATTTTATTACTTTTTCTCTCTTATTGTTATTTTTCTTTTGAGTGTTTCTTTTATATTTTGCCCTATATTTTTATCCTGCATTTTATTTTATTTTATTTTATTACATTTTAATTGTTGTTAAAAGTTGTTATTTTTTACTATTGCTATATTTTATTGTTGTTTTTAATCTTCGTGCATTAGTCTCCATGTTATTCTTCTTGTTTCACCTCCTATATACATATATACTTTTTCAATCAAAATGTAAAGCACTTTGAACTGCATGTATTTGCTTTGAAAGGTGCTATATAAATAAAATTTGATTGATTGATTGATTGATTGAACAGTTAACTGGCCTAAAAAGTAAGGGGACCAAAGATTACAGAAAAGTTATGGAGCTGTGATTAAAGTGCTATATGCTAAAGAGACAAGTGTATAAGTGCAAGATTGAATTTAACTGCACACGATTACACATGTCGGGGTTAGTTGTGACACACACACACATGCACGTTTTGCAACACGTCTGTTCTCAAGATGCACTGAGCTCTTGAAGTCACCCAACCATGCTCTGTTTCTCTCTTCACCTGCGTGTCAAGTCATACAACCACAGACCAGGTGAAACAAACACAGTAGATCGTTAATGTTTGTTTCTATTGTGTTCTGGTATCAAGCAGGATTGTCTCTGTATAGACAGAGATTAGACTGAACCTCTGACCGGACAGTTTATTGGTGATTCAGGTTGGTTCATCCTCCTGTGGGATGGAGATGTTCTTTCCCATGGAGATTGTTGCTTCTGCTGCTCCCTGATTTCAGTTTACATCAAAATGTGAAAACAACTCCATTATCGAGAGATACGAGGGCGACCAGGAGGTCAAAGAGGAGGAGGAGGAGGAGGAGGAGTGCATAAGACAGAGACAGAGAAATAATTTCACGGTCAGTAAGGCAAACACAGAGATACACACAATGCTCATGTCTGGTATTTACTACTTCCTGAGTCTTAAACAAGACGGGTGCTGAAAGAGCCAAGAGACACTATTTTAATGGTGTGTGTGCGTGTGTGTGCATGTGTTAGGGTGTTAAAGCTACCTTTCTGTTGTGGCCCCAGTGTCTTTTTGCAGCTCCACTCTGCTGATAGTTCTGCTTCTTATCTGCAATTACACACTTTAAAGTAACATGTCGATGGCGATGCACACTCCTGTCACATAACAGACGTGCACAGGTTTGAACCACCTCACATCATTATTTGTTTTGCTGTGAGGCATTTGAACAGGGCACCAAACCCCCATCATTTTTGACCCCTAAATCGTTGTCCTGATGGTCACCCAGTGTTGGGGGGAGCAAAAAACGCAACTAAAATTGATGCAAGCAAACCAGTACCGCATCTATGGTACATGACTGGAATCCTTTTGGCACACCACTGAACTCATATAGTGTACAGTATAAACAGTTAAAACTTTGTGTTTTTGCATGAAGTCACTCACCTCAGATAGCCGAACTCTGAAACATCCTGGAAAGACATTACTATCTGATCACAGAGCGCCTGCTCTCCCCGCCACAGAAACAAACACTTTTTCCTTGTTGTGATGATTTCTTTACAAAAATAAACCGTCAGAGATATTTTGGACATTACCACTGCACTGCTCCACTGTTTATTTTGACCAATGACCAGAATTCTGCTTTAATGTAGTCTGACTGAAATGAATAAGAAAAGAGAATAATCCACACTAGTAAACTAAAGGTAACTCAGACTTCTTCAGACCTTCCTGCAACAGCCCAGTTGTGAGTCCAGCCTCAGGCTCTTCCTCCTCCCTCTGTCTGTCTCACTGAGGTAATAATACAAGTAAAATGCTTGAAACAATAACTCTATTTGAAACATGCTCCACTCTTCCACAGAACATGTTCCCAAACCAGTTTCCAGTTGTGTTTCCATAAAATCAGGAGAATTTACAAAGTGACAAATACAGATTTGATTTCTTGGTTTTGGTGTTTTGGGCTACAGAGCCTTCTGGTAACTTGATAGCACCACTGTCAGTGTACCAACACACACACACACACACACACACACACAGCATTCTTCAGAGGCAGTAAATTTCTGTTCACACACTGTGGACTTGCCCCTCTCACAAATGCCCAGCCAGCTCGGACAGGGGCCAGTAAACTGTGTGTTGAGTTTTTGATATTCATGAACTCAGACAAAGTTGCAAACACTAACTGTTTGGACAGATGTGCTCCCAGTCTTTCCAGTGAACGCTGTGGGGTGGGGGGGGGGGGGGGGGCTGTATCTGCCAGCTGCCCCGCTCTGACCTCCCAAACTTGACTCTTTCCTCCCCAGGAAGTCATCCTGGTTTCCCCTGTAGACCTGTATGAGCTGGAGTAACACAACAAGTGCCATGTCCAGTGGTGACGTTTTCTCCAGGGGGGGCTATACCAAACTCCAAAATAAAACCAGACTATTAGTACAGTATATAGGGCCTATTCTAAGGCATGTTCCCCACTTTTCTGAACAATACAGCACGACTACAGTTAAAAACACAGTAGAAGACCGACACCACACATTTAGCTTTAGCTCACCTCTGGTTACTCCCCTCTGAAGATCACCTGGCCTGGGCCCAGTGTGCTGCTGAGATACACTGCCACTATGGCTGGTGCATGGTGGGGTGGGGGTGTGTAATGGTGTGTTCCATTTACATTAGAAGTCTGTCCTCAAAGCTTAGAACAACGTTCCCTCCGAGTCGAGCGCTTCCCCCGTAATCTGTAATCTACTGTTTATGGCAGATAAGACTACACAAATATGCACATCGTAAAACTTCCATCATATACATCATTACCCACCTCGGCAGACGTCCCTCCACAGATTGCCTTCTTGCCGGCTTAGATGAAAACAAATGCATATTGCCAGGGGGGGAGGGAGGACGGTTAGCTGTGAGGTTTTACCACTGTGTTGTGAAATATCCACTCCCAAACTGTAGGGGGAGCTCTGGAGAGAAAAAAGCATCTAAAACAGTGAAAAAACGACAAGACTTAGTTCCCTTTTAAGGAGTGCATGGACATACAGTATAGACTTCCAACTTTACACCAGAAATGAACCCGGCACAAATACAACCAATTACATCCTTCTTAGCAACTGTATGGGAGTGATATTATTTTCTTAATGGTTACATTTATGTTTATTTCATTTTTGCATTAGCTAGGAATTGGGGGTGGAGTCAGAAAATGCCAAGATGGCAACAATGGAACAGCTCACTGAGCTTCAACACTCTTCTTCAGAAAGGCGGTGGTTCTGGTCGATGGTCCGGTGGAAGAAGAATGGTGTTCAAAGCTGGAACTATAGCAGATTTCAGGTAAAGACTTGGAGAAGATCATCCAAAGTGGAATGAAGGATCCAGGTGGGCGGGGCTTTGAGCAAGGCTGACACCACAGAGATGAAGGTTCTGAATACAGGCTGTACAGGAAACATGGACACAATCCCCTCTTCCTGAGGTACAGCACTGAATGATTGTTTGTGGACATTATAATGTCAGTGGCGTTGAACTTTGACCATTTGGATATAAAATGTCATTACCTTCATTTTGTCCTTATAAACATTTGAGGGAAACTGTGTAAGTATTAGTGTAGAAAAACAATTTTTTGTGAGGCCCATTGTGACCTTTGACCCTTGACCACCAAAATCATTTTTTGTCCATTTTTTATGCCTTTATTGGATGGTTTAGTGGAGACAGACAGGAAATGGAAGGAGAAAGATGGTCACATCAGATGTAAACATTGAGCCATCAGGTCGCCACTAATCACTTCATTGAGGCAAAACAATACATGGAAGTATCACTTTCTATAGGCTATAGCATGCATTTGCATGTCTTACTGTGACTAATGCCCAGAATGCACCTATTCTTTTTCTATGAAATCACTGTTCACTTATTTGAAATACCTTCCACGAGTGCGCCCATTTATGAAAACTCACAGGTTGAGACTTAACATCACCAAACGCTTTCACTCCTCCCTTTCATTTGTTGCACTCCCGTCGCCTCCTGGTTCGACAGGCGCCCCGCCCCTCGCTGCCAAATTGCTTGAGTTCCCACACAACAATTTAACAGTTTTCTGTCCCTTCTTTCCAGTTTCCTGCTGTTCCCAGGATCCTTTTCCTTCCTTGCAGGGCTCAGGTGGGAACGATGCATCTCAAACGTTCTTCCCACTGTGACTGAGTGATGGGAACGGGCCGAGCGCGGCTGCTTTCTCATGGTCACACCGTCTGACTGCCGCGCGCTCTCACAGACACACGCAGAGATAGAAGCAGCCACACACAAACTGAAGGAAATAGGCAGCAAAAGTCTGAGGAAGCACAAAGGACTGAAGATCCATCAACCTGTGATGTGTGTGTGTGTGTGTGGCCTTTTTACCAGTCAGGACAGGGCAGACTGATGATAGAAAAACACATGAAAAGAAGCACACGCAGAGCATGCACCTTTATAAAGTCTGCTAGCACATGTACACTGTAACAGAATGTGGAACAGTGGATCAAAAATCTAATGTGTTAATTAATGCTGAGTAATGCATGATAACTAATTATTATTCAACTTTTATTATTACTTAATAATTTATTAACTAACTTTGAGTAGTAAACATTAATTAACTGCTTACTAATAGGCTACATTAATTAATGTGTTTCCTAATCCTAAGTAATACATAATAATGGTTGTTAATATATCTGTAAACAGTTAATTAATGCTTAATAATGTACTAACTAACGTTAATTAAGGGACCCTTATCGTAAAGTGTTACCTTGTTTACTTGTTTTAACATTTTATCATTATAAAATTATTATTATTATTATGTATTTGCAGCTGTTTATGTTGGGTCAAGGGGAGATGGGCATTGTAATGATGTATTTTAGTCACAAGATGGAGTTTATGTAGTTGCTCGCGGTTAGCAGAAGTGGAGACTTTGTTGTATTGTTCAATAAAAGTGCTGCACCAGCTCCTAAAGACCAACTCTGAGTGAAGTGTGCTATAAGAACATATACAATATGAAAGTATCTTAAATTGTAACTGTTATAATATTCCATTTGTACTGTAATAAGCATATTTACTTAATGTTTAATTATTTTAGCAAATAAACTGTTAATTTAACACATTTCAGGTGCATTTTACTTGCAAATAATGCTTCATGTTTATGAGGGCCAAGAATCCTTTTTGTTTTTTTCAGTGTATGCAGTCCACACACAGGCATTAACTACATTTCTTTCTTTTCTCACCTGTTTTTCAATTGTTCTTGTCTCAAATGACCATGAACACTTTTTTAAGGCAAAAACAGGAATTTCTAATTTGGCACATAACATAGAGAGAGAGAGTGACTGGCCGCCCTGTGAGGATTGTTTGTGACTGGGAGAGAGCAGTGAAAGTCTATGTTGTATGATCCAATAAAATAACCAAACTGGTTTAGGATGGTATCACTTTATTTATTTATTTTTTACTTTACTCTTCATTTCACTGACCTATACAGGAAAATTAGCCACAGAGCAAAATTCCCTCCCAGTCATACGCCAAGTTCTATAGATGGAGTGTGTGGCCAAACCAGACATTATTTCTGTGACATTTGTTGTGAGGTAGTTTACTGCATTCCTGATGTTGTGAAACTCTGGTTTATGTTTGTGGTTGTTGCAACATGCTCATTGCAAAAGTCATCACTGCTTTGTGTTTTGTGGTGGAGTATGAATGGACAAAGAGCATTCATCTGCTTTTGGGAGTTGCGGCATCTCTTGTATTCAGCACAACAGCTGAATGTCACTGATTTCCAGTTTGAGTTTGGCCGGTTAAAACTCCTTCGTTACACAACATGAAAAGAGTTGAGGTAACTACATGAGATACAGCAGCTGTCTGTTGACCAGTCATGGAAAGCACACATCGTCACGCTGCATCTTTACTTTAGAGCAGCCTTTCTCAAAGTGTGGTTCGCAAGATATTCTAGTCATCTGAGACCAAAACTATACCCATGGGCAGGGCCGTTGCTAGGAATTCTGGGCCCCTTAAAGAACGCTAAAGTGGGCCCCTTAATCCCCTGACTTTTCCACTTTTTTTTTTCTTAGACTACGTACGTATACGCATTTTTTATTTAGCCTATACTTTGTCTATGGATATTCTCATTCATCCAGGTCATCGTTCTTTTCTGGGCAAATTGAATCGTAGCTTGTATTTGTCTGGGAAGACGTTTCGCCTCTTATCCAAGGGGCTTCATCAGTTCGTACGCAACGCAAAAAAAAAAATTGCCTACTTTGTTTTGATGCTAATGCAGCATTACTATGAGTATTAGTCAGGGTCTTATGCAGAACTAGAGAATGCATTTCCTGAAGGAAATACGGGTGAATGCTGAAAGCTGCTGAACGCTGAAAGCAGAATAATTCAGTCATACAAAGATTAGACTACTGGGGTTTTTTGGGGCCCTACTACTGGGCGCTGGGCCCCTAGAATTATCATCATCTTTCTCCCCTATACAACGGCCCTGCCCATGGGATCAGTCTATCTCCTGAGATAAAACAGGCCAGATTAATAGTTTATAGCTACTAAAACTAAAAAAAAACTAAAAACCTGCAATGAATCTTTGATATTCTAGTTTTTGTTTTTTTTCATGATATGGACAACTTGTATTTTACTTCTGTTTAATTATGTCTTCACATTTCCCTTGTTAATTGCAATCCATGTTGTAAATGCATGTTAAAATTGCAGATAACGTCTACATACTCTTTCAGAAATTACATTTCCAGTCAGATTTCTGGTAGTATTTGTCATGATCAGTGCCTGGTATGTATAATCTAGTGCTTTAGACTTCTGCGTCACATCTGATTGCAATATGAACGTTTCATCACCTCATGTTAAGAGGAATCAAGCTCAGCTGACTCATTCTTCTTACTCACACTCCCAGTATTCCCCTCCTCTGCTCCTCTTATTGATCTCAATTCTAAATTTAAGTGCCGGAGACTTGACGCACCTTCAATGTAGAGACACACATTCACTTTCAGGAGCACTTTGGCTTCTTTACGATGGAGCGCCGCGCTCTAAGAGCCCATCCATCTCACTATCTTAACCTCAGCACGCAAACTCTTCAAGTGGGTGCTGCAGCTCGAGGACGTGCAGCTCTGTTTGTGCAGCATTCACACAACACGTTTGTGCTGGGATTGATAGAGTCTGGCAGTGTGGGGGTCACAGAGGTATCAGCTTTCCCGAGTGCTTCCTATTCAGCCAACACCGTCAGGCAATATCTTCCCCTATTCATAAAAATGTCAGTGGGCAGATTCCAGAGCAGGGAGGCCGGCTGGTTGCTGGTTTGTTGGTGTGGTAGCTAATCCCATTGTGCTGGGATTTACTGACAAAAGTGGATTGAAGTCATTTAAAGAAAATTTAACTTTATCTTTTTGTAGGTTTTTTTTTGTCACAGGAATTCTCTTAAAAACGGAGAAAAAAAGATGTAAATTGTGATTAAATATAATTGAGGTGCTGAGTTTGTGTATCATCGCTCATCTCAGTTTTATCTGGACACATACATCAATGCACACGAAGCGCAGTCGGCTACTCTGTGATGTGGAACACATGCATTTTGCATTTAATCTGATTGCAGAATGTGTGTGTGTGCGTGTGTGTGTGTGACCATGAATCAAAGGGAGAGGCTTAGACCGGGACATAGAGGGTGACCCTGGCAGTGTGAAACACAACTTGACAGGACAACTGGGAGGATATATTACCACAAAGTCACCAATGTGTGTATGTATGTGTGTGTGTGTGTGTGTGTGTGTGTGTGTGTGTGTGTGTGTGTGTGTGTGTGTGTGTGTGTGTGTGTGTGTGTGTGTGTGTGTGTGTGTGTCTGAGTCGGACCCCCGTTACCAAGCTTCTGCTCACCGCGGGGCTTCGTTCGCATACCATCAGCCCTTATCTGAGGAGGAGTCGTCCAGTAAAGTGATGATGTGATAATTAAACAGTTCATAACGGGAGCGTTAGAGCTGCCTCAAGCAGAGTGGGAAAGTACCAGCACAGGTTTTCTCACCAGCTAGAAACACACTAGGACTTCCTCCCCCACACAAACATGGCCAGACAGACACAAACACTCACAATAAGGTGCTGAGAGTGTTTGTCCCATTCTCTGGTAAATGCTGCCCTCCAGTGGACAACTGGACTCATGTCAGTTGTGATCCACAGTTGTGCTCAGAAGTTTACAGAAACTGTTCAATATTGGCCTTTTGTTGAAAAGCACGACTGATAATGCAGAAAAAAGTCATTTAATGTAGGGGCAGTGGTCAGGTGAAGCCTTTTATTACCACACCCTATTGTCTGCCCTTTCTAAATGATAATAATAATCAACCACCCAAAAGACCCTGACCAAAAGGTTGACCTGATAAAACACACACAAGCTTTAAATGGTGACAAGGCTTCCTCAGCAGTGACCTGTTTGCTTGTTATAAGAGTTTGTGGAGAAACAGTCAGTGAGTTTCTGCACATTTCACCTATTGCGCTGCACTGATTGAACTCGACACTGAGCCATGGGGAAAAGAAATGTCAAAGCACCTGCAGAGGTAGTTTCATAAAGATATCCTACGATTTGATCATCAGTGGTTTTCAAACTCTGATAAGAAGTGGGAAATTGAGAAAGAGAAAAATTTGAGGAAATCTGCCTTCTCTGAACTTAGTTGACCACAGTGATATGAGTCTTCCCGCCCAACTCCAACTACATACAGTACTAGATTTCTCCTTTCCACTCAATCCCATCCTCCTTATGTCTGGTGGTTTTGTGAGTTTATGCACTTGGTCTGTAATACATGACTTATGCCACTGTAATTATGTTACATATATATCTAAGCTGATGTATCCTTATTGTGTTCTCTATTATTCTTGTTATTTATTCTTTCCTTTCTATTACTATCATTTGTTAATTACAAGTACATTGGCATGTATCCTTATAAATATGTGCTATTTTTCTTTTCCTTGGAAACAGATTTTTCTGTTAATGGTTAATGCTATGTACTACTAACATGCTGTAATAGAGCATCTGTTAATAAAACAAATAAAAAAAAAAAAAAAAAAAAAGGAGAAGTAGGAAACTAGGGGCCCCACTGATACCAAGCCACATTCACGTAGACCAACAGACACAGGTAGGTGCAGCTGTTTTAGGATGCACAACAAGGAGGTAGGCTACTGTTACTATGCCAACACCACAAAACTGTCCATTTACAATAGGTCAAACAGCATCTAGACGAGCCTCAACATTAACATGGTAGAGTAAACCCAAAGTATATATACTATGTATGACTATTAGTATTAGTATTTGTGTGTGTGATTTGATCATGCAGGACTGTACCAGAGTGAGTGAGGTCCGTTATATTATTTGATGAGAGCTGCATTAAGAGTTGTGAGAATCATGTTTCTGAAGTGACAACTGCATCAAAGTGACAGAGGAAAACTGTAATTCACATCTTTGTGGTGGTTAATAAGCTAGATTTATTAGAAATAATGCTGTGATTCAATTTTATTTTTAAGCTGCAAAAAAGAGCAATAAGAATTATAAACTGATCAAACTTAATAGAACCAACTAAGGCATTGTTTATCATTTTAAACACCCTTGAATTTTATGATTCAGTTGAATTTCAAACAGCTCAGATAATATACAAAACACACAATAATTTCCTTTGCTTCAGTAGCCTACTCAGAGGTTTAAAGTCTGAGAGAGTCGGTGTGATCTAACAGGTAAAAAAAAAAAACAAGACATGAACAAATATAAAGCAGAGATGTCTTCTATTTCTGTTAGAGCCATTAACTTGTGTAAGAACTCTGACCATGAATTAAAAAACGTGTATTTCACTTTCCTCATTTAAAAACATGTTTAAAACTATAACTTCATGTAGTATACATTGTACTGTATATAAACCAGGTATGAAGAAGAGTAATAATGAAAATTCTGAAACTTTTAGTTGTGTTGGCTTGGATTATTGTTATGGAACTTTATTTATTTACATAATATCTTTGACCGTTTGTTTGTTCCCAAAACCTTATGCTGTAACTCTGACCAAGTAGTTAAATAACTGCCTTGCTGAAGATGTTCTGTGAAATAATAGGCATAATAAGCATGAGCTCCAGCCTACACCTTTTCCAGTAGTTTTATCCCTCGTTGGTTGAGGTAAATCTTCTATTGTATGTATTCCGTTGGTGTGTGGATTGTGAATGCTAATCAAATAAATAAACTTACTAAAAAGAAAGAAAAAAAGAAGAATGCTGATCATGCTCCTCATCTTGTACTGGCTACCTCCAGCAGGCTCTTGCTCCATCTACAGTTGCATCTCAATAGAATATAATGGAAAAGTTCATTTATTTCAGTAGTTCATTTCAAATAGTGAAACACATATATTCTGGCTCTATTGAATGTTTTCCAGCCATGATGTATAAGCCTCCACTCTCCCGGTAACAAGTTACAAGTCATTTATCTAACATCACTATTAGTCCCAAGCTGTTTAATGCCGGTAAAAAAAAAGAAACACAAGGTAAATATCCTGCATAGTTTCTCTTTTCTGTGCTGCGCTGATCAGAGCGGCGTCCCTAGCAACGGTCTGTTATACTTGACGACCGGTCATTATACAGAAATAACGGACCGTAGAACGAAACGATGGACCAATCAGAGAGCAGCATTCAATAGAGCCGTGTAATAATGTAACCTAATGGTGTCACAGTCTAATCAGGTAATGAACTCCAAATCTTCCTGAGCCTTTAAACGGTCTCTTGGGCTGGTTCAGTACTGCAGCTCCACTATCATGGAGAAGACTGCTGACCTCCATCATGTTCTACTTTATTCAGATGCACCTGTGTAGAACGGTATTAACTGGCTTCATCAACATGCCAGGGAGTTCGGTGAACTTCATTGACCTCACCAGTCTCCAGACCTGAACCCAGTGGACCACCCTTGTAGAACAGGAGCTGTAGAATGTAGAATGTGCAGCTGACAGATCTGTAGAAATAATGCGATGCAGTCGTGTCAGCGGGAAATAGACTAATGTTTCCATTGTCTTGTGGATGTCGTGCCACTGAGAGGTGAGGCCCAGAGCAGAAAGAGGAACTACAGCTTAGTGTGAAGTTCGTAGTGAGTGTATTTTTATCACCTTCCAGTTATCATCTACTTCCATTGATGAGACACGGCTCAATTTAAGTTTCCGTAAACTGATACATTTTGAGATTTGGGGCTTTTTTGCTTCAATAACATGTATTCTTTCAGACTAGTGGAAAGAAATGATAGAAAATCCATATGAATGTGTTTATTTGACTTCACTTTGTGTTCTTCCATCTGTAGATTTCTCCTAAATTCACCAGAAGTTCCCATTCGACTGTTGTCTGACACATGTCATGTCAGGCGCTCTCTCCTGCACAATGTCATTGGCTTCAAAAAATGGTCATTTCCTTTGTATCAGCAACAAATCAATAAAGTAAGATTAACAATAACAATCTATGGAATTTAATACAAATGTTTCAAGGCCGGTCTCTTATAATCTGAGCTAGAAATCTCCACTTCAGCAGCACTTACAGACACCAAACCTTCCAGTTTCATTCCTGTCTATATTCTGAAGGTTTTTACAGAGGGGATTGTTGATATATCATTCACATCCTGATTTATACAACATTTTATTCCCCAAAACATGGCAAAAATAGATTTTTTTAAAGGGCTGGTGACAGTATTTTCTCATTTTCTCATTTACAGAGTGATAAATAGAAAATCCCCTCTGTAAAAAATGTTGTCTCAATGTAATAAGTATTCTAAACTATGGTGATATCTGTACCCTATCCGCCTGTTGTGCCTCGCCTGGTGGTTTCACCAAAGTCGGAACATAATTTTTCAGATGGAACCTGATCCTGGGTTTTGAGGTGTGTCTTTGGTTTTGCATAGAAGTGTCAGAGTTTGGATGAAAGGAGTTTGACAATCAAGTTTTGTATTTATAGTTTTATGAAAACCATATTGGTTTCCAGTACTTTATATAAAAAAAATTTTTTAAAGGAAACTTTTGACCTTTCTGCTGCTGAGTGAGAGAAAGAGGAACTGAGACTCAGATTCTGATGAATCTGTACAAGAGATATCAGCCCCCGCCCTGCAAACAGTGATGTGACATTTACTGTCTCATTCATGTTCAATCAGGCTGTTTGTTCTGCTTTGCCTCTACGTCAGCAGCAACAATGTGGTTTTCTGCTCTGTAGTTTTTAGATTCACATCTCATGGGAACTGAAAGCTGCCTGTGGTAACAAGCTACATCATACAGTCAGTCTATCAAACACTCTGTCGCAGTTTTTGTACGATAAGTGTGCTTTATTTTGTTCCCTCGCCTCTGAGACAAGGTCCTACAGGCTCAATTTGTGGACCAACAGGAAGCTTTCGGGCCCCTGATCAAAGCAGCCCGGGGCCTGAGCCCTGTCAGGCCCAGTGTTCAGCAGCTACATTCTGTTTGGGATTATTACACCTGTGGTTCAGGGATTAATCCCAACACAGACATGGGAACCAGGGACAAGGGGCTCCAGAGAGGGAGGAGGGGCGCACTGCTCAAGTGGATCCCAGGACTTCTCCAAGTGTTTTCAACATGTTTGGATCAACATGTTGAAAAGAATGGAAGCAGTGGCTGAGAAGGCTCAGTCTCTAAAACCATAATGGATCCAAAGTGTGTCCATAAGCTTCTGCTCATGACTGTCTGTCTGTCTGTCTGTCTGTCTGTCTGTCTGTCTGGCAATGAGGGAAAGGAAGGTGAAGCTCAAGCTACAGAAGACTCCACTGAATCCATTGTCCTTGTAATTGCTTGATCACCATTGTGCATGTAATCTAAATCATTTGGGAATTCAAATGGAGTCTAACTTCAACATTTTAGTCAGCACTGGCTCTCTAACATCAATACACAAACTACTGCATCACATCACACACACACACACACACACACACACACGGTTGAGTTGTATGTTGTATTAAAGGGACAACGAGGAGTTATATATACAACCACTGTGTACATGAAGGTATAAATGAACACATCTGAAATGCCTGTCATACGTGTATTAGTACATACATTAAACATCTATGATACAAAACCCCTGAGAATTTCAGGCCCACAGTAATAACATCACACGTGCAGATACATGTGCTCATAACTTCACTCTATGGGCCAATAAAATAATTTATAAAAAAATAAATTAAATTTTTAAAAAGCCCTCTTGATACACCCTATGTGCTCTGGGTGTACCGCACAGTATGAACACTGTTTTTGTTGAAACAAGGGGAAATTACTTATTCTTTTCTTTTCCTTTCTTTTAAATCAGGTGACTTCTTGGCTTCACTGTCCTTCTGGTTCACTCTCTGTACAACTATTATATTATATATTAGCTCAGCTCAATAACACCACTGATGCTGTATAACATTCTGGACTCGAAGAGAACCACCATGAACTTTTTCAGTAGCGTGTGCTACAGTGACTCTTCTGTGGGATCAGACAACACAAACTTTGCTCCTCTTGCAGTTTCCAATACATCAACTGGGAAGAATAAATGTCCCCTTGATGCCTGACAGATCCCACCCACTGACAGGTGCCATTGTAATTTAAATAACGTGTGTTATTCACTTCACATATCAGTGGTCATGCTGTGTTTGACACAGTGTTTGAAGAGTTCTCTACACATTAAGATATTACTAAAGGAACTGAAGGAACAGGAGGAAACAGTCTGACTCCAAATGAAAAACTGAAATGAAATGACCCTGCTAACCTCCAAGGTTAAAACTGTTTGCAGATTAGGGCCACATGCTGCAGTTTCTACTGGATTGCTGTCTTTATTTAAGAAACTTCCCTGAAATTTTTATATTATTTCCTGGGACATTTCCCCCCCAATTTTGTTAAGATACACTTCTCATTTTGAATTTTCCCAATGTAGAATCCATGGGCCAGTTCTACTCGGGTTTCCCAATAGGATGCATGCCATGTGGGAATAAAAGTTTAACTTATTGACTAGATATCACTTACTGGGCTCCAACTATGTTTGAGAAATGTTTCATTTACATGAGCCAGCAGGTCTTTAAAACCTGCAGACTCTGACCAGTAGTGTAGACTAGAGTTTAAACTCAACAGACAGAATAGGTTTGAGACATTATGCTGCCCTCTGCTGGAAGCAGCTGGAACCAACAGGACCCAGCTCCCACTGAAGAACAAGTCTGTCCAAACTGTAAACTGGCTTCAAACAGAAGCTGCTCTATTCTCCTCTTCCTTTAGCAAATCTTTCATCTTAGACATTATTTATTATATTTAAGACAGGGATATCTTTGTCTTTCCCTGCCTCCATCAGATACAACTTCCTGGTTCAGTCTGTAACTTTGGTAACACTTTATAATAAGTACACACCATTAAGCATTAGTTAAGCATTAAATGAATACCCTTTAGTATGTTTAAAAAAAACGTTTTTAAAAATGTTTTACTCATCATTGATAAGCACTAACTGTATTTATAAACTACATACTAATGAGTATTCATGTGTTATAGATGAAGAATTCACTATTTATTCATGCTTAATAGTGTGTAGTTATTATAAAGTGTTACCGTAACTTCAACCAACAATCATGGAGAACCAGATCACATGTTTACACATAAACAGGAAGTGGTTACGAAAACCCACATGTACAATTTCCTATGTATCTTTGTTTTTCTGTGTAACTGTACAGTTACTATAGTGAAAAAAATATTGTTTCAAAATAGGATGAGAAAATGTTAAAAAAAAAAAAAAAAAAAAAAAAAAACTAAGTACAGTACAGTAGAGTTGACAGAATATACCTGCTGAGCAGAGGAAACTGAAACGATAAATCTATGCATTAAAAAAAAAACTGGCAAAGAAAATTACACAATGGAACTCAGAACAGTGACAATTAGCCTACATGACAGTAAATTCACACCACATACAGAACTGTATGATTATTGCACATTTCAGGAGTAACTTAGCAGGAGAGGAGTAGTGAGAGATGAGTGTGTGAGTCTTTGACCCCGTCATGATGTGATCATATAAAAATATACAGCTCTGGAAAAAATTAAGAGACCATTCCCAAAATGATCAGTTTCTCTGGTTTTACTATTTATAGGTATGTGTTTGAGTAAAATTCTTGTTTTTGTTTTTGTTTTATTCTATCAACTACCGACAACATTTCTCCCAAAATGAAAAAAAAAAAATTATCATTTAGAGCTTATTGGCTAATGACTAAACTAGTCTAAATAACAAAAATATCAAGTCTTTTCAGACCTTGAATAATATTAATAATGCAAAGAAAACATGTTCATATTTATTCCTAAACAACACAGCAAGAATATTTTAACTCAGGAAAAGAAAAGAATGAGTGTCGTACATGTAGAGATGCTTTTAAGAAACATTTTGTGAAAGTGGTGTCTTGTTTGTTTCGGAAAAAAATAAGAGACCACTTTCACAAATGTTTCTTAAAAGCATCTCTACATGTACGACACTCATTCTTTTCTTCTCTTTTTTAAACACCAACACAAACACAACTCATTCTACTTAATGAGACACTGATGAGGTCATCACCTGAACCACATCTGGTTTTATATAAAAACCACTGCTGGGATTAAACATTGACATTATCCCACAAAAAACGATTTATAAACTCTTACTGAGTTAAAATATTCTTGCTGTGTTGTTTAGGAATAAATATGAACATGTTTTCTTTGCATTATTATTATTCAAGGTCTGAAAAGACTTGATATTTAGACTAGTTTAGTCATTTTCAGCCAATAAATGACAATTTTTTTTTTTCAATTTTGGGAGAAATGTTGTCGGTAGTTGATAGAATAAAACAAAAAATATAATTGAATTTTACTCAAACACATACCTATAAATGGTAAAACCAGAGAAACTGATCATTTTGGGAGTGGTCTCTTAATTTTTTCCAGAGCTGTATATGACATGAGGTGTGGGCACATACAGCATTAAATGCACCAATAAAGAAACACAGACAGATATCTAAAGATATTAAGTCCATTACAAGCACTTAGACGTGATTAGCTTCTTATATCCAGGCTATATATTTATTTTACTAGTATTTTGGGGGTTGATTATTTTTGACAGGACAGCTGGAGAAAAACAGGAAAGGGAGAGAGGAAGAGGGCACGTTGCAAAGGGCCGCAGGGTGGAATCGAGCCGCTGCAGAGAGGACTATAGCATCTGTTTATGTGCTATAAGTCCTGCTCTACTGAGTATGCGATGCCCCCCAGGCGATATATTGTCTTTACGACTGCTGTGTCTGCAGTCTTGTGATGTTACTGTGACATCTGCTGTGTTTTACATCCAGGTTGAAGCAGCTTTTGCTCTTGAAGGAATCCGGCCCTGTCCTGTCCTGTCCTGTCCTGTCCTGTCCTGTGGGGACACCTGTCTCTGGGAGGGAGGTAAGGCTGGGCTGCCTGTGGAAGAGGGACAGTAAGTCTATGTCTTTCCTGCACATGCTTCAGCCTCTCAGCATCACTTGTTGCCGTGGAGAGGCGATGACCAGCCTCCTCTTATACCACGCTGCTCTGTCGGCCCATGATGTGTCTTCTCTTTCTCCTTCCTGGAAGAGAAATGTTTTAGTTACAATGGGCAGAACAAAACACCTGACACTTCCTCAGAGATAACTGTTGGATTTGTATTTGTATTTGTGTATGTATCTCTATGACTGCTTTTTAATTATGTTAGAGGGGAACTATATGCAAGTCCGCTCTCTTTTCTACTGTTTTGGTTACGCTCCTCTCGCCCATGTGCATTTGTTTACAACGAAGCCGGCGAAAAATCGATAAATGGAGCGGTGGATAACGTGTGTGTTTGTGTAGTCTTAACCGTCATGAACAAAAGATTACGGTTACAGAGTGTGTTTGTGTTGCGATTTGCAGAGACGAGAGCTAGGACACCGGGGCGGCGGCCAGGTACTACACTGATGTTGAAGGTTGGGTTTCAGCCGTGAGACGCCAGTCACCAAATCAGCCTTTTATCAACTTAAGAACATATCCAGAATTAAGGGTTTCATGTCCCAAACTGATCATTGAATCTGATTCATGCTTTTATCTCCAGTAGACTAGACTACTGTAACGGTCTTCTGACTGGTCTCCCCCAAAAAAGCATCAAACAGCTGCAGCTCATTCAGAACGCTGCAGCTCGAGTTTTAACCAGAACAAAGAGATCAGATCACATCACCCCGGTTCTTAAGACCTTACATTGGCTCCCAGTCAGCTACAGAATAGATTTTAAAGTTCTGCTACTGGTTTACAAATCACTGAATGGTTTAGGTCCAGAATACATGAATGACATGTTAGTAGAGTATAAACCCAGTAGAGCTCTGAGATCTACTGACTCAGGTCAGATAGTGGAGCTCAGAGTTCAAACCAGTGTGTTTGTTTTTATTCTGTTTTATGCTTCTCTTTTAAAAAAAAAAAAAAGTTTTGTCTATATGTAAAGCACATTGAGTTGCCTTGGTATGAAATGCGCTATATAAATAAAGATGCCTTGCCTTGCCCTGCCTTGCCTTGCCTTGAAGACAGAAAGCCTCTGTTCTCACTGTAACAAGTCATGTAGTCAATGATCACAATTACTCCGGAGATTTTTAATTAAAGTAAAAATGTAGCATAGCCACGGGAGAAATCCTGCTTAGTTCCTCTTTTAATGACCATCAATGTTTTTCTTTTTCTTTTTGAAACAATTACTTTTTTCAGTGCCTGAGCTGTGTGTGTATTCCAACAGCAGTGACCTTCATCAACAAGCAGGCAGCCTGTCCGTAGCCTGTAGCCAGGGGCAGGGGGGACAACCTGGACAGGTCATGATTCTATCACAGGGGAAACCCAACACTCTCATATTCACAGTGTCACCAGCTCAGATCTCCCACATCTGGACAGTAGTGGCTGCACAGTAAGATGACAATCTTCCCATTCCTCAGCAAGGAAATCAATTTGAAACAAGAAATATGAGGGGGATAACAGTAGGATTTACATCCACCTTGGTCTAATATGAGGTTCATTCACATTAAATTGTGCATTTCATGATTGTTCCCTGCTTTTGCTAGTTTATTTTGTTTATTTTTTTAAATATCATTATACCAGATCATATCAATTTCATATCAATGATCTTAATATTGTTATCTGTCTTTCTCTTACCTGCCCAGGGACTACAGGTGGAAATCAGCAAATGTTGCTACAACCTGGCTCAAGGCATCTTCTCTTGTCTTACAAGAGTAAAGCCCCAGTATGTAACTTATTTGGCTTTTTATTAGCAAAAATCAAATATTCTTTCATAAATACGTATTTCACTAAAGTGGAATCACACCTGCATACAAATGAAAGCCTTCTCGTACCTTAGAATGAATTGTTACAAGTCGTTTTAAATACATAAGTGGGTGACGCACCGAACCGAGGCGGCCATGTTGCATCGCCATTTTTTACGTTGAGTGGCAGCGTGACCGTAGGTAACCACGGAAACGGTAAAACGTGG
This sequence comes from Trachurus trachurus, assembly GCF_905171665.1. Classification (NCBI taxonomy): domain Eukaryota; kingdom Metazoa; phylum Chordata; class Actinopteri; order Carangiformes; family Carangidae; genus Trachurus; species Trachurus trachurus. The sequence goes on from NC_139899.1 coordinate 5,435,863, forward strand.
GTCAGGTAAACAATAAGACATCACCATGACAACATATTGTCACGCCTGTATTGTTTTGCCTCGTGCTGGTGGACCACTTGTTTACATAGACGCTTGTTTATCCTGTTACATGCAGCGTCTGTTGTCTGTCTGATGTCTGCCCGATTTCATGTGAATGCAACATCAAGAATACGTTCAGATATGCAACCACACCGCTAGATGGGGGGAATTCCTACATATTATACCTTGTATAATAATATGTTTTATTGCATTGTCCCTGTTTTAAACAAATACATTCCTATCATATCCTAAATGGCTTAACAGATATTCAGATCTCCACAGAAGAAATGCTTGTTCCAGGACAAATAAGCAAACATAATGTAGCACAGGCACTCACTGTATTTCTACCAGACCTACACTTGTCTTCCTTCTAAACAACACACTGAATACATTGTTTTACATACACTTTCAGATAAAAGTGAAAACACTCACTCATGCAGTAAATGATGATGAAAAAGATGCTGCTGCTGATGATGACGAAGATAACCAAGGACCCAGCAATTAGTCCTGAAAGACAAACACAACACAGTGTCAGTTCTTTAACATGTGACCTCAGAAACATGAACAGCATGAAACATGTAGATTGTAAGCGTTGTATTTAGAGGACTCATGGCAGTGAGGATGATTTTCATGAGTTGTACACTAGACTTGTATATTTTATCATTTTTGTGTGACCTTGACATTTTCCAAATTATAATAGACAAAATAACCTTGACACAGAAAGGTGCATATACAAGAGTAGACTGAGGAAGTCTATACTTGTCATAGCTGATCTCTTCTTTTTTAGTTTATTAGTTAATGTTTAACCACAGTATATTAGTTACTAATTGCTTTTAATCTTCTTACAAACTATATATCACTGAAAATGCATTATTCTATTATATGTACTTGATAATACAGTGTATCCTAAAGCACTGCTGTATGACCACTTTGTTGCTGTATCTAACTTTCTTGTGATTACAGTCCTGTTCTGTTGTAATGTTTGTATGCAACATGCACTTCATGCCCTAGACAAATTTCCGCAAATGGGACAATAAAGTAGCCTACATCTTATCTTATCTTTATTTGTCTTCTATTGTTATGTGTAATGCTCTTCTGTCACTTGGTTCGCTCCTAATCTGGTGTAATGGAGCAAAAGGGTTCATAGTGTTTGGGGTAGGTTCCTCATAAGCCTTGGCTTCTTACCTATCCTTTTCGTATGTATGTATGTCTGTCATTCATACGAAATAAAAACAATCAATCAATTTGTTTGAGGAAGACGGTAGTATGTATCAAAACATGTCACCACCTTCTTTCACACGTGTCTTGTATAACAATTTTGTTTCAACTAATCTGGTGTGTGTTTTCTGTCACTACATTAAACTCTGCTCCATTTTTGTTAGTGATGTCTAGAGTCTACACTGAATGGTCAATGGTGAGGTTACTCCAAAATGTTTCCAAGCCTTTCACTGAAGTAAGTGGAACTAGATGGAACAAACACAAAGTGAAACAACCAAGTACCTCCAGCAGGTGGTGTCTTGAGGAGTGGGATGTCTTTCTTTACAATGAGTGTCTGGCCTGAAGTGGGGTTATAAACACTGCAGGTCACATCTCGTAACCCTGTGATGTTGGCCGTGCTCCTGATGGAGAAGGTGCCATCTTCCTGAGGGATCACGAGGGTGGAATGTTCCAGAGAGCGTTCCCGTTCCTCAGGATGATCCCTGCAGCTCCAGGTGACTTCAGGCTGAGGGTAGCCTCCTGTTGTACTGCAGATTGCTGTCTTCTCCTTTTGGTAAATATCTATTCTTGGTTCATGGAAGGGAGCTGGAAAAGGATCAGAGTTAGTTTGTGGTTGTTGTTTTTTTGTACCGTAGTTGATCCGTGATCTGTAAAGACCACTCCCCTGAATGGATGTTTAACCATAAAATCATGGGATGCAGTCTTATTGCTGCTGTTACTAGTGATACTTCCTTTAATCTCAGTCAGATAGTGAGAGCAGTTGTGTGGTCATATAAAAGGGAAGTGTTGAACGCGGTGGCGTGTGCTGACGTTTACAGAAAGGTTTACAGCCTACAGTGCTTCATTCACATTCTTTCACACAGAGCTCCACTAACTCTCTGCTCTCGTCACAGCCTCGCCTCTCTCTCTCTTTCACTTGCCCACAATGCACACAGCTCACATTCTGATCTCCTGTACTCCTCTATCATTATTTGGCCTCAAACTTACAGCAGTTCTCATCCCGAGATGGGGTCATTCCTATGTTCCCACAGCCCTATGTTCCCTCAGCCCTATGTTCCCTCATTTCTAACTTTTGTTGTCACTGAAAATTAGGCCCTATGTTCCCTCAGCCTTTCGGTCCCACCATTGGTTGGGTTTAGGCAATGAAGAAAGGAGTTGGTTAAGTTTAGTAAAAAGACCAGGTAGAGGCTAGACAGGCCAGATAGATAGAGTCCAGATAGGTAGAGAGAGTCCAGAGGGAACATAGGGCTGAGGGAACATAGGGCTGTGGGAACATAGGCACGCTCCCCTAGAGATGACAAAATGTTGCTTTTTTTTAAAAAAATGTTGACTGTCCATGCTTAGATTCCACACACTTGTGTGCAACATCATAATTGGTCTTAGTTTATTTCTTTAAATAGTCTTTGGAGGGTCTACAATGGTTTAGTTTGTATTTTACCATAGGCTCAGCCCTTAAAATGGCATATTCCACTGACTAATTAAATGATCATATTTCCAACTTTAAGAGGAACTATGCAAGTATTTTTTCCACTGTTTTGCTAACCCTCGTGGCCACTCCTGGCCATGTGCATTTGTTTACAACGAAGATGGCAAGAAATCAATCATTAAAGCGGTAAATAACGTTACATATCATATACGATGTTGCGACACAGGGGTGGAGTGGCCGTCGGGGCGACTGGGAGATTTCATGGTCGGCCGGCCAATAAGCTCAAGTGAACCGGCCCGCAAGCTGCCCTGCGTGGACATGTGGCGTTCATGGCCGGCCTTATTTAACTAAAACTACTGGGAACCAAACATGTTCCCATGAAAATATACAAGCTCTACTTCAATTACTCAACACCCAAGTCCAACCAATATGAATACTACTTTGTGTCTCTCTACATCTCACTCATGGTTGTGCTAGTGACTCAGACTCTCATCAATCCAGCCTACTGAATGATTTTTGTTTAGCCTCCTATCTTGATCTAATTCTATCTCTGCTACATGGGACAGGCTCTCAACCACTCGAACACTGGGCACTCCATACAATTTTTTTTATCACAGGATAACCATGTGAAATGTAAGTTAACTCCTTCACTTCACTTCACTCCTATTCTTGGCAGAGATGGTTTAAAATCTAAGTGCACCTGAGAGGCTGAGGGGGCAGCAACTGCAGGAGAAGGAGGAGAGCAGGCATCACTCTGCAGAGTAGGACTCCTACTTGTTGTATTTTAGTTGTTTGTTTTTTTGTACAATGAAAAAACATGTGAAATTAAATTTTCAGATGTCTTACATGTTTTTGAAGCCTAAATTAGAACAGATATATCACTGTTTTTCTTGAGAGACTCTCTTTCACAAAAATGCATTTTTCTCAGCTTTCACTTTTTGGTGCAACCAGGCTCCATTTAACTTAAGATAAATCAAGAATGGAACAAGGTACAAACAAATGTTTTATTCCCTAGTTAAATAGAGAGTCTCCTCTTTCCTTTGAGCTATTTGGTGTTTTCAGAGTCATAGTACAAAATATTCTATGGGTCTTGAAATATTACTCAAAATGCCCCGAAACGCTGGCATCAGGCACTGACCATTTTATAAAAGGGCTGGCACTCAATGAGTTAATGACACAATAACTTAATGTTCAATGTGTCATGGACAGAAAAATACTGACCTGATACATGCAGTGTCACCTGACAGAGCCTCTTAGATGATCCAAAGATAAATATAACCTCAAAGGATGTCTGATCGTCTGTCAGCTGCAGTGAATTAAGGACAAGTGAGAAGTTTCCAGAGGGAAGCTGATCAGGGAAGATTTCAGTCCTGTTTTTAAATGAGACATTTTGGAGGTGAAACTCTTCTTTTCCTTTAGTGTAAACATGTATCACAGTTGCTGGGTTGCTCAGGGTCTGCCAGTAAATGTAGCTGTGCTCAGGCTGGAATGGTTCGGTCAAGGTGTGGTGGCACTGCCAGAGCCAGGAGCCTCCTTTGGTTCCATTGATCATCTTTGTTGCTGCTGCTGCTGATGATAATGGCAGCATTAGAAACAAATGGAAGGCTATAAAGAAAAACAAAAATTGTGTTAAAACCAAATAAGAACAATCCAGGGCTCTTAACCCCAAATCTTGTTTTTCTTCGTCATTCCTACAAACCCAGCAAACTGATACAAGAAGACAAGTAGAGGAATATGACAACGGCCTGGAGTGAGAACAACTATCTCCCTCTCAACACCTCACAAGAAGAAAATCACCAAATTCACCAAAGTAAAAGTGTTCACCAACATAAAAAACTTATAAAATAGACAATAACTTGTAATACAATTAAAGCAAAAGGTTAACTTAATGGCTCTGGGATTTCTTATAAATTATATTCCTTAAATTAAAAAGTTTCATCGCATTTTATTAGCTTGGTGCTTTTATTTTGAAGGAAAGGCCTGTCTCTCTCGCCCTGGTTACAGCGACTCAACGGCCCCAGACTACTGAAGTGGTTCATGCGCTTTACTGTAGGACATTTGAAAATGATGCATTGTTTTCTTTGTGCCGCAGTTTCTTGTCAGTCCCTATAATTAACCCTGGGTAACTAAGAAACTCAAAGCTGTCATTATAGGTGATTACCTGGAAGAAAAAGTGTTCTCTAAAGAGCTAATACCAAGCCAAAGTGCGGTATCTGCACCAAAACCAAGGCAAAAGTGCAGTATCTGCCATAAAACTGTCAAAATCCACTAGCGTGACTCGGCTCTACATGGTGTTTTTGTGTTTCCACTAGACCCTAGTACCTGGTACCTGGTACTGTTTTGTTAACACCTCAGCCCGGGTTCCAAGTGAGCCGAGAGGTGATACTAAAACATGACCTCAACCGACTGCTTTCCACTGATTGGCCAGAGTGTCATCATTGGAAGAGTCAAAAGCACGATGTCCGACACAAGAATCAAACCCGCTCATTTTAAAAACACACTGGCAACAGCGCCCACTGATCTGTACTGAGACTGTTGTTCTTTCACACAAGTTAAATGGCTGCTGTACAGAAAACAAAACCTTGGTTCGCAACAGTGCTCAGTTTCTTACCATGTTGAATGTGAAACCTGAGAAGAATAAAAAGTATGTGTGTTCACTGCAACATATAGACATGACCAACAGAAACACTTGAGGACTGTGGAATGGTATTAAGTCTATTACTGGATATAGCACCAGTAATATGCTTGGCTGTGTTCGAAACCGCATACTTCTCCTACTACTCGTACTACTCATACTAACGATTTGAGTATGCAGTATGTTCACACTGCGCAGTATGCGATTTGCAGTAGGCGAGAAGTTCCCGGATGCATACTAGATTCGGCCGAAATGTTGAGTATACATCATGAGGTCACTACTCATACTCAAACTACCCAAGATGCAACGCAACGTGACGTCAAGGGCCGCCTCTTCCTTGCTTTTTTTTTTTATTATTTTTTTTTTATTTAAGTGTTCAAAGTGTACAAAAAGTGTCAAACACTGACACATAACACAACACGAGAGCTGTTTCATATTCAGAAAGACAATGGATAAAATAAATAAATACAGCAAGGATCTCATTCAAATAAGTAGAAAATGAAGAAAATTAGACAAACAGAAACAAAACAAAAATAAATAAATATTGTCATGTCAATACATAGGTGTGTAATAATCACTGTTAACAAATTCCATTAAATGTCAGGAAGTACAATAAATACCTTTTCATAGTTTTCTAAAAAAGTTGTGTTCTTCTTATTTTTAACTAAGGCTAGGGATTTATAGAGAGAATTGAATTCAATTAAAAAATTAGAAAAGGTTGGTTTGGAGGTTGCAAACTTTTGCTTATGAATAAAGTATTTACCAAATAAAATGAAAAAATTAACTTAATACTGAAGACTCCTGTTCTTCTTATTTTCATAATAACATATAACATCTTTAAGGGAGAAGCAGTATGACATGTTTACATGGGAGAAAATATAAGAACACAAGTCTGACCAAAATTTCATTGTTACATTACATTCAAAAAACAGATGATTTAAAGTTTCTTCAGTATGGCCACAGAAAACACAGGAGCTGTCCAAATCTATAAATTTTGAAATAATCCCCAGTCCAGAGCAAGTATGATGTAGCGAAGACGGCGGGCGGATCTTCGTCTCAGAGCAGGCAAAACTCTCCGGTAAGGCATTTTGAACGGGCAAATTCCGTTAACGGCACGAAGTCGGTCCAAACGGCGTTTCCAAGCTAGCCACAGTCGGGACAGGTTCACTTCCTGTTTATAAAGTAAGAGCACTGACGTCATTGTAACGGCTTTCTTTATGGTCAATTGCAACGGGTGCTTTATTTTGACACAGAAACCGGAAGTACAGTGCTCATTACGGCTGGTTTTACTAACGCCAGAGAAGTCCGACTTCGTCCGACTAAAATTGTAAATAGGTGTTATTTTGTCATTTTTTCAACACCATGGGGATACGAAGTAGTACTTTCTCGCCTGAAAATGTTTCAAATGTTGCTGAAGTTATATATTTACACAGTTTAGAGCTTAAGTGAAATCAGCTTCAGGGCGGCTGATTTCGGCTCGGGCAGGAGCGAAATGCATTGTGGGTTATCATAGTACGCAGCAGTGTGAACACTCTGCATACTGTATGATCGATTAGTATGTAGTATGGAGTATGGAAGTATGCAGTATGGAAGTATGTAGTATGGAGTATGTGGTTTCGAACACAGCCCTTGTCTCAGTGACTCAGAAATAAAAGTGAATGATGCTGGTTGGTCTGACAACACTTGGCAGTAATTAAGAATGCCCAGCGGCCACTACACTTCCTCAGGAGGAACAACTTGGATGGGAAGCTGCTGGAGACCTGCTCCAGACCTGCTCCAGATCCTGCACTGAGAGCCTGCTGACAAACTGCATCTCAACGTGGTACGACAGCTGCACTGAAGAAGACAGGGAGAGGCTGCAGAGACAGTATCATCATCAGCCGCCCTCCCCCTTCCCCCCCCAGAACACATCTACAACTCTAACAGTCTAAACAAGGCAAGAAACATTACAAGTTTACACCTGTACCATCATGACAGAAAGTCACAACAGTAGGCTATCATCACTTTGAAATACTTAACAAATATAAAATGCTTAGCTTTGATAATTTAATGATGATTAGTGTACAAAATAATTCATAATGTTGCCCGTCCCCTATTGAAAACCTTTGTTAAACTCTGCTCTGAGCATTCCACCAGAGCTTTAATTTCTGTCTCAATTGGAGATTGTATTCCTACGCGTAGCTCTGCCTTTGCTCAATCTGCCTTTTCTTTTAAACCTGTCAAATCATGGAACAATCTTCCAACTTCATTTTCATTTCATTTGTTTATTTGCCGAAGACAATGCACATTAATGAACAATTTAACGCCGTGGCCTCATGTAAGTGTGCCGGATTTAGCTCAGAGCTAGTTTCCGTCCGTAGTCCTCACATTAAAAAACAGACAGACATACCACAGAGCACAGATAAAAATAATAATAATAACTAATCTGAAACTTTGTACAGACTTCAATGTTTTTTCCCAGGAAGTCAAACAATGGATCCTAAGAAGCCAGTTATGTCAGCATTAATCATGAGCCTAAATCATTTTTAACCTTGGCAAAGTGTGAAATATTTTAATAACTGCATGTTTCTTTCTGATATGAAATATGTCTTGAGTGTTTGTGATGTGTGAGAGGGTGTATCATGCACATGTGTATGGATGTTTAGAACGCTATGTAAATTGATCATTCTTACCTTTCTATTGTTCTTATTCACCTGCCCAGGGACTACGGATGGAAAGTAGCTAGTGAGCTAAATCCGGTACAAGGCATCTCTTCTCATTTCGAGACTAATGTTATTTGTTACATTGTCCCTGATACAAATAAACTTATTAAACTAAACTAAACATGTTTGACTTATGTAATAGACTCTCCTTTTACTGTCCTATGTTTGTCATGTCTGCAACTGACTGATTGATTGCCTAGTAGTAGATTCCACACGTGAGACTTTTATTACAGCCTGTCTGTCTGTTTATAGCCTGCATGAGAACCACATAACCGAAACATCCACTGTTTGTTTTTTTTTCGCTTTCTAACCTTTGGTTTTGTGTTTTTATTTTTACACCATGGAAATATATTTAGGGGGTTTTTGCATCCTATTTTTATTGCCTCTTGATTTCAGTGAAATCAGTGATCATGCCTCTCCTCTTGATATATTTCACAACTAATATCTATCTATCTATCTATCTATCCATCCATCCATCCATCCATCCATCCATCCATCCATCCATCCATCCATCCATCCATCCATCCATCCATCCATCCATCCATCCATCCATCCATCCATCCATCCATCCATCCATCCATCCATCCATCCATCCATCCATCCATCCATCCATCCATCCATCCATCCATCCATCTATCTATCTATCTATCTATCTATCTATCTATCTATCTAACATCATGTTTTTTGACTGTCAGATCATTTTCACGCCTGACCAAGAGGACTCAGTTCGTTGGGGGGCTGAAAGTCAAACACTGTTGCATTCATCACCTGTTTCAGTTCTGCTTTCATACTGTGATTTCTGGAGCTCACCAAACATTCTGAACAATATCACTTATCACTTTAAAGGGACGCTCGTCAATTGGACAAAGTAAGAGGGGAGATCCCTCCCTTCCGACCGGGAAAGACTAACAGCGAACATGGAGCAGAGGAGGTTTAACAAACTCCACCGATGAGTGTCTCCTTGACCTCTGCTGAGAAGTGAAACTCTGAGTTACTGTAACATGCTAAATGTCGACTGAACAAACGATAGATCAGTTGTTCTGGAACTGAAAACTCTGAGTTGAGCTCATGCCTGCAGCTAGAAAAAACAAAAAGCCATCATCAATGGAGCTCTGATCCTTTTCTCTTTTTTTAAAGTATATTTTTGGGGGCTTTTTTGCCTTTAATGTACAGGACAGTAAAGAGAGAGACAGGAAATAGGAGGCATGACGCACAGCATAGGGCCGCTTGCATGGGGCGGGTGCTCTACCAACTGAGCTAAACACCGCCCCAATGATGTTGCATTCAGGTGCAGTCAGGCAGACGGCCGTTGGCAAACCAACCGGATGTCATTTTACTCGACGAGAGAAAGGCGGTGAAACGTGGGTCAGGTAAACGATACGACATCACCATGACAACATATTGTCACGCCTGTATTGTTTTGCCTCGTGCTGGTGGACCACTTGTTTACATAGACGTTTGTTTATCCTGTTACATGTAGCGTCTGCTTGACGTCTGCCCGATTTCACGTGAATGCAACATCAAGAATACGTTCTGATATTCAACCGCACCGCTAGATGGGGGGAATTCCTACATATTATACCTTTAACACTAGAACCGCCAAGGGGTCATTTTTACCCCCCTGGTGTTTTTAAATGTAATAAATATATGTAACTCTGTTAAAATTTCAAAAGATTCAAAATTTTAAAGTATTTCTTTTCAAGCACAACTTATTATTTAAAAGAAATTATGAAAATGAACAACTTTACTGCTTAAAAAAAAGGACATCCTTGTGATTGATGACGGAGTGGTGGAGGGGGTAAAAATTACCCCCTCGGCGGTTCTAGGGGGTGTTGGAATGTCGGCGGTTCTAGTGTTAGAGGCAGACACACACAGATCTACACTACTAGAAGTTATGTAATGTTCCATTCTTGTTTTTTTGTGAACTTGGAGGCAGTGGCAAAGTAGAAAGACTGACTTAAAAAAAATAGATTAATATATGCCTACTAATTGTGGCTTTGTATCCGTAGCAAATAAAACCAAATGAAATATGAATTATTTATCTTTTTCTGACAGCTGGGGAGGTGATTGATTAACCTGCAAAGTGATTAAAACTATAAGAGGATTGTTCGGATACTGTACGATAGGCCTGCTGTTCGGTTCAGTCCTCGTCAGATAATGAGAGCTCATCTATATGGGACAAATTCTCTTCCTGACGTAAAACTATGTGCATTATTTCTGCTTCAACATAACTGGATTGAGAAGGACAGGACAGCCCCTGTCAGACAGCTCCAGCAGAGCTTAAGTTCTAAAATAGAAAACCCAGAGTTTCCCTCATCTCAGGGTTACCCTACTGTAAGTTTTCATACAACCTGCTTCCTGGAATTCCCCCTGCATGTTAACTTAGCTATTTCTGGGTGTGTGTTTGTTCTTTTTTTTAATCAGATGCACATGGCTCAACAAGCCATTCAAATAGACCATTAGGTTAGACAGCAGGGCAGAGAGCATTTCACTCTTATAATGAGAAAAATATAGGAAAACAGGTGCTGGTGTTGCTAACGTTACACAGACGCGTTGTGTATTGTGACACTTCCTACATGTGGCCCTGTGTTTTGCCTGGTGAGCGTTCACACTGCATGCAAACCACAGTTCATTTGCAAGAGAACCAAGACTTATGTTTTCAAGCGAACCAGAGTTAGCTTGTTTGGTCCACACCAGAGTTTGCATGAGCTTCCCCACCTGCAGTACAGTGTGAACACTCAACAAAGCAAGTGATGAATGCAACAATGTTACAACTTTCAGCCCCCCAGTCGAAACCAAGTCCTCTTGCCCAGGTGTGAAAACAACCTAAAAGTGCCTTTAACACAATTCAACCTCATGTTTTAGCTAAGAAATTATTCAGTTTTAGACTGCACAGTACAACCATTGCTTAGATTTTAGACCACTTCCTGTCTCATCCTCTGGTACAAATGTTCTCAGTGGGTTCCCTAGAGGATCTGCTTAACCAGGTCAAAAAGAGAGGTCCTATCATGGTATCTTAGCTTGTGTTCTCTTTTTATGCTGTATTTCTGAGCGCTAACAGAAAGAGAAAAAGTACATGTGAAAATGTCCACAACACTTTCAGGAGTTTACAACAGGACCAGGGTCAGACAGCAGAAGGAAAAGTACTTATTTATATACTGGTATTAAAAGACCAAGGTCCTACTCTAGTACTGTCCTGAGTGTAAATGAGTTAAATGATGGTATCTTACCGAGCCATATCACAGTCTGCAACCGTGTTAGTTCCATAGTTCCAGTGTCTAAGAAAACTTGTTTCAGGTTCCATGAATTAACATGAGCAAGAACTTCCTCTTTTCCAGTATGATGGGTGGAACCAATGACGCTGTTCAAGCAGTCAATCTCATTTCACTTCCCTTTCACTTGTCTGCCCCCCCTCCCCCCCTCTGTGTGTGTACCTCCCTGTTTATATCTGAGTAGTTGAAATGTTCCTAAATGTGACAAGACCCACCTACATGTCCACACACTGACTAGTTTAAACTGTAGCATGGGTTCTCTTAATGCTTATACTGCAGGGTGTTAAAAACTAAAATTCTATTCTATTCTTCTCTCCTATTGAGACAAGCAAACAGAGCAGTGCATCACTCTCTCTCTCTCTTGTTAAGAGTTCGTCTAGCTCACCCTACTGGCGCTTCCATGTCATGTCTGACAGTATAAACTGTGGTCACACATGAATGAAGGTGTTTTTAACAACTACAGAAGGAAATCAGCTGCTGACACAATGTTGCTACTTGCTAACTTACAGATTTTCTCAATTGCTAAAACACTAAACCCCATCGTCTAAACCAAATGCTCAGTGCCCTGAACCCATTTATTGAATTGATCGCCCTTTTGGCAGAACCTTAAGCACTTTTCATCTCGTTAGACACAACTTGCAAACATATTCTCACCCACTAAAACACATTTTGCACTGTGATGCACTCGTTTTGCATAATAGTAAGCACAGGAAGCAAAAGTGAAACTCAATTACAGTAAAGCACAGGTGTCTAAACGTATTTTTATTTATTTTTTTATTTTAATGTTTATTTAACAGGGACGATACATACAACATTGCCACAAAGAATGAAAAATGCGATGCATACAAGCAGGGCTTGAAATTAGCGGTCGCCACTCGCCATTTGCGACCCAGATTCCTCTGTGGCGAGACAGATTTTTAGCTGTCTCGCCACTTGGCGAGCTAAGAAAAAAGAGACTCCCAATCTGTTTCCAGGGTTTCCCCCAGTGTATTATTAGATTAGATTAGATTATTAGATTAGATAAAATTTTATTCATCCCGAAGGAAATTATTCGGCCAGGCCGCTCCAGAGAAAATAGAAAATAAATAGGATACAAGGAGGAAAATATATGACAAAATATATCCTGCAATGTCTAGACAATATACACAACAAATAAAATACTAAAAGAATAATAAAAAATAATAAAAGACCTCCTGTGGCGTTCTGTAGTGCACTTAGGGGTGGGCGGATCGATTTAAAATATCGATAGTATCGATACTAACGTTGGTATTGGGTATTGATTGATACTTGTGTGATGAGATCGATTCTTAAGTTTCAGTTTCTCTTCTGTACAACTCCAGGCATTTACAGAGTGACCGACTGGCTGTACAACACCGCTCTTCTCTCACTTTACTCATGCTCAATTAGCCCCTCCCCTTTCCTCTCCCCCCACTCACTCACTGCGAGGCGAGCAGCGCACTGCTGTGGCTGCATGATGGCAGAGCGGAAGAGGAGCGCCATTTGGATATATGAATGTCCAGGTAGCTTATAGTGAAGTGAAAGTAAGATTTAGTCATCTCCAGCATTAGATAGGCTAATGTTATTTTTCAGTGTAATTGGTCATCACAGTAATTTAGCAGACTGAATAATAGACTATTCAGACAGTCACATAGGGAATATATTCAGCCAGTTGAAATAAAACTAAATGAATTATTTCACTGGAACTGAAAAATAGATATGCTACCTACAAAAAAATATAGAGATGGTAGTAGTAAAAAGTATCGGTATCGGTATTGGCAATACTGGCCCTGTATTTACTTGGTATTGGATCGATACCAAATTTTGCAGTATCGCACAGCCCTAGATTTGAGCACTATCAGAAACTATGTAAAGGGTTATCTGCCCTACAACAGGACACACAAAAAAGGTAAGGGTCTTTTGAATAGCCTTGAATATAAACATTTTGTTGGGAAGTATGTTTGAACCATGTGCTCATTATATTCAAAAAATATTTGTGTTTTAAAACCATTTAGATCATTAAGCACACTGATATTTTGTGGATTGTATGCCAAAGTTGCAAAGCATTTTAGTTCTCCTTCTTTAGGTATCTCAGATGAGTGTCACACACCACCCATATTTTTTTCATGTAGTGGTGCCTGGATATTGACAAACTATACGTGCAGGTACACTGCTACCTGTCACCAACATAAGTAGATAGATTAATCTTGACCTGTTCACTAAACAGTATTATCTCTTGTAATCTCAATTAGTAATGTTGTATTTCCTCTCTATATAGATTGCAGGAGCAGGAGATCCGCAACAGCGACCTGGAGGCGGAAAACAGGACTCTCCGAAAATTAAACATCAAGTTGCAGCAACAACTGCTGAGGACTATGAATGGTGAGGAAATACTGTTTGCCTTACCTCTGGCCTGACAATGTAACTTAAACAAAAACTGCATTGTTGTTTGTTACTGAACTGACAATCACTTAAAGCATACACAGTTTTTGACTCTTTGTCACTACTTTTGTTTTTCTATTATATGATTTTATGATTACATGGGCAAAACTACTTTCTGCTACAACAGAGACTACTGAATTGTATGTGGATTTGAGTGGATGTGCCAAAGGCAGAAAAAGTTGTCCTTTAAAAAAAAAAAAAAAAAGGTAACAGTTCCATCCCTCGCTTCCTCTGTCCACAACTGTCCTTGCGGTAGGCTACACATTGAACCCTGAGTCATGTAACAAGTTATTTGCACTGAAGCACTGATGAAATAATAGCTCACACACAAATAGCACTCTCAAAATTCAGCACACTCCAGATAGGAGGTTTGAACAAGGTTTGTTAACTGTAGTATTTATTGCCATGTTTTCCATGATCTCTTATTTGTGATATCTCTGTTATTGTCTTGGTACAAGGTCCTGTTTGCCCAAGTCCAAGGGGGAGCTCTGATAGTAAGTGCAACCAAAATGTTACTTGTGGATTCTTGGAAATAACAATCTTGACTATCATTTCACCTATTGCTATACATGAAATTGCTATTTAAAAGTTTTTTCTGGGTAAACATCAATTGATGTCTGACAGACTACTCCTGTTCTGAGTATTTGTAACTTGTGTGATTACTGCGATTCCTAAAAACTAACCTTATAATTTGCTTCATGTAATAGTGATTCAGTTTAAAATTATGTTTTATTCTACAGAAGCGTATTTCATGTGATTCCCTGTATTTTCAAGTATAGGCTCTGATACAAGTTAATGTTGGAAAGCTGGGTATCTTACATTATGCTCTGTATACAGTAGTGTCAGTGTCTGGCAGTGGGAGTCCCGTGAAGCCACTTGAATCCCCAAAAGAAAATGAGGTACATTATTTGTTCTTTTTTACAGAGGATGCTTGCATTGCTATTACAAATATAACTAAACAACTAAGCAAACAGTATTATGAAAGAAAATCTCTGTCTCTCTGTGTGTTTAGTGCTACCCCAACATATAATTCTTCTTTCTTTTGTATGTATAATACATAGTATTTGTGTTACGGATATTCAGCAGATTGAGTTGGGAGGTGGAGTTACCATCCGCAGGGCCACCTGGAAACGAATTAAATCCAGCTCCCGGGACTCCATTTTCGTAAAGGAGCTGGCTGTGGCCACATGGGGGACAAAGACCCTGGCAGAGAGGAGTTTGATTGGCAAAACATGTCCCACAACTAAAACGTCGAAAGCCCCTTTGACGCCGGAAAAGCTCAGAGGACTGAAAGGTATTATATTCTTTACAGCAGTATCCACATGGGGCCCTAGTTTCGTCGACCAGGTGAAGTCTAACGTCAGCGCAGCTTCGCCACGCCAACGGGGTGTGGCCCAGGTCCATTTCGCAAGATTCGTGGGCCGCGCAGTCAGACTTACGCCAGCGCAATCCCTCCCCTCGTCCCTCCCACCGGCGCAAACGGCAAAGAGGGAGGAGAGAGGGCGGAAGGGAGACAGGAGGAGGAGAGAAAGGCGTGGAGTGGGTTTGACACAGCCGAGTCAGATCTTCACCAATCAAAGGAGCTCCTCTCCTCACCTTTAACTGCGCGGCGGGTGATGCGCGCTGCAAGTTTGTCATTTTATACTTTGACATGGACGGAGGAAACAGCGACGCCAGAGGCCGAACCTCTCCCCGGAGGAAACAGCTGTTTCCCCGGAGGTCCGAGCTCAGAGTGACCAATAATGAGTTTACTAATATACTTAACCAGGATTGATCTGATACACTGAGAACCCCTACGCAATCTAAGAAACAACAACTAATAAACTAATAAAGAAACTCACATTTATTCAAACCCTGTGTATAAGATCAGAGGTGTAGGCTACACTAATCACAACATAAACACACACCATGTGGATGAAATCAGCAAGGACGCGCTCTCTCTCTCTCTCTCCCTCTCTCTCTCTCTCTCTCTGTCCTCCTCTCTCTCTCTCTCTGTCCGTCTCTTTTTTTCTCTTTTTTTCTCTGTGATAGAGATGCTGAATATACTGTAGTAGGCTATATACTGACTATCTGATACCGAGGCAGTGGTGGTGGACTAAGAGAGATGATGATTTGTGTTTTGTTTTTCATTACGGCTGCGTGATGCGGTCGCACGTGCTTATGAATGAATAAGTAAATAAATAAATACAGCGATCATCACAAGGGCAGAGTGGTATCTCAACATGGCAGCGACATGCAGTCATCCACCCTCAGTCCTGCTTGGGACATCCACAGCTGCTTTTCAGTGCCAGTTCGTCCCTGCTGTGTTAATTCAGGTGGAGTTTCCTTTACGCACCGACAGCCTTTGATCTCTGCTTTGATCTGACGTCAGATGTGACGGGACAATCTATATAGATATAAATTCACGTGTTGATTCCGTTAGTTGCATTAAATAGTGGTTATTGTGGATATTTATTGCATTGAAATGTGTCTGGAACTGTGGAGATCTGCCTGTGAGGTCTTGGTGACGTGTGTGCACTGCAGGTCAGTCAGCCAAACTTGCACTGCACCTGCTGCGCTCCGCGCTGCGCTGAGACTAGACCTGGTTGGAGGTGGCGAGCTTTCAGCGCAACTTCGGCGGGACATTTTCGGACGAAACTTCCACTGCACCAAGCTGAATCTGTGACGCCTCCCCCTGCTGCGCGGCCACGCCTATCTCAGCGCAGCGCGATCTGCCAATCTTCCAATCTGACTTTGCGCTCGGCTGCGCTGGTCGAAACTTGCATTAGACCGGCTGCGCTACCTTGCGCCACCTGCGCTGCGCCAGCAAACTAGGGCCCATGGTCTTTGTGGGATGCAAAGGACTGACTTATTTGATTAGGAGTATTCAAGTAGTCTGTGGTCTGTTGTGGGAAAACTTTATTGCATTTATTGGCTGGAAAACAAAAACCTGCCTGAGACAGAACTGCAATCAAGATTGGGAAGGGCTGGGAGATACATAACAGAAAAAATCATGGACATTAACAAACAAAAATCAAAAGCAACAATGTAATCATCTGCCTGGCCATCTCCATGTAATCTATGTGTTCTAATCTGTTCAATCTGTTCTAATCTGTTCTGTTCAATCTGTTCTAATATAATCTATCTGTTCTAATTTGTGTTAATGGTCATATTGTATTGCAATTTGTTTATTATACCTACAATATATTCATTATACTTTTGTGAAACACTTAATTAAAAATGTACTAGAGTTTAATTAATACTTTCATGTTACTGTTCTGGTTTGTATTATCTTAGCTTGGCTTGGTTGTCAAGAATACAGGTATACATGGTGACCAGCATCCCAGGCTGGTGACCAGCAACACCAGCATTAGTTGCGTTTTGATGCTGGGATGCTGGCAGCATCAAACAATGCTGGTGTTGCTGGTCCAGCATAAATAACCAGCATGGGATGCTGGTGACCAGCATGGTGACCAGCATAAATAACCATCATGGGATGCTGGTGACCAGCATGGTGACCAGCATAAATAACCATCATGGGATGCTGGTGACCAGCATGGTTACCAGCATAAATAACCATCATGGGATGCTGGTGACCAGCATGGTGACCAGCATAAATAACCATCATGGGATGCTGGTGACCAGCATGGTGACCAGCATAAATAACCATCATGGGATGCTGGTGACCAGCATTGTTACCAGCATAAATAACCATCATGGGATGCTGGTGACCAGCATGGTGACCAGCATAAATAACCATCATGGGATACTGGTGACCAGCATGGTGACCAGCATAAATAACCAGCATGGGATACTGGTGACCAGCATCCCAGCATCAAAACACAACTAATGCTGGTGTTGCTGGTGACCAGCATAACCCATGCTGGTTTTGCTGGTCACCAGCTATGCTGGTCTATGCTGGTTTTTCTAGCAGGGACAGCCACTCATTCGCTATTGCAGGCGGCAGCCGGGGACAGGGAGCTTGTGATTGGTCGAGTGAGCTGTCAATCGAAAGGTCAGAGGGCAGCGCCATTTTTTAAAGTGAAATAAACATTGTTTTCATGTAAACGCCGGACTTATGAGGAGAAATAAACGGATTTACTGGATATACAATGCGTAATTTCATAAGATGCAGCAGCGGGATGAGGTTATCTACCGGTACAACCGTGTGTTTTGGACTAAATACTTTACTGGATTGGATTTACTGGACTTTTCTGAATGTAACGACATCCAGTTTGTGGGGAAACCCTGTGATCCTGAGCCTGCCCTGACACAAATCGTGATATATATCGGCTTTTTACGAACTTTGTTAGCATGTTTATAGTCTGATTCGAGTGTTGCTGTGATGATTATATTTAGGAATGGTCGGCATATCTTTAATCACAAGAGTTTTAGCTTTCCAACGATATGTGGCATGACTATTTCAAGTGACTGGTGACATCCTCTATGACACCTCCCTGATTAAAACCCCCCCGTGGGCGGGCCGTTGGATGACGTGCTCTAAGCTTGAAATTCAAAAAATGCCTTGATTATGGGCGGGACTCAGGAGCACTCTCCGATCCCCCCTCCCCCCTGCGCCCCATTCACACCCGCGAAATCACACAAAGGAGAAAAAAAAGTAATAAACACACATCGACACTTCTGCTAGCGCTAACGAGCTACTAAGGAGCGACTCAGCACTAGTAGCGCAGACACTACTAGGAGAGGACGCCAGAGCCGTGACAGTGCATCTACAGCTGATCCGCCGGCTCGTTAGCTCGTTAGCGGCTCGTTAGCGCCGGCCGCAATATGTCTATGGCACTAACGATTCCCATCCAGGCAGCTGTTAGCAGCCGTTAGCCGCAGCAGTGCCTAGCAACCGTTAGCGGCAGGCAGCAGCCGGTGCTGATTGGTCGGGGAGCTGGTGGCCGGTGACGAAAGCTGCCTCCAAAACGTCATCTGCCTCCATCTCAGCCAATAGAAAAAATCGATTGTAATAGCCGTGTTTCAACCCATAGAGGGCAGTCACTCTATATTTTTACTACAAAATACACCAAATTGAAATATTTTGACTAAAATGTCAAAAGTTGGACCAGAATCAACTGACAACACTACCTTATACCCAAATATATTTGTTTTCAGCAGAAAAAAGTGGTTTAGGGGTTTAGTTCCTCTTTAACATACTCCTGTATGAAGGTGAGTTCTGCTGCTTTGAAGCGAAGAACCTGAAGCTTCTCACAGGTTTCATGAAGGTCTTGTTCCTTTGTCAGGATACAGGTACTCAAGCGCTCCATGGCATGGTAAGTGGAGTTCCATCTTGTTGGACTAGGAACTATCAGCTGGCAACCAAGCTTGTCTTTGATGGTGTCGGAAGCTTGTGTGCTCCTGTGTTGCTTGTTCCATAGTGCCTGGCATTTTCTGATTTTTTGCCATTTTTCTTGCTAGCACGCAGCATTGCAACAACACTGTTCCAAGGTTTTTCTGGTCATCACCGGTCGCCAGTGCTTGCCCCAAACAGAATGTTAAGTCATCTGAATACACTTTTCTTTTGGACAGCATTGCACCTGCCATGTCCCCATGATCACTTTGTCGGCTGGAAAACCGGTCATCTTGATTACCATCAATGGTAAAAAATATTATAATAAATTTTTTTTAAAAAGATTTCCGTATTTAGACCTGTGTTAGTCTTAGGGCTGTCCCGATTAATCGACCTAATCGATGACGTCGATGACGTAAATACGTCGACACGTGCAACATATACCGTCGAATTGTTTCCGATAACGTCGATGCCGTAAATACGTCGACAGGTACAACACACCGTCGGGTTGTGAACCATAGACTGTAACACGTGCAGCAGAAAAACACATGCTGTACCACAGCACCACGGTGATGAAGCACCTGAAGCTGCAATATCGTTCTGTTCATTCATCTCCGCATAGCACTCTTTCGCCGTTATTGACGCTCTCTCTCTCACACACACACACAGAGAGAGCAAAGGGTGCATGCATGACATCAGTGCGCGGTAAAAGCGAAACTCATACGGTCCGATCACGGACCCCCCGCGCCCCCCTCCCTTGTCAGACAATCAGACCACCCGCCACAGTCAGTGTTGCCAACTTGGCGACTTTGTCGCTAAATCTGGCGACTTTCCAACCCCTCTTGGTGACTTTTTTTGTCAAAAGCGACTAGCGACAAATCTAGCGTCTTTTTCCCGTGATATTACAAACGTTTCTGGACCTGAAATCACGTTATCACAGCTGTTTTCAATGAGCAGCGGCGCTGCCGCGGGCACTCACAGGTAGTCAGCCTACACACAGTAGTGTCACGGAGCTGCCTCCGCTGCATTCAGAGACGCACTGCTCCACGCCAAAAAGAGCGCCGCTGGCCGCTGCCGCCGGCAAACCCCCCAACCCCCCCCCGCTGAGACAATGACGTCATTTAGCGACTTTTACGACAGCCAATAGCGACTTTGCTTACTGAGGAGTTGGCAACACTGGCCACAGTCTCCCTGCTTTATGTATCCATAGATATAAACACGTCGTCGTGTGTCTTTTTTTTTTTTTTAATCCACTCCGCTACTGCTCTCTGTGCACCTGGACACAGCACAGCATGCAGATCGTAAGTGAGGGTGATGTCCTGCACCCCGGCTTAAAAAACATCCTAGAGGAAACACTGGTCTGCTCCTTGACTATAGGCTACTAAATAAATGTGCCTATTCAAAATCATTGTGCTAATATTTCAGTGTGCACTCTGCTTATCTGTCTATTTTCCAGGTTAAAGCAAACTGATGTGGCACAGTTTTTCCTCTCCAAAAAAAAAAATATTATTTAGAGCATTGGTTCCCAACCTTGGGTCCACGACATTGGGGGGCGGAGTTATGGGCCAAAAACCGAAATTTCCCATAGACGCTAATGTAACACTTAGAAAATTTTCCATAATTGCTCCATATGTTAGTGACATGCCAGAAACCACTTGGGAGCACGAATCAGGTGATTTGGAGTCTCGTGATTGGCCGACCGGAAGTGGCTATATCTCGGCCCAGGAAGGTCCGCGAACCTTGTTTGGTGTCTATATGACGGTCGTGGCCAGACGAGTCGATAGATACCTGAACCATCTCTGTGGGATGTTCCTTTAGTGAGATATCGCGAGAAATGCATTCCCCATAGACTCCCATGTAAATAGATGTCCCAGACCCAAAAAATGATGAACATTTTTATTCCACAGAAACATGTTTAGAGCACGTTTCAGGCCATTCTGAGTCTATTGGAAGTAACTTTTTGTGAAGTATAATTTCATGTTTTTTCTGTCCACAGGTGGCGCTATTGAGTGTTAGGGTTAGGGTATAAGGGTAAAAAGGGGTAATCGGGAAATCCCGATAACGGAATAACTCTTGATAGGAGCGTCGGATCGAAAAACCGATGACACCTTACAGATGCACCTCATCGAGACGCATCTTTTGACACCGGCCCCGCCCTCCTACGACATTGGGGGGCGGAGTTATGGGCCAGGAAGGGTTAGGCGAAGTAGAAATGAACACCCGAACTCCCCCTATCTGGCCAACGCCAGCCTAGGATGTAGCGGGAGCAAGGGGCAAGGCACGGGCCGACGCAAGTTAGTCCCCATGCCCCCTCCCACGCGCTATCATGACCATTTAAGATGTGACAGGTAGAAGAACAGAGACAGCAGAGGGGGGAGGGGGGAGAAGATGGTGTCCAGTCCAGCGCGGCATCCTCCAGTGCAGCAGCGGCATATGTCCTTTCCAGTGTCCAGTTTGAGGGTTAGCACTTAGGTGTGGACCCCCGAGGGGTTAAGGTAGGTAAGGGTTTTTGTGTCCTATGCACACTCCATGTATCTGACTCAGTCAACATCCCATATGGCCCCACACATAGGCCTACACGACAGTACAAATAAATATGTTTACATTTCAATACAATTATTCTTATTTTACCACCACCACCCAGTCTGAGGTGGTGGTGTTTCAAAAAATTAGACCTAATGGTCAAGTGTAGATCAGTTGTAGCGTAACGTTTCGGCTGACTGAGCCTTCATCAGACGCTGACTGATCTGTTTGTAAAGTGAGTCCAGCCTGGTTGGCTTGAAACCCCTTTATACCCAAGGCATACCTCACAACGCAATGTACCTAACGCCTACCTCACTGTATTCCGTATCCGTACGGTACATGTTTTTGCAACAACCCAAGCAGTGTTGCCAACTTGGCGACTTTCCAACCCCTCTTGGTGACTTTTTTTGTCAAAAGCGACTAGCGACAAATCTAGCGACTTTTTCCCGTGATATTACAAACGTTTCTGGACCTGAAATCACGTTATCACAGCTGTTTTCAACAAGCAGCGGCGCTGCCGCGGGCACTCACAGGTATTCAGCCTACACACAGTAGTGTCACGGAGCTGCCTCCGCTGCATTCAGAGACTCTCTGCTCCACGCCACAGACATAAAGAGCGCCGCCGCCGCCCCCCCCCCCCCCCCCCCCCCCGCGAGATAATGACGTCATTTAGCGACTTTTAGCGACTTTTACGACAGCCAATAGCGACTTTGCTTACTGAGGAGTTGGCAACACTGAACCCAAGACTAAAATGTGTCTTTTATTGTGTTTCAACAGGAAAGTTGTTAACCAATAAAGATCCTCCTCCTTTATCTTGTCCAAAATTGTCTTTATTTCCATCCTACTGTCCAATAATCCTCCCTCCAATTCTCCTGCTTTCCTCCTCTGTCCATTTCCATCATTCCCTTGCAACTCCTTATGTCAAAACTCATCTAAACGTCTCTTCCCATCGTCTATCGGACTAAATTACACCCCACGAAGGCACCCTCAGGCCTGTTCGTGTGACCATATTGGTTTCATTGGTGTGTTTGTGTCAGGGCCCCAGACAAAAACCCTTTTTCATGGACTTTAAAGACTTCCGGTTAGTTTAAAGAGTCAGACTGGGATCGGGTTTGGTGTGGGGGACATTGAGTTAAGAGAAAGTGAGATTAAAGGTTGAATTTAGGCGTGGATGGTCCAAATTAGGTATATTTAAAATTGGTTAAGCTTAGAATAAGTTCTAGGTAAGATGTAGCCAAAATAGGGATTCAAAATAAGTCTAATGGGTTGAATGAAGAGCAAAATTAAGATAATCAAATTAGGTTGAGGTCAGGGTCGGGTTAGGGGGAGAAGGTTTTAGAAGGAACACCATGTTGTAAACACACTCCATGTCTCAGACTGGCCACACGCGCGATCAGCCCCTCCCATGCTTCCCCGCGATCCACTACGGCACAGAAAGAGAAAAAGGCATAAATTAGTGCACATCACACAACAGTTCTATGCAAATTGATTTAGTGTTTTGTTCTTTTTTTTATGAAAAACTTATTACATTATATGTAGGCTATGTAGTGTAGATGAAGCTATCAATAGCATATCAGTGGTGATAAGTCCAAATTGATGAGAGTTGTAAGTGTGTTAGGTCAGGAAATGAGTTCAATTGAATAGGTGTTGCACATGTGTTTAAATCAGGAAAAAAAATTGAAAATCATGAGATCGTAAATATGTTTTTGCCAGAAAGGGTTAAGATTAGAATGATATACTAGTTTGGGCCTACTAACCCCAAGCACAGAGGTTATGTTCAGGCACGGTCCCTCTGTGGCAAGGAAAGCCACTGTAAAAATGGGTTGAATTTTGGTTATGTTTAGGCAATAGACCAATTATGTGTGATGAGTGACCTCGGTTAAGTTCAGGCGTGGTCCACATTGATAAATAAGTATCTCAGTATCAAAAAAATGAAGGTTGAGGTTAGGTGCCAGGCCAACAGATGTGTCAAGTCAAAAATCCTGATAGTGGATTGTGTTGTCATATGTGTGGTGTTACCAGAGCAGGAGGTTCAGAGATGCCTGAGATGAGACACAGTGAGACGCAGTGATAACACAAATTGTATACATCACAATCATGCCATACACAGTGTCCAAATGTTATTATGTGGGCCGGTAGTACGTTCTTTCATTTAAACCTCTGGGGTATGTTGTGCTGAGAAGAGAAATCCAATTTCTCTCTTCTCTCCTCCTTTGGTCTCTGGTCCAGTGAGGATTAGCCTCCAAGACCGTAGCCTGGACTGCAGTCCATCCTTGGCGTGTGAAGTGTTCCACGACCAGTCTGTCAGTGTGCGCCCTCCTGAGAATGTTGGATTTGTGTGCTGTGAATCTTACGTGTATTGTGTTTTGTGTTTCACCCACGTACATGGCTGCACAAGTTTTGCAGGTGATGAGATACACACAGTTCTTTGTCTGAACAGAGGCGTTTTTTTGAGTCCTGAAGACCTTGTTCTTGTGTGTGTTCTCAACCCATCTAATTTGTTTAAAATAATCCTTGTTGCTCCCACGCCGCCCCCCTGTGGCCAAATTTTGAATTGACCTGAGTCTGGCTTTAACCAAATGGTCTTTTAAATTTAGGTTTTTTCTGTAGGCAGCCAGCACTCTGATATCCAGGTCTGGTCTGTGTGAGTCAAAGGACTCCTTGAGGTTGTTTTTGACAGCCTTAATTAATGGCAAAATGGCAGGGGAAAAGGTGGTGACCAGAGGCAGTGCAGTCGAGACTAAAATGGGTTTAACTTGGAGGAAATTGTTGAAGCATGTTCTTAAAAAGGACCTGTGGTAGCCTCTGCCTCTGAGAGCAGCAAACAGCGTCTTTGTTGCGTGGATGAAATCCTGTTTTTGTGTGCAAATTCTGTGAAATCTGAGGAGCTGGGACTTTACGAGTCCTGCAAAAGTGTGTTGTGGGTGAAAGCTTGTTTTGTGCAAAAGAGCGTGTGTGTCGGTTTCTTTAAAGAATACCTTGATATCCAATGTGTTTTTGTTGTGAAAGTTTGGGCCTTTGAATGTGGTGGTGTCTAGAAAGTCCACCGTGTCTTTATGTGCAGTTGCTTTAAGCTTGATGTTGGGGTTATGATTGTTTAATGTGTGTAGAAAAGTGTCAAATTCTTCCTGGGAGCCATCCCAGATCCCCCATATGTCATCAAGGTATCTGTAATAATGAAGAGGCTGTTTGTTGCAGGTACTGAGAGCAGAGGCTTCCCACGAGGCCATGAAAATATCAGCATAGGCTGGAGCAAACTTCTTCCCCATAGCTGTTCCCTTGACTTGGAGGTAGAATTTTTCGTCGAATTGGAAGTCGTTTTTGGTCAGATTGATCTCTAATAATTGTAATAATTCTTTGTCTGGACGTTTTTTGTCGTAGTTCTTTTGGAAGGCTTCTTTAACTGCTTGTATCCCCTGTGATGTGTCAATATTAGTATACAAGCTATCCACATCTATTGTGAAGAGCATTGCTGCTGAGGGAATATGCAAGTTCTTGATCTTGTCAATGAAGTCATAAGTGTCTTTGATATAACTTTTATGTGTTTTCGCCAATGGGTTTAAGTAAAAATCAATGTATTCAGCTGATCGGTAGGTTTCACTGTCACAGTCTGAAACAATTGGCCTTCCAGGTGGAATTTTTTCCGGAACACTCCAAGATTGTGGGCTTTTGTGAATTTTTGGGAGGAGGTAAAACCTCCTGGCTCTGGGTTCAGAATTGCCAATTAAATAATGCTTTTGTTTGATGTTGATTAATTTCTTTTCTTGTATTTTTTTGAAAGATTTTTTGTACAGTTTCAAATGTTTCTAAATAGATGGGTTGGGCTAATTTAGAGTAATATTTGGTATCATTCAATTGTCTGTTGGCCTCCCAGACGTACTGTTCTCTATCCATGACTACAACCATACTGCCCTTGTCTGCAGGTTTAATGACTATGTCTCTGTTGTTTTTGAGTTCAGTCAATGCAATGTTTTCCTCAGGGGAGAGATTTGACTTGATGGGTCTCACCCTGAACCTGTTGTCAAAAAAGTCCACATCCCTACGGATTAGGTCCCTGATGTGGTCGGGCAGGCTGACGTCTGGAGGAGTCAATTTAGATTTGGCTGTGAATGGTAATTTGGTGCTCTCACCCTTTTTCTCATAGTGGCTCCACAACTTGAGTGTCCTGTGATAATTTTGTAAATCCATTCTAGTCTTGGGGATAATCTCGGCTGCACTGCCTCTGGTCGGGATAAAAGTAAGACCTCTATTTAAAAGTGTTAATTGTGCTGTTGTCAGCTTGATTTTTTCAGACAATATCATGACATTTTTTAATTTTTTAGGTTGCCCCCTCCCCGTGTCGGGGCTTCTGGGGGTTCCTAGTTTAACAAAGCAAGCCAGTGCTGAACTACAGCAGTTGCTGTTCTTGCTGTACAATGTAGGTTGTCATGTCCTGTTGCAAACTCTCTTTCTGGTAATGCAGGCAGAAAGTTGCAGTTGTACTCCAAATGTTCATTGATTAATTCCAAATTGTTTTGTTCTCCTGCTGAGAGTGCTTTTGAAAAGTTGATTAAAGGGACATAGACTTGGGCGGCAGCGAATACCCTTTTGGCCACCTCCAGCATCCTGTCTAGGTCTGCGAGGACCGCTCTCTTGTTGCTAGCTGTTCTATGATTTATGCCAAATGCAAGGACAACAAACCCAGGCTGTTTGACAATCCTGGCCTTGTTGATCAGATGATGTGCATGATAGAAATTGGCACCAGGATACCCCTCAATTTGGGTATCCTGCCCCTGGAATTCAGGGATTCTGTTAATGTTTGAGTCACCAATGATAAGGATTTTTTCTTTGACTTCTAAAGTCCAATCCCTAATTTTCGTAGTAGTATGCTCATGTACTGTAGGGCGAATGGTGTGTGGATGTGAGGGTGATGTGGGTGAGTGTGTGCTGTGGAGGGTGTTGTCACTGCTCACCGAGAGAAACTCATCATCGTTGAATGGCAAATTAGCCAGGAGGACGGACTCCTCTCTCTCCAGCTCCTCCGTGATACGCACTCTGTCTCTGGCGGGGGCTGGAGTAGGAGTGGAGGTCGTCCTGCCACTGGCTCTGATGTCCTCGTCCATGTTGTGCATCACACATGGGTTTGAGTTGTCATGGTGACTAGGCTCTGCATGGCTTTGTGGTCCTGCCTGTCTCTCAACCACTCCCGAGGGAGAAACAGTACCTGTAGTAGGAGGAAGGAGAGGGGGAGAAGTGAGAAGAGGAGGGAGAAGAAGAGGGAGAGGGAGAGGAGGGAGAGGAGAGAGGGGAAGAGGATGAGGAGGGAGAGTAGGGAGAGAGATAGGTGAGGTGAGAAGAGAAGAAATAGAGCGAGGGGGAAGGGGGGTAAGAGGAAAAGGGAAAGCGGGTGAGAGACAGGGAGGAGGTCTTGAAGTCTGCTGGTCAGCTTCTGGTCCTGGCTCCTCCCTGATTGGCGACCAGTTTCTTCCTGACCACTCAGTATTAGTGGCCGTGGAGGTGGACGTCCTGGGTGGATCAGGTGGAGGCTGATGCATTTCTGCCTGGTGCACCTGTCCTCTGCTTGGTCTTGGTCCTGGTCCTGGAGCTGGATCAGCTGCTCTGGGTTGATCGGAGCTTGAGGGCTCCCCCCTCTGGGCAGCGGCCGCTGTTGCAGGTGCAGGAGTAGGAGGCGGTGCCTGCTGACGCTGTGGAAAAGGAGGGGCCGCAGGCTGCGTGGTGTTGGGAGCAGAGCACATGTTGCTGGTGGAAGTGCTGCGAGCTGGTCTCAATGGCGGAGACTCCCATCTACGCGGCCCAGGTGCCCTGTCCCCTGAAGTGGCGTCATTGTCAATGCAATCAAGATCAAGGAGGTCCAGGTTGTTTTTGAGGAAAAACCTGGTGTCCTCCAGTGTTTTGGCCCTCAATCGGCTGCCAAGTCCCCTGCGTGCCCACCTGGTGGCTATTTCAAAGGGTTCTCTCCATCCCCTTGGTTTCAACTGCGCCAGGTAGTCAATGTTTACTGATATAGAGTCTTCATAATGTTCTCTCAGTATGAGTAACGTAGAGTACTCCCAATTTTTTTGCATTACCAATCAACATTTGTTTTGTGCGCTGTGTTGGTGCAGCAGGCCTTATAAATGTCGCCAAATTATGTGTAGTGTTGTTGATAACGGGTGGAGCCTCATCAGTAGAAACATTGTACAAATGGTGTTTGGCTTTAATGATCTGGTGGATGGTTTTGACTTTAATGGTAAAGTTAGGGTCATCTGAATGGATGTATCCCTCTCCTTGTCTCCGGTCTGTGTCTCTGTCTCTGTCTTTGTCCCTCTTTCTTTTCCTGTCCTGGTCTTCATTAGTGTGGTAATTATTATAATTTTTTGTGTAATAATTACCTTCAAAACGTTGTGAACCAGGGCGCTGGTCGTAGCGCGACTCTGAACGCTCCTGATTGTAAGCCGCTCTTCCGCGTGCGTCTCTGCGCCGAGGTGAGGAGGGAGCGGCGCGGCGGCGCCAACCAGGCGATGAGCGGCGGTCTCCTCTGATCACGGACCTCGCTCCGGGTCCGGAACTGGATCCCGGTCCTCTGGCGGCGGTCTGGGCGTAGGAGCGGGACTCAGGTGGAGTGTAGTCTCCGTGTCGG
This sequence comes from Trachurus trachurus, assembly GCF_905171665.1. Classification (NCBI taxonomy): domain Eukaryota; kingdom Metazoa; phylum Chordata; class Actinopteri; order Carangiformes; family Carangidae; genus Trachurus; species Trachurus trachurus. The sequence goes on from NC_139899.1 coordinate 5,464,011, forward strand.
TGGCTGTCCTGCCCTCTTCCCCTGTAGTCATCTCTGTCTCCCTTCGTCCCTCCTCCCTCTGTCTCTGTCTCTTCCTCTGCTCTATCTGTGTCTTACCTCCGTCCATCTTTCGTCCTCCGAGTCCTCCATTTTCGGGCGATGGTTGTTTGTTATTTTTGTTTTGTTTAAAATTATTTTAAAAGAAAAAAGTCCTCTCTCGACAAAATGTCGGCTTGTGTGAATGTGTGTGTGTGTGTGTGTATGTGAAAATTAGTCGCTGGAAAAAGTTCTTCAGGCAGTAAAAAGTAATTCGAAGAGTCAAAATTCTCTTTCAAAGCACTCGTGCACTTTATTCCAGATCGACAATATCAACCCTAGCAACGTTTCGATGTCTATGCATCTTCATCAGGCTACGAGTTGTCAAAAAGTCTCTCCGAGAAGTGCTGTGCGTCTTGCTCATCCAAAGTCCGCGAAGAAAGAGGAAGAATGGGCGTGGTTAATTCCAGTCCCCATAATCCTCAGCGGAAGTCAGTGGAGAGAGACCACAGCACTGCTCTGCAGCAGAGGCTGTTAAACTAACATTTTTTAACATACACACAACTTTGAATTAAAATAACATTCTTAAAAGTTAACAGCATGTTTTTTATAAATGCAATATGAAAAATAAAAAATGAGTATACATTTAAATTTTCTTTACATTTGAAGTCCCGTAGTGGATCCTAGGGAGATTCAATGTTCAAGAATGTCCAGCAGAGGGAGCCATGATCATGGTCAAAAAAAACCCTGAGTTCTCCCTGCTACAAATGCAGTGCAACAACTCAAAGAGAGCATATTTCAGCTAAATAATGATATGAAAAATAAAAAATAAAAAATAAATAATAAATAATAAAATATAAGAAGTCTTGGCTCCAAACAATGTATTTCGCAGCACACATAATATAAAAGACATTTCATAATTGAACTATGCATTTTTGAATCATGTAAACAATATTTGTAATCATGTATGATCTATCTGCAATCATGTTAAAGTCTGGATCATTATAGTCACAATCATGTTTTTATATACAGTTTTTTAATCACAAGCAGCTGCTTTTTAATCATGTTTTTTTTGTAACCCCCCCCCCGTGTGTCGGACCGCATCTGGTAATTTAATCCGTCAGAGGATCTGTGATGCGCGATCCCGTGAAAAACAATGAACACCAGACATATTCATGATTTCATTAAAAAGAAAACGGACGCCCCGGACAGGACGTGAAAAGTGGACATGACCGCGGGCAAAAGAGGACATTTGGTCTCCCTGCCTGATAACGTTAATGGCTAATAATAAGACAGCCAACATTAATGCGTAGCCTACTGTAGGGACAATATTGTTATGCACTAGTCTACAATAACTCACGTAGTGATGAGGAGGAGGGTGTGTAGACCTGCCTGCTGTGTGCGTGTGTGAAGGGGAGAGTGAGCGGCGGCGGCGGTGGTGGGGTTCTTATCACATGACATGCGGTGCGCTTGCTGCCTCCCAAAAAGTTGAGATCTTTCCTCTGTGTGCCGCCCGCTACAGCGTCGCTTTGGTTGTGAGCACACATGACGCACATACACGTTACATCGATCTACGCAAGGCCTTTGATACAGTAAATCACGAGGTGCTGTTACATAAATTAAACAATTATGAACTCTCTATCAATGTACATAACTGGGTGAAATCTTACCTAAGTGGTCATGCTTGTCAAAGCGCTGGTTACTGAGTAAGCAAGTTTGCACACATTGTTGATGTGAGTGTGTGTATGTGTCTGGCTACGAGTGTGGTTATTAGAGGAGGATGATTGTTATCTGTGTACATGTGTTTGAATGTGTGATGAGAGTGAGAGAGAGTGTATGTGCTGTTAGTCCCTATTGTGCACTTTATGATTTGGCGCTCCTGTTTCCCTGCTTTTATTAGTGCATTCTGTCAATTTTTTTTTTTAAATATTATGGTTATTATGTCCTATTTCAATTAATCTTAATATTGTATCTGTTTAGCACTTTACCTGCCCAGGGACTACAGGCGGAAATTAGCAATTGTTGCTATAACCTGGCTCAAAGCATCTCTTCTTGTTTTACAAGATTAATGTTTTTTGTGCATTGTCCCTGTTTTAAATAAATAAATTCATTCATTCATTCATTCACATCTGTACGGCCCTATGCACACACACGCTTCAACCAAGGCGGCGCCATAGGCAGGGAAAATCCTGGATATAGGTGCAGGTTTGCAGAGTGACCAATCAAGTTTTCAAATGTTGCTATTAACACTAGCACCGCCGTTGGACACTATATACCTATAACCGCCATGAGTCGTTCATTGGACGAACTGTAATAAAGCGTTAATTAGTGCTGTATGGTTCCAGGGTGCCATTCCGAAGGGCCGCCACTCCGAACGTTTACTTTAATTTGTCGGAATGCCGACTCTTAATTATTTATGGGAAAAGGGTGCCATTACGAACCTGAAAGAAAGGGTGCCATTCCGAACCTGAAAAAATCTTGAATGGTTTACGGCACGGAGTGAAAGCCTAATTACGGTGGTAGCGTAGTGGTCAGAGCATCTGCTTTTGACGCGGTGGATCAGGGTTCGACTCCCGGGGGAGATACATATTAACTGCGATTTTATTGGCCTCTACCTAACCTTTTTACTAAACTTAACCAACTCCTTTCTACATTGCCTAAACCTAACCAAAGCACAGAGCAAGGACATTTATTTTCAGCAGGAGTGCCGCGGCTGCATCAGACCATGGATGTAATGCATCAGACTCGCACCTGGGTGAAACTTTGGAGGCGGAGGGGGAGGGGGAGAGGCCGGTCGGGCGCTGTCCCCGTGGCGCGTCGTGTCAAGCCGGGCAGGAAGTCAAACCACGAGAGAATCCAGTCAATTTTCAAAAATAAAACACATTCGGAACGGCGGCCCCTCGGGAAGTTCGAAATGACGGACCTTCGGGAATTTTCGGACTGGCAGACCGTCGGAATGGCGGTCCTTCGGAATGGCGGTCGCCCCCCGTGCTGTATAGGTGTTACATTTGTCGTAGTCTTTTAACAGCTACTCTGGGCCATGAAGTAGGCTGCACCCCGCAGCCTCGGGGGACATACCGTAGGAACCCCTCCCCGCCCCCGCCTGTAAAGCCGGGTTTCCACCGTATAAACGACCTTTTTTTTTCTTTTTCTTTTTTTCTCTTTTACGGCAACATCCATAGTCCTTAGTGATCTTTGTTTGATATGTCAGGCGGAGCTGCCCATCATACCCCCCCCCCCCCCCCCCCCGCGTGCGCTCACGTCGGCGATGAAGAGCACAGCGAGTCTGTTTTTACACTAGTTTGCTCCTAAATACTGGCTTTATAAAATTAAATTCGTTTTCTTTTGATTTCATATTGATATTTCCCCCCTAAATGTAGGCTACACCTCTTCTACAACTAGTCTGTCCAGTCTGGAAAATAATTTCTGCGCCGTGCGTGTGTGAAGTAGCCACTGGACGTGAGTGTGCATCTGCGCAGCCTGCGCACGTGTACACACAGAGACACACGTACACACACGCACGCACGCACGCACGCACGCACACACACACACACACACACACACACCTCAACACAAGACAAGGAAACAATCTCACAACACAATTCAAAATACACTGACATAGACACTCTAGACTACGAAAACACAAGAACACAAAGACACTTGCTCAAAAGACAGTTCTAAAGACAAAAACAAAGAAAGGCACAACAGCCAACATTATGGCACCTCGTCATACTCAAGGAGCAGTAGTTCAACCATACAGATTTATCCTTCCTGGGTAAACAAAAACAACTTTAGCTACTTCTTAAAGCATCCAATGTTATTATCCAAGACCAAAAAAAGTGGTAATTTGTTCCATGCCGCCATTGCCCTGTAGTTCAATGTCTTCTGTTTTAAGTTTGTTCTACATAATGGTAACAAGAACCGACATAAGGTCATTTGCCTCGTAAAATGATTGTGTGTGTCTGAAAAAAAAGATAAACTTCTGTGCAATATTTCTGGGTTTTTTGTCATGACTAATTTTTTAATGAAACATATCAGTGAATATTGCACTCTACTTTCAACACTTAGCCATGCTAAATGGTGATTCATTGTTCCTGTATTGGTCTGGTACGGGCATTTTAGAACCAAGCGAGCCGCTTTGTTCTGGGCCACCTGCAGTCTAGTCATATTTCTCTTTGATGTATTGGACCAGATCACAGAGCAGTAATCCAAGTGTGTCAGCACTAGTGCTTGTACTACTTGTTTAATGAACTGATTAGGTATGCATTCCCTACAGTGTTTAATCACAGCCATACCTCTGCCCATGTTCTGCATTATCTGGTCCACTAGTTTATTCCAGGACATTTGACTGTCTACAGTAATGCCCAATAATTTTACTTCTCTTACTTGTTCTATCACTGTGTCTCCCATAGTTAAAGAGCATATTGCAGGTTCTACTTGTTTACAAAATAAATATGTAATCTTGTGTGAAAAATACCACGTGAAAAGTTGAGTGAGGATTTAAAATGTTTTTCAAGACACAAAGGCACAAATTTAACCGAAAAAGTGAAGGTTTTGAGCACAGTGCCTAAAAACTGTCTTTTTTTCAACATCGCGTCATATTACATCACGTGAGGGAGTCGTATGCTAGCCGCTGCCATAGATTAGTGTGGGAGCAAATGGCTGTCTGTCAGAGTGGTCGTGTTATCGTGAGTCAGTGTGTTTACAGCAGGTTTGGATTGCGTTGATTTATCATGGACATGGTAAATTATTGAGTTTGTGGTGGTTTCACAAGCTCCAGCCTGTCACGACACCGAGTCCACCGGTTTCCTAACAGAAAAACCGGTGCTATCTTCGTGCCTGCCTGCGTGTTGTAAGTTACAGCTGAAGAGACGGGGCTTCACCTCTGCGTCAGCTACGGAAAACACGAGTCTGTTGCTCACTTTACCAGAGGATTATCACTCCAGCGATCTGCCCCCCCCATGCGGTGCCTTCGGTGCCGACAGCCTCATCCGGACGGACCGCTGTCTGTCAGCAGCAGCAGCAGCAGGTGCTGCCGCCCCCGGCAGGAGACACACGGATCAGCAGAGACTCAGCTGGACATACACGTCAACAGCCACTCGTAAGTCTTGCTTTATTTGCTAACTACCCGTTTACTGAACGTAGTGATTTAATTCATGAGAAGCAACGTGACATGTAGGTTGTTGTAGAGCAGCGCAGCTAACGTTAGCTTGCTAATAAGCGAGCAATGCTAACTGATGCTAGCTAGCGTTAGCAACGTTTTTTGCTCAATGTAAAATTGCCTTGCCTTGCCTTGCCTCAATCTATCTTATGAAAAGGCACTCGGTTTGCCAATATAATAAGTGTCAAGTTTAGTTACAGCCCAGTGACCCTGTTTGCATAGTTAAAAAATCCCTAATGCATTTTAATGTGCTATATTTTGAAGGATTTGGGAGGTGCAGCAACAGGCTTTCCCTGGCTCCTCAGTGCCCCACTGCAGCTCACAGTGCAGCCTCAGACCTTTTCATTGTGAAACAGGTAGTATAACATCACACATATAGAGAATTAATTATATATGCTACGTATGTATACTGTTGCATACAGGCGGTACTACTCCAACACTATCTAATAATAATAATACATTTTGTTTATCTGACCTCCAGTTTTAATACATTCTGTGACAGAGCTGTTGTATGGGATTGCAGGTTGGACAGGGTATAGTAAACCAACCATTTACCTATTATCCTAGCTTTCCAGGCACAGCCCAATATGTGTCATGGTTCAAATTAATAGGTAATTTTCTTTTTTCAGGGCTGCTGACAGTGTGCCAAACCCAGCTGATCTCTGTTTACTAACTGGCCGGCCTGTTGTGGGGAAACTGAAGGAAACATTGAGACGCAGGAGGGAACTTGTGCAAAAATAAAGCAGGTAAAAGTCTTATTGTGATTTCTGATGGAAAAGTATCATAACTTGTATTTTAGTTTGTATGTCTTGTGTTATTAATGTACTGTAATTTTCTGCCTTTCACATATGTCTCTCAGGTCTGTCAGCGTTTTTGGCTCCTCATGGGTTCTCTGAGAGTGGAATACTCTAGGTCATCACAGACTCTACGAGAGTGCAACACTGTCCTGTCCTCCTCTGCTGCTGCTCCCCTTTCCACATCCATCCAGAAGATCAACAAGGAGGAAGCTGTTGGCATCTTCACAAGAGGCTTTTCATATTCATAACACTCTATATATTTTTTAATGGGTCAGATGGTATATTTTTCTTTTTGATTATTAATAACATTTGGCACATCTGCATAATAGTTGCAGTGTTTGGTAAGTTAACACTTAACATGTGTTGTACATGTGCTTAATTGTGTTAACTTTAATTCAAGAACATCATTTATGAAGGACATGTTTGTTAGCAGTCTTAGGCTGCTGCTGCTGCTGCATGCAGGTTTAACCGTCAAATGCAGATCTGACTGTTGGTACCCTTGTGTTAAAGGGCCCATATTATGCAAAATCCACTTTCTACAGGTTTTGTAGTGGTCCTATGTGTTCCTGTAGCCTTTCTATGACGCCTGGAGGTGAAAAAAGTCTGTTCACTCCCTTAATTGATTTCTACACTTTTTTGAGATCGTGTCTCCAAACGGGCGAATTGGAAGTGCTGGCAGACTTGACGTCAGGATGCGCTGAACTCAGGTGACTCCACCTCCCGGTACTTCCTTATACTCCCCCTGGGCCAGTCTGGAAAAACGTGAGCTCCGCCCGCTGACACTTTTCCGGAACAGCGAACCTCTCTCTCCCCGTCCGCCGTCCGTCATTTGACATGAAGCGGTCGACCTACGGGAGGAGCGGTCCGTACCGCGGCGGCCAGATGATCATTTTGAATCATTGACTGAAAAACCGCCGCCTGTCATTAAAAATGAAATCGCGGATCAGAGAATATTGGGATGATACCGCTTCTCATCAGCGCAGCGGTCCTCATCACGGAATGAGAGACAACTGAACGAGGAAGTCTCCTCTCCCGCCGCAAAACCACGTCAATATTCTCCGGTAACTTCTCATCAGTCCATACAACAGTGCACAGTTTGTGCTGCGCTCCTCAGTTTCACTACACGTTTTTTTTATTTTTATTTTTTTTATTTCACACAGAACTTTCTGGTAGGAGTCTCTCCATGTTTCTCCTTCTGCCACAGTAAAAAGAAAAAAGAAAAAAAAGGAACATTTACATTTTTTCAGACAAGATGCCAGTCTCAGATTTTTTTTTTTTTTTTTTTTTTTCGGAAATCAATGCCCGACCCCTGTCCCAATGTCAACACTGGCACATGTACCTGTAGTGAAAACACACCCTCTGCCCGTGACAGCTGTGGAGTGGACGTGGTTTGCACATCTTATTTGCATTTCAAGGTGCAGACACAGAAATGGCTCGTTCGCAGGAGAGCTCTGGAGAGCCACTTTTAGATTACTGAGATGTAGAGCTGCAGATTGATTTGGAGACAATACACTAGGAATACTATATGGTTGGACAACTTAGAACCATGTGAAATAGTTGAAAAACAGCATAATATGGGACCTTTAAAGAAAGAAAACCCTATATGGGCTCGGCCCAGTGGACAATCTGTCTGCTGTATGCAGTGTAATGGTATTCCTTTATTTTTATTTTTATTTTTATTTTTTGCACTAATAGTATTTTAAAGATATTTATGCTGTTGCAAAATGTTGTTGTGTTACACCTGTGTACTAAATGTCAATAAAAGTCTTAAGTCTGTGACCTAAATATATAAGAGTGTGTGTGTGTGTGTGTGCGTGTGTGTGTGTGTGTGTGTGTGTGTGTGTGTGTGTGTGTGTGTGTGTGTGTGTGTGTACGTGTGTGTGTGCATGTGCAACTGAAACTTATTCCTAATATTTTGTTCACTCTGTAATCATAGGCCAGGTGAAAAATATTAGGGACACTAGTCAATAATATTTTGCACCTGGCCTATGATTACAGAGTGAACAAAATATTAGGAATAACTTTCTTTCAATATACTGCACCTTTACAACACTATCACGATATCAGTAATAAACATTCAGTAGAAAGTCATAAAATAGAACTCAGAGTAATAAACTATGTCTGCCTCAAACGTACTCCTGTCTGCTGGTCTGGATAGGTCCATACTCCTGTCTGCAGTGCATGTAAGTAATAAGTGTATTTAGGACAGTGTTTGTCTCGCCCTTCTCTCTCTCTCACGGACGGTGACGGTAAAGTGCTCCCGTAGTGTGCACGGATATTAAAGCAGATATCAGCTTCACGGCCGTTTCGGCTAATGCTGCGTTCAAGGCAGGCTTTTGAAACCGTAAGTTACAGCTTCAAGTCACAACTACGACTTGGTAGCGTTCCAGGTAACCCGTAGCTCGTGTTTTTACCATCCTGTTGTCTGTGAAAGTTCCCTATAACGGCCACTCGTAACTTCCGACCCGTGAACTCGTACCAGATCGAACTGGTATGACTTCACAGGAAGGAAAAACACAAAGTACGAGTTTCTTTGAACGCACCATGAGTTAGCAGCCCCCGCCCTTGTCAGGCATCAATTGGTCCTCGTGCTACGTCACCACATTCACGCGCATCCCTTGGCTGCACACACAGCCCTTCATGCCGTTCTCTCTCCTCATTGGATAACACTTGTATCCCACAAGGAAAATTTTCTCCTCGGGTTACAGCAGAGCAGAGTGACGGAGAGACTCGTGTTTAGGCTGAAATACTTCATGTAAGTGATTGCTGACGGAAAATAGGACTATTTAGGACTTATATTAACAAAAACATTCCACTGATATCTGCTTTAACGAGTATGAGACATGACGTAAACAAGCTATTTAGTTTCTGTCATTGGTAAGTAGTACTCCGACCTGTATCAGATAATAAATACTAGTTTTTTAAACTATCATTTATGATACATGATAGTACTAATCTTCTGTACAATGTTGTGATGTGAGCGCAGTATTTATATCCGTAGCTAATGCGTATTGCTAAGCCACCGGTCTCTGACCAACTCTCCACTGACTGTCCTGACACCACAGCTCAATTTCTCTCTCCTCTGGCCATTAATTCTCCCCCAGGTCTCTCTCTGCTCTCTAATGTGCACAATGGACTCGTAGTTATACGGTTGTGGTCCGTCATATTTGTAATTATACACATTTAAAGTTTCCTCGGGGTCAGAACCAGCACCAGAATCCTGTTTTTCTATTGTTCAAATCGACCGGTCTCCCTCCCCCTACGTCACTTCCGGTCAAGCGGTTTTCGATGCGGAAGTACGTTTTTCTCACAAAAACGGCTCCGAAAGCCTAAATAGTGTATTTATAAATATAATTTTGATAAAAACTTGTTCCTACATTATTTTTCGAAGCATTGGTTTAAAGGGGGGTCTAACCTGCAATAGCACAGGATCCTCCTTTAATAAATACCTTGTACCAAAAACAATACACTTTGTTTTTCCTTTGTTTAGAACTAATGTATTCCTTCTCATCCACTTTTCTGTTAAATATAATTCCTCATTTAAAATTTAAGTTAGTTTAGCAGGTGTATTTGCGGACGTATAAATAGTAGAGTCATCGGCATACATCGCAATGGTGGCATGATTCAGAATTAGCGGTAAATCATTAATAAATATTGAAAACAAAAGCGGCCCCAAACCAGTGGTTGCCTGATGTGAAGGACCTTGTCAGGAGTGGATATTGGCCAGCATCTGCCAGTGCCTCCACAATATACAGTATACCTTGGATCTCCTCAACTCTTTTCAGGAGCTGAAAGTGATCTCACCTGGATGTTCCAGACAAGCTTTTGCAAAGCTGCTGGAGCATCACACACATCAAAGTTGTCTAATGAAAATGAATTTGTAGTCCCTTTATGCTACTCCTAAAAAAACTGATAATGAAAAAAATACAATTGGTGTAAGACGAATTGTTTTTGTTTAGTTTTTTACTGATATAATGAAATGGGGATGCCCTGCAGCGGAGCTTCCTTGAGTTTGCCTACGCTTCCTTTGAAAAAGACCAGTTCTGCTGTAATACCCCTTTCACCTGCCCCGCCTGCACACCTGAAATGGTAGCAGTATCAGCAGATGGCAACAGGAAGCTTTATCACTTTGGCCATACCGGAAGGTGCGCTTAAAGTTGTCTTTGGTAAATTGGTTGTTATTATGAGCAACAACAAGAGTGTGTAATAGATGTTCCCCCCCCCTAGATCTAATGACACTCCCTTTTTTGGAGGGCTGTTTCTAGCCAAAGACAGTGAGGTGTCAGATTGTGTCAACAAGGCATTGAAGTAGTCTGTACTCCCTAGTCCTCAGTTAGTCAGACATGTATTTAAACTTTATTGAGTGAATAATAGAGTGGCCGTGAGGGGCCAGGACGCTGCAAACTCCACAACACAACACTTTAAGGAAAAACGCGCTGCAAATGTCACAACACAACACATTAAGAAAAACGCGCTTCAAACTCCACAACACAATGGAAGTGTTTTCCAGGGGGACCATAATCAGAGATGGACCCACATCCTGTTGCCGGTCTGAATCAATGAATGTTCAACCAATCTGTATTAGGACCATAGAGGACAAGTTTTTTTCAAAGAGGTAAGTGTTCTTTTAACAGACTTGTCAATGTTTGATACCACAGTGGCTGTGTATCACTTTCAAGTGTCCCTTGGAAACACTTCTGTTGTGTTGTGGAGTTTGCAGCGCGTTTTTCCTTAAAGGGATAGTTCAACATTTTGGCAAATTGGCCCATTGCCATAATCGCTATAGTCATAGCAGTAGGTTCGTTACCTTTATTTGTCGGTGTAAGCTATTTTTAGAACGGAGGAGCGGAGCGGCTGGCTGTTCAGAGCTACACTATGGAGGCTAATGGAATTTCTTGGTTTCCCTCATCAAACTCATCAAATACAAAATCCCAAAACTCCAAAACGCTTTCGTGGACAAGTTGTGACCTGCACAATCACCACGCTATGAGATAATAATGGAACGTTACGAAACGGAGCCGTTTTCGAGGTAAATACAGAGTCTGCTTGCTGAAAAACTGTCCCTGAACGCAACGCGCATCAGCGGTTTTGCATGAATTTACCTCTAAAACAACTCTGTCTCGTAACATTCTATTATTATCTCATAGCGTGGTGATTGTGCAGGTCACAACTTGTCCACGAAAGCGTTTTGGAGTTTTGGGATTTTGTATTTGATGAGTTTGATGAGGGAAACCAAGAAATTCCATTAGCCTCCATAGTGTAGCTCTGAGCAGCCTGCCGCTCCGCTCCTCCGTTCTAAAAATAGCTTACACCGACAAATAAAGGTAACGAACCTACTGCTATGACTATAGGGATTATGGCAATGGGCCAATTTGCCAAAATGTTGAACTATCCCTTTAAGCCCTCTTCTCTTTCTTGTGGGAACGTCCTCAGCACTCTTTCTCTTCACCTATACAATCAGAAAGACTTTATTATTATCAAACCCTAAAAATACTTACTACAATAAAAAACATTGCAACAGGTCAAATTCATTTTCCTTGGATCCTCATACTTGCAGGTCAATATAAAACAGAAACAACAAATGACAAAATAATTGAGAATCCATTAACAATACGTTAATAAAAAGTAGAGATGGTCTGCTTAGATTTAAAACCTACCATCCAAGGCCTTGTAGTCAGATATGTGCTTTCATCATTATCTACAGACCAGCTGCTAATTCTCAATGTTGTCACTGTGGCTATCCTTGTCTGAATAGCCCCTCATGTACAGGGATGGATGGGGCTGTATTCCAATTGGTTTACCCTGGACAAAATGATTGCTGCAGATTCTGGTGTGATCACTGATCTTGGGGAGGTCTTTGCTAATGATGAGCTTCAACCACAGATGGCGCCATTTGGGAGGGCATAAGTGGAACCTGAGCTCAGGAACATGGTCTTTGATTAACCACCTAAAATATCACAATACATATGCAAATTCAGATTAACAGTACGGTTGCAAAAAAGGATAACACAGAAGCGCGGCCTGTCCTGCTCCCGTGTTTGTGTGTCTCTGTGTGTCTGTGTGTGCGCACCGGCAAAAGAGAGAGAGAGTGGGAGGAGCCACTGACTGACAGAGGTGAGTACGCCGTTAAAAAAAAACACAATAAAATCTTTTTTTTTGTGCGAGACTATACGTTGTGCGAGACTATACGCAGACTAATAAACCCCGACAGGGAGCAGCGTAACCAATAAGAGCAGTGTAAACATAGACTGTAAAAAGAATGGACGTAGCGTCCGTGACGTCACCCATTGGTTTTGGGGAGTCGTTTCTGTGACTCAAATATGGCGGCCTGAACAGCGCCATGTTGGATTGGCCGGCCGAGAACCCGCCCACTGGCCTCCAAGCAGCTGTCCACGGAGCTGCTCGGACCTGTCACTCAACGTTTCAGCGCCCTAATTGGCCAGAATTTTAACCTAATAACAGTAAAACGGTAGAGTTAAAAAAAAATTCACCCCCCTCAGAGTGTGTGCGGGGGTAGAAACTATCGATTGAGACGAAAAAACGTTCTGACACCAGGCTTTTAACATGTTTACTGAGGATGTAAAGTCGGCGATTTTAACATGGGGGTCTATGGGGAATGCTCCCTTCTGACACCAGCCCCCAGAGGAATTCAAGGGGATTGCAGTTTTTTGAACGCGGAAGTGAGCTTCACTTCTCAGACCCACAACTGCCCCCTTGAGTGTAAACCAATAAAAGCACTTTTTAATGTAGAACAGGCTAATTTTACATCAATAAAATCTCTTTTAATCATTATTTTGTGTTACATTATTGAATGATTTAGTTGTAGGCCGTGTTCTAAGCGCGATAATAGTTGGTCGGTTGTTATGGAGAAATAAACCCCGACAGGTGAGGGATTTCATACAACCTGAAGGGGTTTCTCCATAATAACATACATTATCCCTTACATAGCTTTGTGAGGTGTGTACAAATAATCATAAAATAAAATGATGCACATGTTTTTTCATTAAAATGCCAAAGTGCACTAAAAGCAATAATTGATGCACATTAGTTGAGGCTTCAGTGGTACAATGCAGGCTTAAGATTTGAAATATAAAAATACTACATTGATTTAAGCTTTAGTATTACTACTAAAATAATCAGATGAGTAGTTCTCCAGTACAAAGAGATTCCTTGCATTTTCATCCCGTGAGACATTTTTCCTCTAATTTACTTTCATTTTCCCAACTGACAGAAACCCATCAGGGCAACGGAGAACTTCATCCCTGCAAGATAGAAAGTTAACTTCTCTAACTAACCTACTTACCATACACAACGCTGAAAAGACTCAAGTCTTTAAACTTCTTTTTCCCGTGACGGCCAAACATGTTGTAGTCCACTGCCAGCTCGTTTGACAGAATGTATTTCATCATTCGCCTTGTTGCATCATCTACACTAGTGCCCCCTATATCTGCCACCATGGCAACCTAGGGATGAGAGTCAAAAGGACAAAAAAAAGGCTTACATTAACTGTTAAGACAATGCGCTACAAAGATTTAATAATTCAGCCGTAAAGTCAACTAAACGTTTGAAGTTGTAGCCTTTATGTAATTTACTCTAATGTAACACATAACACGTAACACTAATGAAAATCAATTTGGAAAAAAGTAATAATAATAATAATTTTTTTTTCAAAAACGTACAACAGCAGACATTAGCCTGCGGTCCCCCAGTTTCTCCTCGAGAGCCTCAACATCTGCTTGAGTTTGCAGCGGGAAAACCACTCCATCAGGAACCTCCATCGTTGATGCATCTTGCTTCTTCACCAGGACATTTAGCATCTTACCATAAACCTTCTGGGTTTCCTTAATTTCTTCTACAATTGTAAGAATTGTAGAGAACATGGTTTCACAACTGGGACTTGCAACCCTCTGGACAGTGGAACCGGTCACTCGCTGAGCAGTGGGGCTGGTGACTCATACGACCAATGCCTTCTTTGTATTGGCAATGTGTTTGTAGTGGTGACAGATGATCTCCTTCCACATGTTGATGTTCTCCGTGTGGAAGAGGACATTGTTCTTTATCTTTTGTCCGTTGCAGAAGATGAAGTCAGCAAACAGTTGTTCTGGGTTTGACAACAGTGTTGTTTCTTTGTGTTTCTTCTTGGCTCTAGCACTGTTAGTTAGGTATTCTACCTCTCTGCTGTAGCTGGTAGATTCCGTCTCCATGGTGACACACTGCCAACACTCTAGGCCCTAGTTTGCTGGCGCAGCGCAGGTGGCGCAAGGTAGTGCAGCCGGTCTAATGCAAGTTTCGACCAGCGCAGCCTAGCGCAAAGTCAGATTGGGAGATTTGTAGATCGCGCTGCGCTGAGATAGGCGTGGCCGCGCAGCAGGGGGAGGCGTCACAGATTCAGCTTGGTGCAGTGGAAGTTTTGTGCGAAAATGTCTCGCCGAGGTTGCGCTGAAAGCTCGCCACCTCCAACCAGGTCTACTCTCAGCGCAGGGCGAAGCGCAGCAGGTGCAGTGGAAGTTTGACTGACTGACCTGCAGTGCACACACGTCACCAAGACCTCACAGGCAGATCTCCACAGTTCCAGGCACATTTCAATGCAATAAATATCCACAATAACCACTATTTAATGCAACTAATGGAATCAACACGTGAATTTATATCTATAGATTGTCCCGTCACATCTGACGTCAGATCAAAGCAGAGATCAAAGGCTGTCGGCAGCGTAATGGAAACTCCACCTGAATTAACACAGCAGGGACGAACTGGCACTGAAAAGCAGCTGTGGATGTCCCAAAAGCAGGACTGAGGGTGGATGACTGCATGTCGCTGCCGTGTTGAGATACCACTCTGCCCTTGTGATGATCGCTTTATTTATTTATTTACTTATTCATTCATTAGCGCATCAGGCAGCCGTAATGAAAAACAAAACACAAATCTTCATCTCTCTTAGTCCACCACAGCCTCGGTATCAGATAGTCAGTATATAGCCTACTACAGTATGCATCTCTATCGCAGAAAAAAAGAGACGGACAGAGAGAGAGAGAGAGAGGAGGACAGAGAGAGAGAGAGAGAGAGAGAGAGCGTCCTTTACGCTGATTTCATCCGTTACGCATGGTGTTTGTTTATGTTGTGATTACACCTCTCATCTTGCTTCACAGGGTTTGAATAAATGTGAGTTTCTTTATTAGTTTATTAGTTGTTGTTTCTTTCATTGGGCAGGGGTTCTCAGTGTATCAGATCAAACAAGGATATTTGTATTATTATTAGTAAACTCATTATTGGTCACTATGAGCTCGGACCTCCGGGGAAACAGCTGTTTCCTCCGGGGAGAGGTTCGGCCTCTGGCGTCGCTGTCTCCTCCGTCCAGTCCAAGTATAAAATGACAAACTTGCAGCGCGCATCGCCCTCCGCGCAGTTAAAGGTGAGGAGAGGAGCTCATTTGATTGGTGAAGATCTGACTCGGCTGTGTCAAACCCACTCCACGCCTTTCTCTCCTCCTCCTGTCTCCCTCCCTCCCTGTCTCCTCCCTCTTCGCCGTTTGCGCCGGTGGGAGGGACGAGGGGAGGGGCTGCGCTGGTCTAAAGGGCCTTTCACACCGAACGCGGTATGCGCTGCGCCCACCGCGAGGTACCGCGCAGACAGGCGCAGAGCAGGGCGGCAGATAGGCGCAGAGTACCGGAAGCTACCCCGGAAGCGCGTGCGACAGAGCAGGAAGTGTTTTCTACACGGGCGCGCTTTTTCCGCTGGTTCCGACAAGCAGAGATGTATCTGTCGTCATCCCAACAAAAAGCTCTGGCTTTAATGCTGGTAAGGAGGAGGAGGAGACGAGCAGCAGCAAAGGGAAGGGTGTGGGTCCACCCGATCCTCATGGCAAGGCAGGAATTGGGGGAGTACAGGCTCGTCCGGGAGCTACGGTTTCACACTGACCGCTTTGAGGTGTACTTCAGGCTGGACAAGGAGCAGTTTGACCGCCTTTTGCTAAGAGTTGGTCCAAGCCTCAGGAGGATGAGAACGAACTTCAGGCAGCCCATCTCTCCAGCTGAACGCCTGGCTATTTGTTTGAGGTGAGGTGATTTTTCATATGGCTGTAAATAAATAAATAAAGTGCCCTGATGGACACGTGTGTGTGTGTGTGTGTGTGTGTGTGTGTGTGTGTGTGTGTGTGTGTGTGTGTGTGTGTGTGTGTGTGTGTGACATACACAGACAGACACACACACATAGATATTTACTTATGTCTATCTATATATCATGTCTATCTAGATATTATAATGACACCTAAATTTATTTTCAGATTCCTGGCAACTGGAGACTCATTCACCACCATTGCCTCCAGCTACCGAATGGGGATTTCCACTGTGGCAGGCATCGTCCCGGAGGTCTGCCAGGTGATTTGGGAGAGCCTGGTGGAGGAGTTCCTCCCTGTCCCAAAGGCGGCTGATTGGAGGGAAATAGCCCAGGGTTTCAGGGAGAGGTGGAACTTCCCCAACTGCTTGGGTGCCTTGGATGGCAAGCATGTTGTCATCCAGGCACCAGCAAACACAGGCTCGCAATTTTTTAATTACAAGGGCACCTACTCCATCGTCCTCCTTGCCCTTGTAGATGCGAGCTACCGCTTCCGAGTGGTGGATGTGGGGGCTTTTGGCCGCAGCAGTGATGGGGGCATTTTTGCTGCATCTGCTTTCGGGCGTGCTCTGCAGGAGGGGACTCTGGATCTGCCAGCGGATGCACCTCTACCTGGTGCAGAAAACCTGGGCCCCATGCCTCACGCTTTCGTTGCAGATGAGGCTTTTCCTCTCAAGTGAGTAAATTTCTTTTAATGGGTCATTAATTACTGACAAAGTAGTGCATTATTGTTTATCTAATTAATTATAAATTTAATTATTTACAAGGAGGAATTTGCTCCGGCCCTACCCTGGGAGAAACGTCTCCAGGTCTGAGAGGGTATTTAACTACCGCCTCTCAAGAGCCCGCAGAGTGGTGGAGAATGCCTTCGGGATCCTCGCTGCCCAGTGGAGGATCTACCACCGGGTGATTGGAGTGAACCCCAAAAATGTTGACTGGGTTGTGAAGGCCACTGTGGCCCTTCACAATTTTCAGAGGTGGAACTCCACACCACAGGCTGACTACATCCAGGAAGAAACTCAGCCCCCCCCTGGACTGCAGGAGCTGCGAAGGGTTGGCTCCAACCATGCCTCCCAAGATGCCCTTGCTGTGCGGGAGAAGTTCACCAGCTTCTTTCTCTCTGCTGCTGGTGAAGTGCCCTGGCAGAACAACCTTGCCTGAACCTGCCAACCTGACCCACACTCTCTTCTTCTGCTGCTCCAAAAAAGGCTCTTTTAAGAGCCAACCATTTACTACTAAAGAGCTTTTCCTGATTTTGATTAGTACTTAAAGGCCCCATGGCATGAAAAATGTGATTTTGGTTATTTTGTTCATGCTTGGGGAGGTCTCTGGGCCACGTATATACTGCCCCATGCATCAAACTGGTCATAAACGGAGAAACACACACCGCCCATTTGTAGGAACATTCTATTTCAGACGAGCAGATAGCACTTCCTCCTTTCTGTGATGTCACACACAAGGTAACTCCGCCCACCGTGACCAGTTGTTATTTTTCAATTTCTATGAATGCAGCTTAGGTTTCAGTTACTTGCCTGTGATTGGCCCGACTACATGCCACTCTAAAACAGTCAGCCAATCAGAGGAGAGGTTCTCATTCTCTCTTCTGATTGGCCAAATGACCTGTGCCTGCTAGATCTCCAGAAAGAGGCAACAGAAAGGGGCAATATCGACGATATTAAGCAGATCACAGGTACTCAAAACCAATGATACATCTTGTTAGGGATATCAGCAGGTAAATAAACCCAGAGAAAAGTGCACAGCATGGGGCCTTTAAGTTAATACAAGGAATAGACTGTCAGTTTATAAAGTCATCATTCTTTATATCAAAAGCATATCTGTACATAAAAAATATCTAGTAAAACAAAGAATTTTTTGCAATGTATTTCTTTGCAAAAATATTTTATTGAACACTGTTGAACAGTAAATCTGGCTGTGTGTGTGTGTGAATACTGAACAAAAGAACTGAAAGAAAATAGAGTCTATGAAAATTCTGCGAGGTGAAGTGCCTGCAAGATCTCAATTTTAAACTGACTCCTCTTCTCATCTGGCAGGTTACGGAGGCGAGGAGCCAAGCTGAGGAGAAACAGCTCTTCCTCATCTGGCTTTTGGCTGAGGATCCCCATCACCTCCTTCTCAAAACCATCCCCCTCTATTTGCCCTTTTCTTTTTCCACCTCTAGGTGGACCTGGGGGAGGAGGTCGAGGCTGACCTGCTTCAACAGGCGGCGGCGACAGGGAGAATGAGGTGCCTGGTGTGGACACCTCATACTCCTCTGGGGGAACCACAGAGAGGTTGAGGGTGAACGTGTCCTCATCAGGATCCAGGGGGGTGTGGGAACAGGAACTGGGGGTCGGCGGGCCTGAGCTGGAGGTGGAGGGCCACGAATTGGGGGTGGGGGGGGGTAAACTGGAGGTGGAGAGGGGTGAACTGGGGGTGGAAGGTTGGGAGAGGTTGGAGGAGGTTACCCGCTCCACCACACTTGGCTCCAGAAAAGTCATAATCGTGAAGAACCTCCACACTGACCCTTCTCCTGCAGCTGATCCACTTTTTTTCTCCCTGACTATCTTCCTCTCCTTCATATAGCGGTCCCTTAAGTTCTTCCACCTTTTCTTTAGGTCCTCCACTGTAAGTAATGAAATGCATGTTGTTTTTTTCTACAATTAACTGTGCCTGACAATGTATGAACATCATTTTTAAAAAATAAAATATGTTGTGTGAATAAACCTGTGAATATTGTGATTTGTCGAGGTCATAGTTATCTCAAAGAAATTTAAATAGAAAGCAACTGGACTTGGTTATTTGTCTAGGAAGACGTTTCACCTCTCATCCAAGAGGCTTCATCAGTTCATGTTCGATATGTTGTGTGAATAATGTATTTTCCCCTCATTTTGGTAAACTATTTGACTGGGAATTGTGTTTCCGTCACCCCTTCTGTTATCTACTTCATAAATGAATCAAATAGTCACCTAAATATTTCTGTATATTCATTGTATAGCCTAGTAATAATGTACATAATTAAAAAAATTTAAATGTAGTAAAGTGTGACCTTTTCATAATCATGTATAGGCTACCTGATCCAAGAAAAGCATCTGTGGCAATGCTATAGCTAGCATATTTTAAGATATGATAAGATAATATTTTTAATGTTAAAACCTCTCTACAACTTTCAACAAACCTGACAAATTCATGGTGTTGCTGATCTCCCTCCATCTCTGAGATTTTTTATTTAGGTCACGGTAGACCAGGAGTCTTGTGTCCCACAGTTCAGGACACTGGGACACAGCATGAATGATTTTCTCCTCCATTGTTTACTGTCCAGTGTCCAGAACCAGGACACTGTCCAGAACCCCGCACTTTTTTTAAAATATTTTTTTTTCTTCTCTCCTTCTCTCCTATTGGACGCGCCGAGATGTCGTCACAGCGCGCTGCGCCCAGATTAAAAAATTTTTAATTCGGGCGCAGCGCGCCGCCGCGGCATGCGCCCACCTCGCGTGCCGCTCAGCTCGGCGCAGAGCCGTTCGCCCGTGCGCCGCGGTAGCACGTACACAATGAATGGGTTTTCTGCCGCCTTCCGCCGCCTGCCGCGTTCGGTGTGAAAGGCCCTTCTGTCTGACTGCGCGGCCCACCAATCTTGCGAAATGGACCTGGTCCACGCCCCGTTGGCGTGGCGAAGCTGCGCTGAGCTTAGACTTCGCTCGGTCTAAGAAACTAGGGCCCTCTATCTTAACTGCCAACTGTCAAAATCACAAAGCTAAAGGGATAGTTCACCCAAAATTCAAATTTCACTCATTATCTACTCACCTTCATGTCAACTAAGAGCTGTGAGAATTTTCAGAGTCCTCCGTTCCTTCTCTGAGTTACTACAAATTGCAACATGGCTTCAATTTGCAGATAGTTTAAGTTGTACAACCTGTCTCCTCTTGAGGAGTAGGGGAGCGCCGGGTCGATTGATACACGGGACGATTGATACACAGCGATTTCCTCGAAAACCACACAAGCTTGAGCCGTCAGATTTGGTCACTACCTTCAGCACTCAACACCTACCAATCCTGGGAAAGCTTGTGAAATTACGTCACGCCATTCAAAAGTTATTAGCGCGAACCGGTTTTTGACTACGGAAAGTAAAATGTTCCGTGCGGTAGTTTTTTTGTGATCAAAAGTTGTATTGTGTGTTTCATGCAATATGACCTAACAACAGATGAATTCGTACATAAACAGGTCCTAAACTATGCACTGTCATAGTTTTGAAGTTTAGAGGCAAAACAGGTCGAAGTGTCAGTAGTCGCTGAAGGGACGATTGATACAGCTGTTTCAAATGTCCCTCACGCCACCGTGCGTAGTGATTGCAGGGTTGCCAACTTTTGGTCCTGGGCTGGAGTGAGATTCTGTTGGCGGGGGGGGGGGGTTGTCTATAATAATAATAGTTACCGTAAAACTCGGAATATAAGCCGCACCGGTATATAAGCCGCAGTCTATTTTTTAGGGCCTCAAACTGGGAAAACAAGGTTTTCTATTGCTATTTGTTAATAAAACATTACACATGTTATTTCAACACTGTTTCCATTTATTTTAATTTGAAACATTCAAAACATAACCTATTCAGCAGGTTTACTTTTCAGATTGCAGTTTTTCAAAGGCAGTACCGGTAACTTCTTAAGTAAACAGTAGTACAACATCTAAACCATGAGCTTAAATTAACTTAAACATTCTTTAACCAAGTACCTTAAACTCATTTTCTCTTTTTTTAATAACAAGACTGTTTACCTTATTACATTGTGGAGGCTGTAGCTATAAATGCTTACTAAAATCCCAAAAACTCTTCCTCAGAATCGTCACTGTGTCCAAACATTGTGACCAAGTCATCATAGCGCTCTGCCAGCAGATTCACATCACTGTCCTCCGACTCGGCGTTAGTCCCAGTTCCAGAGTCAAACAGAGCGTCGTCCTCGGTGCCATCCAGTCGGTTCGAAATTGAGCATTTCAGGAAGGCCCGTGTTATAAGCTCTGAGGGGATGTCCTCCCAGCTGTCTTTTACCCACCCGCACACTGTGGCCAGTGCGGGTCTCTTCAGATTACCCCGCGGTGTGAATGCGTGATCATCTCTTTGAAGCCAATCCACCCATTTCTGCCGAATCCGGTCTTTGAATGGTTTGTTCACTCCGACGTCCAGAGGTTGCAAAATCCCGGTCATCCCGCCAGGAATGATAGCCACATCTGTTTTCATGGTCTTAAAGGGATAGTTCAACATTTTGGCAAATTGGCCCATTGCCATAATCGCTATAGTCTTAGCAGTAGGTTCATTACCTTTAATTGTAGGTGTAAGCTATTTTCAGTACGGCGGAGCGCAGCAGCTGGCTGCTCAGAGCTACGCTATGGAGGCTAATGGAATTTCTTGGTTTCCCTCATTAAACTCATCAAATTCAACATCCCAAAACTCCACAGCGCTTTTGTAGACAAGTTGTGACCTGCACAACCACCACGCTATGAGATAATGACGGAACGATACGAAACGGAGCCGTTTTCGAGGTAAATACAGGGTAAATACGGAGACTGCTTGCTGAAAAACTGTCCCTGAACGCAACGCGCATCAGCGGTTTTGTATGAATTTACCTCGAAAACGGCTCCGTTTCGTATCGTTCCGTCATTATCTCATAGCGTGGTGGTTGTGCAGCTCACAACTTGTCTACAAAAGCGCTGTGGAGTTTTGGGATTTTGTATTTGATGAGTTTGATGAGGGAAACCAAGAAATTCCCTTAGCCTCCATAGCGTAGCTCTGAGCAGCCTCCTGCTGCGCTCCGCTGTACTAAAAATAGCTTACACCTACAATTAAAGGTAACGAACCTACTGCTATGACTATAGCAATTATGGCAATGGGCCAATTTGCCAAAATGTTGAACTATCCCTTTAAGCTGTTCGCGCACAGACTTGTGTAAATGACCTCTGAATGCATCCATCACCAGAAGCGCCTTTTTCTTTAGAAGTCCACCGGGTCTTCTCCCCCAGACAGTTTTAATCCAGTCAATCATGCCCTGAGATAAAAAATTGAATAAAATGATATTATTATTTTTTTCATAAAAAAAAAATTAAAAGCACAGCGCAAAGACATGGTTTAAAACAAACTAATAACCTACCGTTTCCTCCATCCATCCTTTCTTATGCACTCGTACACAGACACCTGCCGGCATGCGCTCTTTGGGAGCCGTCTTCCTTTTGAAGATGATGAGTGGCTGTAGTTTGGTGCCATCAGCACAACATGACAAAACAACAGTGAAATGTGATTTCTCGTGTCCCGACGTCTTGATCTGCACTGTTTTTTCGCCTCGGTTATTGACGGTGCGGTCGGGCGGCATATCAAAGCACATCGGCACCTCGTCCATGTTTCCAATTTGGCCGAGTGCATATGAATTCTGCCGGCGCATTTTAATAATGAATCGCTGGAACGTTATCATTTTTTCTTCATAGTCCATCGGCATCTTTTGTGAGATGCGAGTTCTTCTTCGAAGGGACAGTGCTTTTCTTTTCATGAACCTGTCACACCAGCTGAGGCCACCACGGAAATCAGTCTCATCCAACTCTTTCGCTACCTCTATTGCTTTCATCCGAATCATGTTTTTTGACACGGGGACTAGTTTGCTTCTTTGCTCAGCGATCCACTCTAAAACGGCATCTTCCACCCGTGGCCACAGACATTTTCTCCCTCTGTTAGCTTTCTTAGTTTTCACCATGACTTCAAGTTTAGCTTTGTTTCTCCGCCACTCACGAACCTGTTTCTCATCAACATTAAACTCTCTCCCCGCGTGGCGATTTCCATTCTGTTCCGCAAACTCCACAACGTGGAGTTTTTGGGCTGCCGTGTAGCTCTTTCTTGTAATTTTCCCAGGCATGTGTAGTCGTACTGTCGTCGTGTCGGTGTCGTGCATGTGTCTGTGATAAAATGGCGTCTTACGCACACTGGCTGGCTATGACGGTCGCTACGTAGCGCCATCTTGTGGGTCAAATTTACAATGTCAGCATTTACCCTGGTATATAGGTCGCACCGGTGTATAAGCCGCACCCAACTTTTTAGATGAAAAAAAAAGGAAAAAAAGTGCGGCTTATACACCGAATTTTACGGTAATTTCCCAAAGTGGAGAAATGAACTCCGTCGCGCAAAAACAGATCAGGGCTTTTAAATGTGATCTGAGGGTGACAGACTGATGAACGCACACATCACACTGTTCACCCACTTTATTGTTTTATTTATTCTTCCCGGTTGGCCATTCCTCCACCGGCGCCTCTCCACAATCCCGGACCAGATGAGGGTCATCCCCGGGAACCTCTGGTGCAGGGACTCGAGGTCCCTCTTCATTTTTACCACCAGCTCAACTCCTTTTGTCAAGCCCAGGTCATTCCCCCCGCAAACCAGGACGAGGGCATCGGGGACCGCCCTTCCCCTCAACGAGGCGTTCAGCATCGGCAGGAGGCTTCTCCACCTCAGGCCACCCGACCCGAACCACCGGACGCTTATGTTGGCAGCATCCAGGCCGAGGTTGGGGCCGATTCCGTCTCTGGCCATCTCCTCTCCTCGCCTAACGTAGCTGCTGCCAACAATCCAAACAGTCTCTGTGGAAAAGACCGTTATGTTAGACCTATACGGAGGATTTAGCCTATGAACCGATTGACCAAATAAAAAAGCTAAACTCTGGTTGTTGCTCACTTACTGGATTCATTTCTCTGCTCCATCCTGCTGTCACCAAGTAGGTTAACAAAAACACTGAAAGATAACAATAAAATGACATTTGTTTTATTTTTTCTTTTAGCAAATTTCTATTAATTTGACAGGTTGTCATTTCTCGACATATATGCATTGATGACATTCAATTTTATGAATTAATTAATTATATATAATTATTAGCCATTGCATAGTTTGTGCTGATATAAATGTTTGTATAAATGATAATGATATCGACAATTGATCGAATTAAAGATGAAAAGCATACCTTTCAAAAATCTCCCGCGCTTCTGTCCAGTGTACAATGCAGTGAGTTTTGGACAGTGTGGGGGGAGGGGCGCTTGAATGACAGCGCATCAAATATAAAAAGATGCACGGACATGACACATTCCTTTTTCCCCATACATCTGGACCTGTGAACGTGTGATCGACCTGAACAACGACAAAATGCCGTCCTGTGCTGCCATCAATTGCATCAATCGATCCGAGTGCAAAGGACAACGGCTGTATAGGTATGATAGTTTGAAACAAACACATTTTAAGTCCATATTATATCTGTCCACATAAAGTAGGCGGCAGCCATCAGACGAACCTTAGCTAGCACAGACGGGGTGTTCTACAATAGGCATATCTGGACTGGAGTCAGTAATTTTGATTTATTTATACATTATGATGGGGTGGTGGACCAGCAGGGTGAAGTAGTGGTTTAACCCTGACACGGGGGTGCGTCCCGTGACCGTCTCATCCCGTGTCTGAGTGTGAATCACAGCCACTCTTGCTGACAGCACCGCTGCAGTTCTGTGGGCAAAGCAATGCCCAGGCTGGGTGCACTTACACAGGTCACTATCACAGGGCTGGAAAAACGAGTCAGTGTATCTGTTGGTCATTGGATTTTCTTTTGATGAATGGGAATTAAAAAACAAAAAATGATTGGTTTATTGGATTTTCGTTTTGAAATATACAAAACACAATTGAAACACAAAGCCTTATTCTTTTTGAGTATCAAAGAACAACTAAATTTTTTTTACTTTTCATGTTCTATTTCATATACCGGTAACAAAAATAAAATCACTAGATGACAGAAACAAAGAACAACAACAAACATTTTCGTATTTTGTTCTACAGAACCACAGACACAGGTACCATAGTGAAAAAGTGTTTTTGGTTTGTTTATTTGTTTCTGTTGACTGCTGATTTTATTTTTTGTGATGTGAAATACAACATGAAAATCAAACTGTTATTAAAGATTAGTTAATTGTTATTTGACACTCAAAGCATGAACCCTTTTGTTTAAATTTTCCTTTTTGTATTTCAAAACAGAAATAGAATAAACCAATGATTTTTGTTTTTTAATTCCCATTCATCAAAATAAAATCCAATGACTAAAAGATACACTGACCCCTATCCATAAAGTCATGTCTTTTTTTCTTTTTCTTTTAAAAAAAACCTACAGTAAAAACAGAGTAAATAAAGTTCAATAGAATGAAGATTGCCATTAATTTGTTTTCATCATTTTATTTTTTTAACTATAATGTGGGAATATTACTGTTACACTTATACACAGAATTTCTTTAAAAAACCATATAAAAAGAAAAAATATTGATACTAGTAGTAAAACACACACACACACACACACTCCTTGTTATTTATTTATTTAGGCTGTATTTATTTTTATTAAATAATTATATATACATTGTAATGATGTTGTCCTAATGCTTTGGCAATATTCTAAACCACAGTCATGCCAATAAAGCTTGTTGAAATTGAAATTGAATTGAGAGAGAGAGAGAAAATTTTGAATTTTTTTGGAGAATTTTTCAAATTCATCAACATCCACTCAACGTAGACTACGTCAGTAACGGTCCAGTGACGTCACCGGAAAAGCAATCCCGCCGAGTGGTTGTCCTGGGTTTGCCAGCCAGTGCCGATCGCTGCCGATAGCTGCATGCACTCTGGTGAGGAATTCAACATACGTGGTGAGTGATACATCAATTTTATGTTTATGATAACGTTTGTTTTTGAGACAGTGTGTTGGCAGTTAGCATACAAAGACAATTTCTGTCTAGAGTGTAGCCTGAAGGTTAACAAGGGTACTAATGCTCGACTAGCTATGTGGCTAACGACAAAGTCCTTCGTCTCTGGTACTGTAAGTTAACGCCTCTGCTAACGATTAGCGTTACTGTTTTGCTGTTAAAATTGCCTGATTCGTTTTGAGTAAGAGACATAGACGAACTATATAGCAGACGTGGGCGCTAGCAGGGATCTGTCGTTTTTTTCCGGCTAGTAGTAGTTTGCCACTAGCTTCAGCTAGCATCCTTTTTTTCCCTGCTGGCTCGAACTCCAACATAATCGGATTTAAGTTAGTCAAAGACTCTGCAGTTGTATGAATATTCAACTCAAATGCAGGCTAAAACATATTACATTCGTCGCTTGTGCCACTTGCTGGGTTTATATCACAGATCGTGAAGCAATGGTCTTATGTCAGATCGTCCCGCGCATTTTTCAACATCAAAATGAGAGTGCAGCAACTGTCGAAATATGGGGGGTTGGACTGGTTTGAACTTGCTCTACAGACGCCTCTTTGCATGGCTGTTTTACTGTGCATGTACGTTTAGTGATAATGTAGTTGGTTGCACATGCACAGTCTTTGAAAGCTGAATGGATGAACAGGGTGATTTTAGCTGTATGATCCTAGATTCACACTGAATTATTTGTGTGAAAGCTTTCACAATGTTGCTGTAGTATGTTGCATTACCTCTGATTCAATTAAGTACTCATATAAATGGTGTTTTTGGTATTTGGTATTTTAGATATGCTTGTACACCCATGTACAGAGTGAAAAAAGCAGACAGGCCAGTTTAAGTAGAGAAGATGCCTGTGTAGAAGTAAAAAAAAAAATGTTTTAGGCCTGAGACGATAATCAATAAATCAATTAATTGCACGATAAATGAAAATGAACTCGATAATTTTCCCGGCCTTGATATATTGCCATGTACGCACGTATGGGTCTCTGGCATGGATGTATTACCGGTATATTATGGTCTCTGGTCGCCAACCAGGCTGGATGACAGGAGGCTTCACTCCGTGCATCGGTCTCAGCACCTGGGCGCTCTGTGCCATAGCGGAATGAACGGAGTGAAGCCTCTTGTCAGTCATCCAGGATCTTTGTTTCCCAGAATGCATTTCGTAGCAACCGGCAGCGCTAGCGGTAAAGCTAAAGCTAAGCAGCTAAAAGCTATTTCAATTCTCGCTGCAGCGCTGTTACTACGTCACTTTTTAAAGTGCGAGAAGTCACAGTTTAGACCCCCAGACTGTGGTCAGTTAATCCAGATACCGCCTGTTAGGAGATTTCCTCCGACGTTTTTGTGCAGAGCCACTGTGGGAGCAACGGGGGCTTCCCACAGGCAGCAGCCGTCTGCTGAGCTCATGGGTAGGTCGTGTCCGTCGGGGGAGAAAACGAGCCGAGTAACTTACCAGCAGGTTTTAAGAGGTTTACCACTGGCTGGTTAAATACTTTTTTGGAGATAAATGCTGGTCTCATTGATGAAATCTAACAACTGTGGCAGTCAAATTAGTATGTTTGAATAAAAAGTGAAGCTTCAGGTGTGACAGACAAAAGACAGAGGACAGAAGCTGCGCTTAAGTCTTTAGCCTTTTACTTTTTGTTTGTTTTATTTATTTAGGATATTATATAAGTTCTTGACATTGCAATTAAAATGGTAAAAAACACACTCATGAGAAATAAAAGTTTATTCATGAAAGAGTCTATTTACATTAGTGGTTAATTTGTTTTCAAAAAATATAGTAATAATAATGTTCATTTTCGATAATTTGTGGGACAATATATCATCCAGCAAAATTTGTTGTCGTCACAGTCCTATTTGACAGCTAAGCCAAAAAATGTGTCATGTTATTCCTAATTAATTCGCAATTCAAAGGTTGAATATGGAGAATGCTTATTAAAAGCTATATTTTTTTCAAGTAATGCTTTTCCATACAAAAATATATTTAGTCTGAATTAATTAATTTAAGAAATTTTAACAAGTTTGATAATGACTAACTGTTTACATCGTACTAGCCAGCTGCCATTGTAGCTCACTTCTCCTCTGTTTTCCCAAGCCTCCTCCCATTCTTGTGTATTTGTTTTCAAGAAAGCCTTTTTATAATTAATCAGTGGATGGATGGATTATCATATGCATGTTACGATGTGTGTATTTGTGTAGTCTTATCTGTCATAAACAACAATAGACATTATGGCTTATGGGTGCGTTTGTGTCGCTGACTGCGGTACGTGCCACCAAGAGTAGAGCTTTATTTTTTATTCCACGAGAAGAGAGCTGTGACACCGGTCAGATGCTCTGCTCATGCAGGTTTGGATTTCAGCAGCGGTGTGGAAGGCAGAGAGCCTCCACTCGTGAAAATATTTAAAGGTGCAATATGTAAGAATGTGGCCAAAAACGGTTACTGCAGTCAAATTCATAACACAGCGATCTCATTTTTTCTCCCAGCCGTAGCGGCAGGTCAGTGGACCAGACTGGAGGCTGAAATTCCACTGACGCCGCCATGACTGGGAGAGAGCGCTAGGTGGCGCAACATGTAAACACGTAAATTCAAAACATAAACATGATTTGCAGTCTGCAAAAAAAGATTTTTAATGCGAATACTCTGGCTGTACTATTGTTGTTGGTGAGTTCATCATGTTATATGAACATTATTCCTGAGTCTCTGTGACATATCAGGAGGATTTTACGGCCAGTTGCTTTAGATTTCTTACATACTGTACCTTTAAACATAAGGTAAATATCCTGCATAGTCCTCCTCTGATCAGAGCAGTGTCCCTAGCAACGGTGTGTTTTACTTAGCAACGGTCTGGCAACCGACTGCTGAAATTATTTTTCTGTTGTTGTTTATCTTGATCAATAGATGGTGGTATTATGGTAATTCTCCATATTCAACCTTTAAACTAATAATGTATACAGTGGATGATTTAATGATTTGGACTTTTCTTTGTCTGTTTCAGGTTGAAGCACAATCAACTAAAGTAAAGGTATGGAAAAAACTTGGATGTACAATGATAGGGGCAATGCCCGAAGAAGGGCATTAAAGAGAGTCAGTGAATTGATTGAAAATGAGCAGAAGAAACAGGAGGTGGGGGGTGCCAATTCTGAGTTGAGTGTCTGTGTGGATGATTCAGAGGAATCTGATGTGCAAATCAGTGATGAAGAAAATGATCAGGGTCTTGACATGGAGGATGTAGAAGTACATGCAGAGGCTTTAGTTTCTGATGAGGATTTGCCTGGTCTTGGAGATCAGTCTCAGAATGATGGTGATCTGCAGAGCTCACTGGCAGATTGGGCAGTTTCATTTGGCATTTCTCTGATAGCTCTATCAGCGCTTCTGAGCATCCTAAAAATCTACCATCCCTCCCTGCCCAAAGATGGGCGAACGCTGCTGAAAACAAAAACCAGCTATACCATAAACAGTGTAGCATGTGGCATGTTCCATTATCGTGGAATTTTGAATTCCGTTGAGGAAATTCTAGATAAAGTGTGGTCTACTGTGCCAGACAGACATGCCTTTAAACTGCAATTGGATTTTGATGGTTTACCCCTCTACAAGAGTACTAGTACACAGTTCTGGCCAATCCTTGGTATGTTACAAGGATTCACAAAGAAACCAGTTTTGATTGGACTGTTTTGTGGTACTTCTAAACCAAATTCTGAGTATCTTCATGATTTGGTACAGGAGTTGAAAACATTTAAAGGTGGGTTTGTGTACAAGCAGAAAACCTTCTTTGTTAATGTTGTGTCTGTTGTGTGCGATTCTCCAGCCAGAGCCTTTATAAGAGGTGTGAAGTCACACAATGCATACTATGGCTGCGACAAGTGTCACCAAAAGGGTGTCCGCAAATCCAATCGAATGACATTTCCTGAGGTCAATGCGAGCCGCAGAACTGATGCAACTTTTAGACAAGTAGTGAATGAAGAACACCATGTCCAACACTCACCTCTTGCAGATGTTGGCATTGATATGGTTGCTTGCTTCCCATATGATTATATGCATCACGTTTGTCTGGGTGTAATGAAGCGTCTGTTAGATTTGTGGATCAGCACCACTGGTCCCCTGCGCTGTCGTATTTCATCCAGTCTTGCTTCCATGGTTTCAGATAGACTTCTTTCATTGAGAAGTTACATCCCCAGTGAGTTTGCTCGAAGGCCATGGACATTGGCAGAACGATGTAGATGGAAAGCCACAGAATTCCGCCAGTTCTTGTTATATACTGGTCCGGTTGTGCTAAGGGGTGTGCTTAAGCCTCAGATCTATGAGAACTTCATGCTTTTTTCTGTAGGTGTGTACATTTTGGCAAGTCCAAAGTATTGTTTAGAGATGAATGAACTTGCTAATTCTCTTTTGGTTTCGTTTGTACAACATTTTGGCCAGCTTTATGGTGAAGAGTTTTGGGTTTATAATATTCATGGTCTGGTGCATCTGAGTGAAGATGTTAAAATCCATGGAAATTTGGATCTTATATCAGCATTTCCATATGAAAATGGAAAAAGAATCTGCAAAAGTATGTGAGATTACCATTCCAAAACAAATTTGTTGTTGTTCCACTCATCCATTGTAACTAATAAGCCTGTTGCCTTTGTAATATAGTTGCCTAAGGAGTATGTTAATGCACCCATTCTTGCTTTTTCTTAGATGTATCATGTGATGTGTGTATGTATAAAAAAAGTAGCAGCGTTAGCTGAAGAGCTGTGTAATAGTCTTCCGGTCTGTGAACCCGAAGGGCATTCTGGGCCTCAACGCGTTCACTTCCTTCTTTTCGCCAAGCTACTCCATCGAGACAGACGAATTACACTGCTCAGAGACTCTTATTACTCATTAGCCTGAAGAAGGTATGTTTTATACTGAAACGTTGCTAGAGTTGAGTTATATATTGCTGCAATAAAGCGCCAAGGACTTTTGGAGAAGTCATTTTGTCATTTTTTACTGGCTTTTGGCTGTTTTGGCACGACTTTTTGACAACACAAATGAGGTTGAAGTCGTGCCTTCAGTTTGGATAAACAATGGAGAGTGCATGTGGCCTCCAAATAAAAGTGATGTGGCAAAAGCTGTCCCAAGAATGTCCTGGAGATGGATGGAAGCCCCATAAGGCCAGAATTATCTTCACTTCACATAAGTTAAATTTTGTCAACTCCACCTTTTAGTTTCAGCTAATTAGGGATGCTCCGATCAGCATTTTTGGGGGCCAAAAGTGATAAGTAAAGGTGCGTTCACACCGGACCATTTGTTTTTAGAATGAGCGACGAGTTTACATGTTCAGTGAATATAAACGAGCGGTGGAGCGTTTAATCGCCCAGGCGAAAAAACGCTGGGGCTCGGAGCGACAGCGACGGAGCGTCGGAGCGTTTTTTCGCTCGAGTCGCTCCCGTCGCTCGAGATGAGAAATCCCAACTCTCCGGCCGTCGGTCGCTCGTCGCTCAGCGCTGATTGGCTGCCGTGATCTATGACGTGGCTGTGACATCTCCTGAAACCATGGAAACGTAGTACAACTCCGCCGGCCGGCCCGGAAGAGCGAAGCCGGCTTTTTGTTTACTTCTTGGAGACTACTACTACAAAGATGACAGTGGACGTGGACAGATTAATTGTCCTTGTGTCGTCCCACAGGATCCTGTGGGACCACACAATAAATGATTATAAAAAAACACATACACAGGAGCTGGTATGGAGGAAGATCAGTGAACAGATGGGGGTTAATGGTAAGTTTTCTTTCCTTTTTCTTTTTCTTTTTTTACCGTTAGTTAACGTTAGCGGCTGTTAATGTTGAGTAACGTTATAATGATAATGTCAGACATTCAAAAAAAATACAAAAAAAAATTTAAATGGGAATATACAAAAATGTAGCCTACACCTAATGCATAATATGATAAGATAAGATCAGTGTTGTTTTTGGCAGGCATTTAGTCTTAGTCTTAGTCTTTTTGACGAAAATACTTATTAGTTTTAGTCAATTTTAGTCATTCCTATATGTGATAGTTTTAGTCTAATTTTAGTCGACGAAAACTCAACAAGGTTTTCGTCTAGTTTTAGTCAGTTTCAGTAAAAAAAAAAAAAAAAAGTCTTTCAACAAATTAATTCAATAAAGGAATGGTTTTACACATAATGTTTCCACCCAATGCCAAATACTTTATGGTCTAAGGATTATGCATTAGCCTACACACAGATAAAGTGGTAACAGTAGTGCATTCAGTTTTTTTTCTGATGGAGTGACGGCAGGTGTGTTGAGCAGAATGTGCGCTGCATGCCAGGTGGTGGACGTGACCACACAAGGATGCAGCAGTGTTGCAGACACTTGTTGATTTTAATGGACAGATTACACGCACAATAAGCAGAAATGTCATGCATTTGAACGTCTGACCACCCGTCAGCGCCGCGGAGTGGCTGCACCGCACTGACCGAGGTCACCAGAGCAGCGGATCACTGCCTGCTGCTCTCTGCCGCTCTAATCACAAGCACCGGGCGGCGGCGCACCGCGGCTCGTCTCAGCAGCGTTGTTCTGTTGTTGACGGAGCCGTTGCTAAATCGTGTGCAGCTAGTAATGACAATCCATAATATGGAATGTAGAGGCGATCACAGCCCGACCACTAACATTACGTCCGTTCTCGTCTCGTCAACGAAAACTCACACACGTCTCGTCATGTTTTCGTCATCAGAGAGCCATGTTCGTCTCGTCACCGTCTCGTTATCGTCATGAAAAAAAGGGGCGTCAACGAAAATATTTCGCCATCGTTAACGAAAACAACACTGGATAAGATGTTGTGCAACAACAGCAATCTAGGTATTTTTTACGAGTATGAAAGGTGTGCTGTTTTCTTCTTGACAGTGAAAGCTATTCAGGCAAAATGGAAGAACCTGAAGGACACTTATAGGAGGTTGCTCAAAGCTGTTGAAGAGGAGGGGAAGAGTGGCTCAGGGCAGCAGAAGATCAAACCGTGGAGACATTTCTCGGTCCTGTCTTTCCTGAGACCCCTTTACAACCCCCGACAGACCTCGGGGAACATGGGGCTGGGGTTTGAGGAAGACAGGGCGGAGGAATCGCCTGCCGGGAGTCCAGAGGCAGCAGCAGCAACAACCAATGAAGTTGAAACTGGTTGGTTGAAAACAATGGAAAAGTTTTGTGTTGTGACAGTGGTTGTGTATGTGTTCACAATGTGTATTATAATTTAGTCTTATCCAAAGCAGAGTTTCTTCTTTTTTTTAGCAACCACAGCATCCAACATGCAGCAACAGAGAAATGATCAATTATCCAATTGAATGAAAAGAAAGATAAAAAGATATGATTTTGTTGTTCTTTTCAAAAATGCCAGAACTGTCTGAGAGCGAGGGAGATGTCACTGCTGCTGCCTCATTCTACAGCCTGTCTCCAACTCCAAGGTACATAAATGCATAATTTGTGTCCACACATGTATGTACAGTATATCTGCATGTGTGTGTAGATTGTTGTGTGTTTTTGTATCTTCTGTTTCTTAATGGACAGACAGATGCAGGCGGCGGCTGGTGCAGAGAGATGGAGCTCCGGTGGATCTGCGGAAACACAGAGAGAGTGCGAGACACCAAGGCCAAACTACAAAGTACAACAGAAAATGACAGTTCAAAAATATACTGAGGAGAGGAGAGGAGAGGAGGGGAGGGGAGGGGAGGGGAGGGGAGGGGAGAGGAGAGGAGAGGAGAGGAGAGGAGAGGAGAGGAGAGGAGAGGAGGAGAGAGGAGGGGAGAGGAAGAGAGAGGAGGAGAGGAGAGGGCTCTGTGTATCCAGATGTGTCCCCAGCAGTCTAAGCCTATAGCAGCGTAGCTATAAAATGGTTCAGAGCTGCCTGAACCAGCCCTAACTAAAAGCCCTGTCATAAAGGAAGGTCTTAAGTCTAGACTTAAATGTAGTTAGAGTGTCTGCCTCTTTGACCCATGGAGAGAGCTGGTTCCACAGTAAAGGAGCCCGGTAACTGAAGGCTCTACCTCCCAGTCTGTTTTTAGAGATACTGGGAGTCACTAACATACCTGCGTTCTGGGAGCGGAGTGCTCTGGTAGGACAGTAAGGAATGATTAGTTCTTTCAGATAGGTTGGAGCTTTATCATTAAGAGCCTTATAAGTCAGCAGAAGGATTTTGAAGTCTATTCTAAATCCTATAGGAAGCCAGTGGAGAGAAGCTAAGGTGGGAGAGATGTGCTCTCTCTTCCTAACTCCTGTCAAAACTCTCGCTGCGGCATTCTGGACTAGCTGGAGACTCTTTAGAGAGTTTTTCGGACATCCTGACAGGAGAGAGTTGCAGTAGTCTAGCCTAGAAGTGATAAATACATGCACTAGTTTCTCAGCATCACTCTGGGAGAGAATATTCCTAATCTTAGTGATACTGCGCAGATGGAAGAAGGCGGTCCTAGTCACATGTTTTATGTGGGAGCTGAAGGAAAGGTCCTGGTCAAAAATGACTCCAAGGTTCCGCGCGGTTGTACTCGGGGTCAGGGTGATGCCATCTAGAGTAGCGATCTGATCAGAGAAAGTGTCCCTGAGATGTTTAGGTCCAAACACAAGCGCACACACACACACACACACACACACACACTGAATCTTGAAAGAAGTTTTTACCAGTACATACATACAGTAGCGATCATGTTCCCGTATTCCTATGATGATGGCAATAGCTATAACATAGCTGCAGCCAAGCAGCTGCAGCACCCGTGACCTCCAGCCAAGCAGCCGCAGCACCCGTGACCTCCAGCCAAGCAGCTGCAGCACCCGTGACCTCCAGCCAAGCAGCCGCAGCACCCGTGACCTCCAGCCAAGCAGCCGCAGCACCCGTGACCTCCAGCCAAGCAGCCACAGCACCCGTGAGCTCCAGCCAAGCAGCCACAGCACCCGTGAGCTCCAGCCAAGCAGCCACAGCACCCGTGACCTCCAGCCAAGCAGCCACAGCACCCGTGACCTCCAGCCAAGCAGCCACAGCACCCGTGACCTCCAGCCAAGCAGCCACAGCACCCGTGACCTCCATCCAAGCAGCAGTCCTGACCTCCATGCACAGGGTATCCGCGGATCCTTAAAAAGTCTTAAATTTATAAGACGGTGATACGCGTTGGGTCTCCTGCCGTTGTTGACGAGCGCATGTGGCAGCGCGCATTCGGTTTCGTTTTTTTTTTTTTTTCGTGTAGAGTAGCCTACACCAGAATGCTTAATTTATGTGTTAAAATCACACATTTTTGGTGAATTTCTCACTCCTTTTGAGTTTGCAGGTATACAGTATGCATCTTCAGGTATACAGGTGCACCTCAATAAATATATTCTAATAATTTACTGAAATGCACCAGAATACAAAAAACTCTATTTCCAGTAGTTCAAGTTGAAAAGCCCCCACCAAGTATTGAGAGCATATAGATGGACAAACTTATCAGAAAGCAAACATTTCCATATTAAAAATGCTTTTTTAAATTGGTCTTTTTTCCATACATTTTGTCTACATGTATTCTAATTCATTGAGATGCACCTGTATGCCCTCCTACGGGTTTTGGTCACCGTTGGTCAGCCTTCTGGTACTCATTTAAATACTTAGAACTGCTAATTTTTCCATTGTCCTTGAGTATAAGTTGTGTTAGTGATTTCAGTGTCAGTCGCTTATATTTATAGGATTTAAAAAAAAAAAAAATTTCGGTCTTAAATTTAATTCAAGGTGGCATTAAAAAGGTCTTAAAAAGTCTTAAATCTGACTTGCTGAAACCAGCAGATACCCTGTATGCAAGCGGCCACAGCAGTCCTGACCTCTATGCAAGCAGCCACAGCAGTCCGGAGCCTGTGATCCATCCACGCAGCCGCACCAGCAGTGAGATCCCTGCTCCAGTGCGCACATGCAGTGAGACACATACACCAAGGCGCACCAGCAGTGAGACACAGCAGACCTTGCAAACTTGTGAGTATTCACACGTGTTTTTTCTGCTAAGATTAGATAAATAGATTATCAGGTCATGTGTATGAATGGTGACGCTTTTATCTTTTGTACTATATATAATACTTCAGTAGATTGCATTAGATTGAACATGGATTTTATACTATGGCTTATCTGTTAGTAATTTTTTTCTGTGTTCAGACAAACGAGTAAGGAGATGTTACTGCTTGACAGTTTCAACTGTGACTCCAGTCTTCCTCAGAGTGTCATCCGACATGCCTGCGACACAAGACTGGAGTCACAGTCGAAACTGTCAAGCAGGTAACATCTCCTTAAGGCTCATTTATACTCCACATACGGACGAAATTGTGTGCGTCCGTTTCAAACGTTGTTACCGTCACTGCCCACATACTTTCATGCGTCCTTTACGTTGGCATGGACGTTAACCAATACACGGTTTCTGGTGGTACTGCTCCATTTGGTGCGTATCCGGAAGCTGTACGAAAGTCTCCGTCCGTATCCGTATGCGCATTTAACATTGAGCATTAATGGGCCTTTACTCGTTGGTCTGAACAAAGAAAAACACAACTATTGCTACCCACACACCAGAAGACTTTGAAAAGATTTTGAAAAGACTCTAAAGGACTATCAGCTCACATCTAAAGACTGGTGTTAAGAGTTTTTAGTCCGAGACTAGTCTCAGAGATTTTACAAAGACTGTGAATCTTATAGGGTCACTATTTACAAGACTACAACTAGATTATTTTGGGATTTTTTCCCCCCACAGTGCAATATTTCCCCATCATGTACAGCAGAAATTTTATAAAAATGGAGGAAAATCAGCTCGTTCCAAACTAGGCTGCTGCTGTCATGTTCTTCTATGGGACAGACAGTAGTGAGCTCGCTTTTGAACAGTAAAATATTAAAAAAAATAAACCGTTCAAAGGTATATTTACAACTGTTACTAAATTACTGTATCAAAGTTCTCAAACAAAAGGCAAAATCTTCTTGCTTCAAGGTTTTATTTGTCACTCCAAATTGAAGATTAGCCTGCCCTACAGTAAAAATGGCATAGCCTCTGGGTCCTTAATAAGACCTACCATAGAACATAGCCGCCAGAGCATATCTTTACATTTTCATATGCTGTAGTGCCATTTTATGGAGTATTTTAATTTGCAATACATCATCACAACCCTTACATCCCAAATTTTAATAATATTTATGTATTTAGGTCCATACATTTTATTATCATTGCTAAAAAAGTGAAATAGACCATAAGAAAAGGAAAATCGTTTTTTTCCCCCATTTTTTTCAAAATACAGAAATATCATAGTTCTATCCCTCAAAATTGTAAATGTAAAAAAGTTGAACAAAATCATTTCAAACCATAGAAAATTTATTTTGAGTGTGTACATAACCAACTTTTTGAGATACACTCCTTTTTATACAATATTATAAAAAACGAAAATAAAATGCACATTGTGGACAATTGGCAAAAAGACAGGATAAAAATCTAAATAAATAATTTACAATACTGGATTCAAATCTCTATGTGTGCCAGATACTTTTCAGCATATAAAAGATCTTTGTATAAGAACCACATTCATCTATAAAAAGTGCAAATAAAAAAAAATTAAAATCGTTTTTTTCCTGTGCTGAAACTTCAGAACAGATGAACACATTTCAGAACAGATTAACACATTTTTATATCAAATTATCTATACAATCAGGCAAAAATATATAGAGAAATAAACAATATGCAAAAAGGCAACATTTTTTATAATATATATATTGAAATACAATCGTTTATACATTACATACGTTATACATTATTTACAAAGGTGCAATTCCAGCATTAGCCTACTGCTCAATAGCACCTGTGGAGCTGTGGTAGGACTGGTGACAGTTCCTGTCTACAATCACACAGAGCGGCACTTTACAGGCCTCACACATGAAGGGAGTGCACTTCCCACACAGCCTGCACTTCCTGCGTCCCTGTGTGGCCTTTTTCGGTCCAGATGCCCCCTCAATAAGAGCCACAGGAATGTGCTGAGCCTGGTAGCTCTGTGGGACAGGTTGTGGGGGCACTCCACAGAGCTCTGCTGTCAACAGCTCCTGGAAGGCCTTGTGTGTCATGGGCTTTTGCTCCAGTCTGCCACACAGACCTTTGTGGAGAAGGTAGCTGTTTGTTACAGCAATGTCAATGAAATGATGCAGCACCGTCACATACCACTTCCTGGTTTTTCTCCAGGAAGAGTAAGACCCGATCAGCTGGTCAGACAGGTCGACTCCCCCCATGAAGCGGTTGTAGTCCTTCACAGCTGATGGCACTGGAAGCTCGACCGCTCTGTATTTTCCACCAACCTTGGACGCTCTTCTCACTGTGTCCCCTGAGAAGGCAGTATGCAAAGTGGAGCACACACTCACCTCCCTTGTGTCCATCCATTTTATGAAGATCAGAGGTCCCTCTCTGATCCACCGTATTGTGCCTCGTGGAGACTTCTTTGTCAGGGCGTTGACTCTCGTCCTGGGAATGCCAATTCGTTTGTCCCGAAATGTCCCACAGGCTCCAAACCCCAGGCCATGAAGGTGGTGGAAGAGTGCTGGGCTGGTGTAGAAATTATCACAATAAATGTGATAACCAGATCCCAGGAAGCTCTTGTTGATGAGTAACATCACAGCGTCGAATGACAGCCCCTTCCCATTCTGCAGAGTGGACCTCCCTGTGTAGATGTTAAAATCCACAGTGTAGCCTGTGTTGTCAGACAACACAAAAAGTTTGATCCCCCATCTTGTGGGTTTGTTCTTGATGTATTGCTTCAGGGCAATCCGGGCTTTGGTGGCTACCATGCGCTCATCCACGGAGAGGTTTTGCTGGGGGTGGTACACAGCTTTGCAGGCTACACGTAAACTGTCATACAGGGGGCGTACTCTGTGTAGGCAGTCATACTCATCTGTGCCTTTTCTCCTGTCATTGGAGACATCTTCGGCAGGGTCACTCATATGAATGTTCCAAGTGATTGCGAGAAACCGGTATCTGGACATGACTCTCTGAGGATAGGGCACATTGAAAATTGAGGTGGTCCGCCAAAAATCCCTGAGCTTTGGTAGCTTCACAATCCCCATGTACAGGGTCAGCCCAATGTACTGATACAGCTCTGGTTCTGTGAGCTCAGTCCATTTAAACTTCTTGCCGGCAGCAATATTTTTTGCCGCATTTTTATTTGTGTTGGCACACAGTGTTTTGATGGCAGCCCGGTCAAAGTACAACCTAAACAGGTCAGATGGAGATGGACTGTCACATCCCAGAGGTGGCTGCACACCCGGATTTCTTTTAGGGATGAAATGCGGTGGGGGATGTGGCAGACTATCAGGCTCCTCTTCTGTTTTCCAGCCAGCTCCATCAGTCTCTGAACTGGAGTGACTGCTGCGGCCTCTTGCTGGAGTGTGACTCCTTCCTCTCCCTCTGCAACCTCTCTGTGCTGAGGCTCGTCTCTTTCCTCTTCCTCTGCCTCCATCTGGGGCACAGGGTGCTTCAGAGGAGCAGGGGACCTCCTCCTCCTCCACCTCCTCCTCCTCAGCATGATCAACACTGCACACAGAGGTTACACGGTGTGTTAGATCTACCGTAATCCATCACGAGAATGATAATTATGTGTAATTATTTCGAGTTTTCCCTAAAACAAAAACAATTCCATGAATATACTTACATATCATGACAGCGATCGATCCCTTCAATGAAATCCGCTTCTTCTCCACTGTCGCCCGAATCCGGACCCGACGACTGGGCGGACTCCTCGTCCGACGCGCCGGTAATCAGCTCGAACGCTTCGCGGGCGCTAAAAAGCCGACTCCGGCGGCCGGCCGGCCGCTGATCCATGATGAATGTGTGGCAAGTGTCGTGTGTCTGTGTGTGTGTGTGTCTGTGTCTGTGTGTGTCTGTGTCTGTGTCTGTGTGTGTCTGTCGAAGTGAGCAAAGCGAGGAAAGGCGAGAGAAAAACTAGCAAAACCAACTGCAACTCCGAGACCGCTGTTTACCACTGGAAAAACTACAAGTCGCGGGAAAAATACGTCACTTTGTTGTCGCGAGGATACGGTCTGTGGTAGCAGAGAAGGGAGTAGTACTAGTCTCGCGAGTTGTGAAATCACTTGACAATCACGTGATGACCTGTTTCCCAGTGTAGGAAGTGCTGTGAACACCGGCCGGCACCGGCCGACACCGGCGCTTTGGGTTAGAATGATTAGAATGTTTACGTTTCTGTGTACTTTTTTACTGGGTTTTAACAAACGTAATCACAAAAAGAAAAAATACATCTGAAACAAACTGGATATATAATGTAGAAGAGTAACTCCTCCGGTTTTAAATAAAACAAGATTTATTTCTCTATCTTATTTGGTTGCAATTCTGTCAGCATCTAAAAATAGATATGCAAATGGGATCGCATGCGCTCCCGCAGGTCTTAACAGTCTTAAATTAAAATCTAGGTAATTAAGGTCTTAAATTGTCTTAAATTGACTGTAAATTTGCTATTGGTATTACATTTCCAAATGGCGCACAGTGGTCGCCCGTAAAACGTATTTTGTTTGATCCCGAGTCCGTGTTTTTTTTTCTCTCTAGAGGGACAAGGAGCGAGGTGAGCCGGGGGAGGGAGGGAGGAAGGTGTGTGTGTGTGTTGTTGTTGACTTATGCATAGTGGAATAAAGAGCTACTGTGGTATTATCATACAGTGAGCAGGGCCGTTGCTAGGAATTATGGGCCCCCTGAAAGAATACTAAAGTGGGCCTCTGACTTTTCCACTTTTTTTTTAGACTACGTATTATCATTTTTTATTTAGCCTACTTTGTTTTGATGCTAATGCAGCATTACTATGAGTATTAGTCAGGGTCTTATGCAGAAAAATTCAGTCATACAAAGATTAGACTACTGGGTTTTTTTTGTGGGCCCTAGTACTGGGCGCTGGGCCCCTAGAATTATCATCACCTTTCTCACCTATACAACGGCCCTGACAGTGAGAGTTTGATATCATGATATGTCTTACAATACTGCAGTGAATATCATAAGCTTGTTATTGAGGTATTGTAATAGGAGGGATGTAACGATATGAAAATCTCACAATTGTGAGATTTTCATATCGTTACATCTCTAGCTCCCTCCCTCCCTCCGCTCCTCCTCCCTCCCTCCCTCCCTAACCCAGTTCACCTCGCTCCTTCTCCCTCTCTAACTTTAAAGAAATACCTGGTCCTGTATCTGCCGTCACACAACGGTATTTTTTTTCAACAGTGTGAGAAGTTTAACGATGTCCGCTACATCGCGCGGTCCGTGTGTCTGTCTCACGTGCGTTACGTCTGACTCGCTCTCAGTAGAAGCTGCAGTGACTGTTGTTGCTGCAGGTGTGTGTAGCGCTAAACATCAACAACAACACGCCCCATAGCAGAGGAAACGGGCCCTTGAATGGCTGGTCCAGACCCCTAAATTTAAAATATGAGATTTGTTTTTGCTCCCCACTAGACCAGTTGAGTTCAGTTTCATACACTCCAGCCATGCCTTGTTGCCTTACAATTAAGCTATAGGAACCTCAGTCAGTAGCCTATTCAATGTGCTTTTTTTAAAATCTGAAACAAATGTTCCCATCATCTTCTCAGAGAAAAAGAGCTGAAAGTGATCTCACCTGGATGTTCCAGACAAGCTTTTGCAAAGCTGCTGGAGCATCACACACATCAAAGTTGTCTAATGAAAATTAATTTGTAGTCCCTTTATGCTACTCCTAAAAAAACTGATAATGAAAAAAATACAATTAGTGTAAGACGAATTGTTTTTGTATTGTTTTTTACTGATATAATGAAATGGGGATGCCCTGCAGCGGAGCTTCCTTGAGTTTGCCTACGCTTCCTTTGAAAAAGACCAGTTCTGCTGTAATACCCCTTTCACCTGCCCCGCCTGCACACCTGAAATGGTAGCAGTATCAGCAGATGGCAACAGGAAGCTTCATCACTTTGGCCATACCGGAAGGTGCGCTTAACCCTTATGCCTGATCCTCACTTGAGCACACTCTTAGCACTTGAGGACAAAAATGTCCACGGAGAAAACGCTATAAAAATAGTAGCCTATACCTTCATATTTTTTTCCAGTTTTTTTTGCATAGATCTTCTAGTCTACTTCTCCTCTGTTGATCCATACCAAATATTCAATTAATTTCAGACTTTTAACCCCTTAAATGCCAGTATATAGGGTCCTATGAAAAAAGATGGCTAAAAACGCACACAAAAAGGGGGGTATTTTCAAAATACTGAATGCAAACTGGATTTGTTGGGTGGGGATTTTACCAGGCTTAGACATGTCATGGATTAGTAACACACTTGATTTGAATGGATTTTTATTTTTTTTGCAATCCCATTTTCCACTTTTTATGCACACTCTTACCAGATGTGGACAAAAATGTCCACGGACAAAACACCATAAAAATAGTATATGTGAATATTTTTTTCCAGTTTTTTTTGCATAGATCTTCTAGTCTACTTCTCCTCTATTGATCCATACCAAATATTCAATTAATTTCAGACTTTTAACCCCTTAAATGCCAGTATATAGGGTCCTATGAAAAAAAAAAGGCTAAAAACGCACACAAAAAGGGGGGTATTTTCAAAATACTGAATGCAAACTGGATATGTTGGGTGGGGATTTTACCAGGCTTAGACATGTCATTGATTAGTAACACACTTGATTTGAATGGATTTTTATTTTTTTTGCAATCCCATTTTCCACTTTTTATGC
The DNA here is from genome assembly GCF_905171665.1 of Trachurus trachurus. Lineage (NCBI taxonomy): Eukaryota > Metazoa > Chordata > Actinopteri > Carangiformes > Carangidae > Trachurus > Trachurus trachurus. The sequence continues at coordinate 5,506,513 of NC_139899.1, forward strand.
ACACTCTTACCAGATGTGGACAAAAATGTCCATGGACAAAACACCATAAAAATAGTATGCCTTGATATTTCTTTCCAGTTTTTTTTGCATAGATCTTCTAGTCTACTTCTCTTCTGTTGATCCATACCAAATATTCAATTAATTTCAGACTTTTAACCCCTTAAATGCCAGTATATAGGGTCCTATGAAAAAAAATAGCTAAAAACACACACAAAAAGGGGGGTATTTTCAAAATACTGAATGCAAACTGGATTTGTTGGATGGGGATTTTACCAGGCTTGGACATGTCATTGATTAGTAACAATATTGATTTGGGGGAATTTTTTGTTTTTTGGTAATGTCAGATTAAAAGAAAAGCTCCCATAGACTTCCATTATAATGCATTTTATTTCACAATGCAACAACAATATCAACAACAATTGAATACTGAACATATTTTTAACATCATTTTTGCATTTATGTGTGTGTGTGTGTGTGTGTGTGTGTGCGTGTGCGTGCGTGTCCATAACACTGAACTGGCTGAAGAACTACTCCATCATGTTGCTGCAAATTTCATCACCTAACTTTGCTTTAGTTGCCTGCACAGGATTTACAGCACCAGGCTGTGTGAGCTTTGCAGATAAACTGCCCACACTTCTCACAGGTGACGGAGGCCTTCCTCCTCACAGTCCCAACACACTGCCTACACTGGCCACGTCTTGGGTTGGCTGCGGCCTGGCTCTCCTCTCCTCCTTCGTCTGCTGTGGGTGCTGCTGCCGGCGCTCTCAGTTGGAGTGGGGCACGAAGAGGGCTGCGGCGCAGGCGCTGTGGGGTCACAAGAGCTGTACCCAGCTCCTCCAAGAACAGGCGGCGCTTAAAGCTGAGAGCCCCATGCCAGCCTGGATTGACTGCCATCCACAAGATGTAGGCATTGTATCCTGACACATCAATGATGTTGTAAAACAGCGACATAGGCCACCGACGGGTCCTCCTTCGGACACTGTATGTGCCAACACACTGTAAACAAGACAAAAGAAAAATATTTGAATTAATTTGATGTCTATTCCTCCCAATCACAAACAAATATATGACTCTTTACATAAGTGCAATAAATACTGAATGATACGACTGACTGAATAATGAAATGTGTGCATGATGTATGAGAATTAGAATTAGAAAAAACACATACCTTGTCGAGGTTGTCGACTCCACCCTTGCGTTTGTTGTAAGCCAGTATAATTTCTGGCTTCTTGTGGGTTTGATCGCTGACCGCAGGCTCCCGGTGGACGGTGGACAGCAGCAGCACGTTCTTCCCCCGCCGGGGGACGTAGCTGACAGCCGTGTGAGTGCGGGAAAAGGCAAACCTGGAGGACAGCAGCTCTCTCCCTTTTGTCTCCCGGAGGATGGGGGAAGCTCTGGCCGGTTCCTCCTGATCGTCCCCAAAAGGCCCATCTTCCTTGCCAGCAACTCCTCCCCAAGCCCAAAGCTGGTAAAAAAAATTGTCACAAGTGACGGTGTGGCCAGTCATTCCCTCGGTGAGCTGCAGCACCACTCTCTTGCCCTGCATCTTTTCAGCAGGCCGGCCATCCCCCTTGCCTGTGTATACCTCCATTTTGAAGGCATATGACGTCGCCACGTCACAGGCCACCCAGATCTTGAGGCCGTACCGGGCCGGTTTGCTCGGGATGTACTGTCGAAAGCCACATCTTCCCCTGAAGGGAACCAGCTGCTCATCGACGACAATATCTCGCCCCGGCGAGAGTCCAAGCTGGTGTGCCCACATCTTCCAAAGAGCGGCTATGGGAGCCAGCTTGTCTCTTCTCTGCCGCTTGTGCCTGGTGAGGCGATCATCAAAGCGCATGGCTGCTGCCAGTGCTTCGAACCTGGTCCGAGACATCACGGAGGGGAAGATGCTCCGACCCGACTCAGGGTTCCAAAGGCTGCGGGTGCTCTCATTCCGGGACCTATAAACCCCCGCCAAAAGGAGCAGGCCGAGAAACGCCTCCAGCTCGGTCCTGTCCATGTTCCTCCAGGCATGAACATTCCGTTGGCCATGGAGATTTGTCATCTGTAGAATGACCTCCATGATCTCATCCGTGAAGAAAAGATCCCACGTCGATCTCACTTCATCAGTGACTCTATGGACAGCGTAACGTGTGGGCCCTGGAGGCAGACAGGGTCCCGGGAAGAAACGGAGGGTTCCGTGATGTGAGGCTGACCAGGTGACCTGCCCATTCTTCGACAGCCACACCGGATCTACTGTCTCCTCCTCCTCCTCCTCCTCCTCCTCCTCCTCCGTCTCCTCACTGCTGGACTCAGGGTCTTCGGACTGCAGGGGGGAAGCCCAGTCGGGGTTGGAGCTCTCATCCTCTGAAGTGGAGTAGGGAGAGGACTCCGGTGTGGTGTCAGCCTCCATCTCCTCTTCATTTTCCAGCAACAGTTTCAATGCCTCAAACTCGTCAAATCCACCGGTAGTTTTTCTGCGCGCCATGACTGAGGAATGAGTGAGGAATGAACACAGCAACTGGTTCTCTAAATGAACCCAGTGCTGGTTCCCAGGCTGTGTTTACATTTTGCCCTGCTGTGATTTGTGGGTCACATTATTGTTATTAGATCATGGGAGCAGGGGAAGATCATGTTGACGTCTGCACTGGCCTGGCCTGTATGTAAACATTTTTTTTTTTTTTTTTTTCAACTCTCTTTATTGATTTTTCTCATTTTGAACATAGAACACATCAGACACAACAGACATCTTACACGTTTACACGTACACGTTTACATAAAAAGGGTCATTTAATTTGTATTAACTTATGTATCTCAAAATGAAAAATAGACAGATGAAGGGGATTAATTTAAAAATAAAAAAAAGGAAATAAACAAGATTATACGTAACCAAATGTATACATTCTTCAAAAGTAAAAAAAAAAAAAAAAAAAGGGAGACAAAAACTAAACAGAGACAGGGAAAAATAAATATTTGTATATATATAAAAAATAGAATAAAATAAAATAAAATACAAAGTCTTTCCTTCGAGAAGAGCATTTCTATAGCTTGCCCTCACACTATGTTGTGGTTAAAATAATCAATAAACGGTTGCCAAATACTATAGAACTTTCTTTCTTGATTTTTCAGTGAAAATCTGATTTTCTCCAGCTCTAAATGTCTCATAACATCTGTCATAAGATTTGTATAAGTTGGAGCTGCCTTTTGTTTCCAATTAAGTAATATCAACCTTCGTGCAAGTAGGCTGACAAACGAAACCATGTTATGCTCCCTGTTGCTTTTCGTTATGCTTGAATCAATAATTCCTAGAACCGCCACCAATGGATCTACATTAATAGGTCTATGTAAGATATTTGATAGAGTCTGAAAGATATTGTCCCAATAATTTGATAACTTCGGGCAACTCCAAAACATATGGCCCAGTGTTGCTGGTCCAAGTCCACATCTGTCACATGAAGGATCTACTGAGGGAAATATTTTATGGAGCTTTTGTTTTGACCAATGTAAACGGTGTATTATTTTAAATTGCAGGAGGCCATGTCTTGCACATATTGAAGAGCTATGAGTTTGTGTTAGGGCTCTCTGCCATTGATCTTCTGTGATCCCCCTGCCTAGGTCATCCTGCCATGCCAACCTCAGATGATCCATAGTATCTTTGCCAGCCAGATTTGACAGATTTTCGTATATCTTGGATATTCCTCCCTTTCTAGAAGGATCTTGCATAAGTATCAAATCCATTGAGGATCGATTTGGGATATTTGGATATGATGGATTATTCTTAATAACAAAGCTCCTTATCTGCAAATATTTATAAAACTGTGATCTTGGAATATTATATTTTACCTGCACCTGTTCAAATGTTGGAAAAACTTTATCTATGAATATATCCAGGAAGGTATGAATTCCTTTTTCAAACCAATCCTTAAATAATGTATTAGTGAATGAAGGTGCAAAGGTGTGATTTTCGATAAGAGGGCTTTGAAGTGAACAAGACTGCCAACCATAAGATTTCCGAATTTGAGACCAAATCTTGAGTGAGTGGGAGACGATTGGATTATTTAGTGAGCCAGGGTCTACAGTGGGCAGAGCTGAGAGCAGCATAGCTGGGAGAGAAGAAGGGTGACAACAGGCATTCTCTATACTTAACCATAGCGGAGGCCTTTTTTGTAGCCAGTAGGTCATCATTTTAATGTTGCTTGCCCAATAGTAAAATTTAAAGTTTGGCAACCCCATGCCTCCTACTGATTTTGGTCTCTGTAAAAAGCTCATCCTTAATCTAGGTTTTTTCTTATTCCAGATAAATTCTGAGATTATTTTATCTATGCTTTGAAAAAAACCTTTTTTGATATATATGGGAATACACTGATATAAAAAAAGAAATTTGGGGAGGATGGTCATTTTGATTATGTTAATTCGACCTGCTAATGTTATGGAAATATGGGACCATCTCTGCAGGTCTTCTGTTGTAATGTCTAGTAATTTTTGAAAATTCTCCTTGTATAGATCTGCAAATGTTTTGGTAATATGTGACCCGCTCTGGCGAAATGAGTCGGAAGTCGCAACGTTCTATTTTTAGATAATCAGCTGATAACGTGGAAAATCAATAAAAACTCAAAAAAAAATTTTTTTGCTAATTTCAAAGAAATGACATTCAAAAACAATCTCCCAAAGTTTCATAGTCCAGATAATTGAGGAAAGGCACGTAAATGAGGATTAAAGTTGACTTACAACTTTTAACCCTCTAGAGAGGAGCACAACATTATGCTAAATAACTTCTGAACCTGATAGGGACGAGCTGTAAACTGCATCTGAATCGTCAGATTCTCCGCTTTCCGAGGGTCCTTGAATGGTGCATTTATGACAACAAGGGTAGCCACGTGAAATCACGTAGTACGAGGCCAGCTGCTCAGCTGAGCGGTAGCAGCGATGCTAAACCGAGCGTTAGCATCGATGCTAAACCGAACGTAGCATGCTAACGCTTGCAGATGTTTTACTAAACATGAAATATCTTCTGAACCGTTTATGATAGAGACGAGCTGTAAACAGCATCTGAATAGATACATTCTGCTTTCCGAGGGTCATTGAACGGTGCCGCTACAAGGTACGTGTAATCACATGGTAAGGAACAGACGCCAGATTCACGGAAGGCTTTAAACCAGAGACGTTCTAAATAGTTTGAACGCAGTTTTCTCAGGTTTTCAATCGAAAGCAGTGAGTGGAAGACCATCATTAAAATGGCCATATCTTAAAAACTATCCAATGTATGACTTTGACTAGGGTATCATTTTAAAGCTTATTTTCTCCTCTTTCCATTGATACCAAAATCTCAATTTTGAAATTTGGGTCACTGCGACTCATTTTGCTGGATCAGGTCACATATTAATACCTAAATACTTAAACTGAGTTGAGGTCCTAAAGGGTAATTTATCAAGGAGTTGTTGGTCTTTTATGGTCTTTATTGGGAATAATATACTTTTGCTAATATTTACTTTATATCCCGATAGCTGTCCAAATTTGTTCAAAATTGAGATTATTGCGGGGACTGATTTAGAAGGATCGGAGATGAATATTAATAAATCATCGGCGAACAGTGAAACCTTGTGCTCCTTGCCTCCTCGATGAATCCCGCTATATTCTTTTGAAGCTCGCAAAGAGACTGCAAGAGGCTCTATTGCCAGTGCAAAAAGCAGCGGAGATAGGGGACATCCCTGCCTAGTGGAACGTGTTAACCTAAAGTACTCCGATTTAATCTTATTTGTCTGTACTGAAGCCATTGGGGATGCATAAAGGAGCTTGATCCATGAAATATATTTTGAACCAAAACCAAACCTTGACAGGGCCGAGAAGAGATACCCCCACTCGACCCTGTCAAAGGCCTTCTCCGCGTCCAATGATAATAATATTTCAGAGAGTGAGTTGGAGTTAGATGTATATATAATATTGAATAGTCTGCGGATATTATGTGTCAATTGTCTGTTTTTAATAAAACCCGTTTGATCTACGTGAATTATTGTTGGGAGTACATTTTCTAGTCTAATTGCCAATATTTTAGCTAGAATTTTAGTGTCTATGTTCAGCAGACTCACTGGTCTGTAAGATGCTGCTTCCAGTGGGTCTTTACCTTTTTTGTGTATTAAAGAAATTGTTGCCTGATAGAATGTTGCCGGAAGAAACCCTGTCTCAGATGATTCGTTAAAAACTTTCAAGAGAAGAGGTGCAACCTCCGTGACAAAAGTCTTATAAAATTCAGGTGTATACCCATCCGGGCCTGGTGCTTTCGAGCTTTGTAAACTGCGTATTGCTGAGGTAACCTCCTCTAGAGTTATAGGGCCCTAGTTTGCTGGCGCAGCGCAGGTGGCGCAAGGTAGCGCAGCCGGTCTAATGCAAGTTTCGACCAGCGCAGCCGAGCGCAAAGTCAGATTGGGAGATTTGTAGATCGCGCTGCGCTGAGATAGGCGTGGCCGCGCAGCAGGGGGAGGCGTCACAGATTCAGCTTGGTGCAGTGGAAGTTTCGTGGGAAAATGTCTCGCCGAGGTTGCGCTGAAAGCTCGCCACCTCCAACCTGGTCTAGTCTCAGCGCAGAGCGGAGCGCAGCAGGTGCAGTGGAAGTTTGGCTGACTGACCTGCAGTGCACACACGTCACCAAGACCTCACAGGCAGATCTCCACAGTTCCAGACACATTTCAATGCAATAAATATCCACAATAACCACTATTTAATGCAACTAATGGAATCAACACGTGGATTTATATCTATATAGATTGTCCCGTCACATCTGACGTCAGATCAAAGCAGAGATCAAAGGCTGTGGCACGCGTAAAGGAAACTCCACCTGAATTAACACAGCAGGGACGAACTGGCACTGAAAAGCAGCTGTGGATGTCCCAAGCAGGACTGAGGGTGGATGACTGCATGTCGCTGCCGTGTTGAGATACCACTCTGCCCTTGTGATGATCGCTTTATTTATTTATTTACTTATTAATTCATTAGCGCATCAGGCAGCCGTACAGTAATGAAAAACAAAACACAAATCTTCATCTCTCTTAGTCCACCACAGCCTCGGTATCAGATAGTCAGTATATAGCCGTATACTCAGCATCTCTATCACAGAAAAAAAAAGAGAAAAAAAGAGACGGACAGAGAGAGAGAGAGAGAGAGAGAGGAGGACAGAGAGAGAGAGAGAGAGCGTCCTTTACGCTGATTTTATCCGTTACGCATGGTGTTTGTTTATGTTGTATTATACCTCTCATCTTGCTTACAGGGTTTGAATAAATGTGAGTTTCTTTATTAGTTTATTAGTTGTTGTTTCTTTCATTGGGCAGGGGTTCTCAGTGTATCAGATCAAACCTGATTAAGGATATTTGTATTATTATTAGTAAACTCATTATTGGTCACTCTGAGCTCGGACCTCCGGGGAAACAGCTGTTTCCTCCGGGGAGAGGTTCGGCCTCTGGCGTCGCTGTCTCCTCCGTCCAGTCCAAGTATAAAATGACAAACTTGCAGCGCGCATCGCCCTCCGCGCAGTTAAAGGTGAGGAGAGGAGCTCATTTGATTGGTGAAGATCTGACTCGGCTGTGTCAAACCCACTCCACGCCTTTCTCTCCTCCTTCTGTCTCCCTCCCGCCCTCTCTCCTCCCTCTTCGCCGTTTGCGCCGGTGGGAGGGACGAGGGGAGGGTTTACGCTGGTCTAAGTCTGACTGCGCGGCCCACCAATCTTGCGAAATGGACCTGGTCCAGCCCCGTTGGCGTGGCGAAGCTGCGCTGCACTTAGACTTCGCTCGGTCAACGAAACTAGGGCCCATAGGCTCCTCCAACAAACTCCTATCATCCTGACAGATGGAAGGGATCTCCAAGTTATCAAAAAACTCTTGTATAGTTCCAGAATTAACTGCTGTTTCACTTGTATATAGTTTAGAATAAAATTGTTTGAATTCGAGATTTATTTCTGATTGGTCTTTTGTTGTATTCCCAGAACCGGTGCGAATTTCAGTTATATGTCTAGAGGCCTCAGATATTCTTATCTGGTGAGCCAGTTGCCTTCCTATCTTCTCCCCATGCTCATAATATTTATGCCTGGAACGATTTATTAATTTAGTTGTCTCAGCTGTGGATAGGAGATTGAACTCGGTTTGCAGACTTGTCCTCTTAGCAAGTAGGTCGGGAGTGGGAGACACTGCATACTGTTTATCCAAATCAACAAGTTGTCCTGTTATATTCCTTCTTCTCTCATTTTTTGTTTTGATCAATTGGGCCGAATAGGAAATAATCTGTCCTCGAACAAATGCTTTTAGGGCCTCCCATAAAATACTTTTAGAGACATCAGGAGTCTCGTTGGTTTGCATATAATATGTAAACATTTTTGAACTGCTTTGATCTGACACCTGGATCGGAGTGAATTAGAAATTACGCACAGTAGCTCATGGGAGCGGTCTTGTTGAGGGGTGTGTGTGTGTGTGTGTGTGTGCGTGCGTGAGGCCACCTTATCTATATATATGAGATTTATAGTATTTTTATGTCACTATTTCCTCATAAAAATAATAAATTATAATGGAAGTCTATGGGAACTTTTTTTTAAATCTGACATTACCAAAAAACTAAAAATCCCCCCAAATCAATATTGTTGCTAATCAATGACATGTCCAAGCCTGAAATAATCCCCACCCAACAAATCCAGTTTGCATTCAGTATTTTGAAAATACCCCTATTTTTGAGTGTGTTTTTTGCAAAAAAAAATTCATAGGACCCTATATACTGGCATTTAAGGGGTTAAAAGTCTGAAATGAATTGAATATTTGGTATGGATCAACAGAGGAGAAGTAGACTAGAAGATCTATGCAAAAAAACTGGAAAAAATTATCAAGGTATACTATTTTTATGGTGTTTTGTCCGTGGACATTTTTGTCCACATCTGGTAAGAGTGTGCATAAAAAGTGGAAAATGAGATTGCAAATTTTTTTTAAATCTAATCAAATCAAGTGTGTTACTTATCAATTACATGTCCAAGCCTGGTAAAATCCCCACCCAACATATCTAGTTTGCATTCTGTATTTTGAAAATACCCCCCTTTTTGTGTGCGTTTTTAGCCATTTTTTTTTTCATAGGACCCTATATACTGGCATTTAAGGGGTTAAAAGTGTGAAATTAATTGAATAATTGGTATAGATCAATAGAGGAGAAGTAGACTAGAAGATCTATGCAAAAAAAACTGGAAAAAAAATATTAAGGTATACTATTTTTATGGTGTTTTGTCCGTGGACATTTTTGTCCACAGGTGGTAAGAGTGTAACTTTTTTTAGTTAGGGTAGTTGGGTGTATCGTTCCAATTTTTTTTTTTTTTTTTTTTTTTTGTGAAAAATGATGACCGTTTACCAAATTTCATGGCAATAACTCTAACCACTGCAAGACAATCAAGAGTTGAAAAGTGAAAAGGGACATTTTTGTCCACATCAGACATAAGGGTTAAAGTTGTCTTTGGTAAATTGGTTGTTATAATGAGCAACAACAAGAGTGTGTAATAGATGTTTTCCCCCCCTAGATCTGATGACTTTCCTTTTTTGAAGGGCTGTTTCTAGCCAAAGACAGTGAGGTGTCAGATTTTGTCAACACAATACATATGGCATTGAAGTAGTCTGTACTCCCTAGTCCTCAGTTAGTCAGACATGTATTTAAACTTTATTGAGTGAATAATACAATGGCCGTGAGGGGCCAGGACGCTGCAAACTCCACAACACAACACTTTAAGGAAAAATGCGCTGCAAATGTCACAACACAACATATTAAGACAAACAAGCTGCAAACTCCACAACACAACACATTAAGAAAAACGCACTGCAAATGTCACAACACATTACGAAAAACGCGCTGCAAATGTCACAACACAACACATTAATAGAAACACACTGCAAATGTCACAACACATTACGAAAAACGCGCTGCAAATGTCACAACACAACACATTAAGAAAAACGCGCTGCAAACTCCACAACACAACACATTAAGAAAAACGCGCTGCAAACTCCACAACACAACGGAAGTGTTTTCCAGGGGGACCATAATCAGAGACGGACCTACATCCTGTTGCCTGTCTGAATCAATTAATGTTCAAACCAATCTGTATTAGGACCATAGAGGACCAGTTTTTTTTCAAAGAGGTAAGTGTTCTTTTAACAGACTTGTCAATGTTTGATACCACAGTGGAACATAGGGCTGAGGGAACATAGGGCTGTGGGAACATAGGCATGACCCCCTGTGCATCACTTTCAAGTGTCCCTTGGAAACACTTCCGTTGTGTTGTGGCATTTGCAGCTCGTTTTTCCTTAAAGTGTTGTGTTGTGGAGTGTGCAGGGTCCTGGCCCATCACGGCCACCGTAGAATAACTGTCAGGAATGATGCAATGTTTTGACTCTTCTTATCTTGCACTAACAATCTTTAAACTCTTTCGCGACCATTGACGAGTAAACTCGTCACAGCCTGCTGAACGTTCACGACCATTGACGAGTTAACTCGTCAAAACCGTTTTTTTTTTTTACAGATTACGATAATAGACACTCTCAGGTACCCTGTGTGTGAATATGGTAGTCCTCTGATATGTAAAACAGTTTTAAACTACAATCAAAACATAATGTTTTTTATAAACTGTGTGATCTTGGTTTTGTTTGAGTAATCGTTCTCCTTGAACGCTGCTCTGGGGACAGCGTGCAGCGCTGTTCGGCTGTCGGCTACTGTGTTGCGACTTTCTCGCTGAATCTGGCGACTTTCCAAACCCTCTTGGTGACTTTCTTTTTGACGAAAGCGACCGACGACAAATCTGGCGACTTTTTCCGGTGCTGTTACAAACGTTTCTGGTTTGGAGACTCGGATCTGAAAGCCCGTTCTTGCTGCTGTTTTCACCGTGCAGCGGGCGCTGTGCAGCGGGTGCTGGGACCGGCAGCCCGCGCCCCAGAGCACTCAGCGGCGGCCAGTCACACAGCAGTGTCACGGAGCTGCTCCGCTGCGGCCAGAGACCCACACCGCTGCACCGCTGCTCTCCACGCTGCCACACCCCCCAGATTTGCCTACAAATATATTTATTTAGCCGTAGAAATGATTTGGGAGACATGCCACACTGCAGAGTACCGGTAAAATGAGCAGATTGCCAAGTCTTGACACAAAAGTGCGTTTTTCTCTGAAAACTAGAGCTTTTTCTCTGAAACTAGAGCTTTTTTGGAGAAACCCAGCTCTCTTCTTCTCCTTCGTACTCACAAACGAAACGGCAAAAAAACTCGCCGTTTTTTCGAGGAGCATGTTGGAAAGTCACTCTTCAACCACGTGAAGATTCTTCTGTTTCTAGGTGATGTACAGAGTTCGGTTCGACGTGAGAAAAAGGTAAACAAATAGCCAAAAACATGTGGTCCTGAGCGGATGTGCTGAGGAATTAGTGTGGTCGCGAAAGAGTTAATGCACTTGTGGCAAGGTGAAGACGGCCTGGCCGGGCTTCGAACCCCAGAAGCCAGGGCGCATGATCAATTGGAGGCATAGTGACAGGACCTGTCAACTGTCACACTCTAAATTCACAGATACAGGGGAGAGGCACATGTGGAGACTGTAAGTGGGCAGCAGCAAGGGAGACCTCAAGGCGAGCTGCCACCAAACTAGACAAGGAAGGTGTTGAGGTTGCTGTCTGTCGGCATGGCTTCCTACTAAAAGCCCTCAATATGTACCGGGGGGAAATATTTGCCTATCCCCTGTTTCTCCAAAAGAAGATTCTCCCAAGAAAGGCAACATTTTTGCTATGGATGTTGCATGCAAATACTGGCCATATCTGCAAAAGGTTGCTGCTGTCATTCCAGCTCTCAACAAATGAAGCCCTTCCTGAGCATCATGCATGCAAGAGCTCATGTGAGTGTGAGGTTTGTCTGTTATCTATTATTTTCAATTAAATATGCGATGTGTTTTCTATGAAAATGGACACATTGCCAAAGTGCTTCATTGACTCTAATGTACCCCCATCCCACTCATCCTTGCAACAGATAAAATGGAGTGTTCGGAACCAGGAGGGAGCTGGAACAACTGCTGGTGAGGAGGTGGAGCAGGTGAACAGTTACCTCTCCCGTTGTGCTCTGACAACAAAGTCCATGTGAAAAGCAGGTATCTCACTATAATAAGTCTTTGAGTTTGTACTATCATCTAATATTGTTTATAAATTGCAGAACATAATGTAAGTCTTCTTATACCAGTGGACATGCTCACTGTGCATGCAATGGGTTGGAACTGTCACAAAGACAAGACACTACACAAGGCCCTCTCCACAAGATACTTGAAGGTATGTTCCATATTCTTCCTCGTTTTGCCATTATGTTTTTTGCTGCTGGTCAGGGATTTAGCATAATTATTTCTAACTGTAAAACATTTCAGACATCTAAAAGGGCACAAGAAGAGGCAGAGAGGCTGTCACAACTTAAGACGGAGCTGCAGTGCTCAGATGCAATGGCAGAACAGTGGATTGGTGAAGTTAAAGAATGGGCAGAGAGTGGTAAGGACAAAACAGCATACAGTACAGTACCGTATTTTCTGGACTATAAATCACGTTTTAAGTCAAGCAAATCAGGCAGTGCCCTAATGAATTTTGAAGTGGAGTTGCTGTAGGCAGCTGTCACTGCACATCTTTTTTATTATTTATATTAGGCTATTTTTAATGTATTATTACATTGGGGAGCCGTTCAAATAACTTAAAAAAAAATCTTCTTCTTTTTTTGCACTAATATTGTCAATTTGGAATAGCATTCTGTTTTTGAATAAAGTTAGGGAGAAATAAATAAATGATGCTGGATCAAACTGAGAACCAACTCGTCTCCTTCTTCTCTTCCCTACAATGTAAATGAAATTTGTGCATATTTTTTAAATCCGATTAATCGAATAAATAATCGACAGATTAATCAATTATCAAAATAATCGTTAGTTGCAGCCCTACAAGGAACATTTAGTTGGATATGCAAAAGGCTCACTTCTGAACACTTCTCTTATTTAAATTCTTAAGATACGCTACTCTTTCTGGTGTGCATTCCTCTTAATAATCTTTTTTTTTTTTGGAGGGAAAAAACTGCCACATCAGTTTGCTTTAACCTGGAAAATAGACAGATAAAGCAGAGTGCACACTGAAATATTAGCACAATGATTTTAAATAGGCACATTTATTTAGTATAGTCATGGAGCAGACCGGTGTTTCCTCTAAGATGTTTTTTAAGCCGGGGGTGCAGGACATCACCCTCACTTACGATCTGCATGCTGTGCTGCGTCCGGGTGCACAGAGAGCAGCAGCGGAGTAGATTTAAAAAATTAAAAAAAAAAAAAAAAAAAAAAGACAACACAAGGACGTGTTTACATCTATGGATACATAAGGGGCTCGGGGGTCCGCGATCAGACCGTATGAGTTACGAGAACGTCAATAACGGCAAAAGAGCGCTATGCGGAGATGAATGAACCGAACAATATAGCAGCTTCAGGTGCTACTGAATAAATTACACACTTAGATTAAAAAAAGTAGCATAATACCTACAGTGGGTACTAGTTCCATTTGGACAATTTCACGCGTGAGTCATGGGAGAGTCACGCGGATTTTTTGTGGAGGAGTAATTGTGTTTTCACCGGCCGCAATGTGCCCAAACAACCGCCAGGTGGCATCTGTGAGCAGGAGGACGCCTCCATAAGACAGCAGCACGGAGCAGTGAACACGAATGGGAAATGCAATAAAATAATAATACAGTATAGTTTTTCAATGAGAAAAATGTGACGACGGCAGCTACAGTATACGTCTCACTCTCTTTTTTCGGTCCTCAGTCTCGTCAGCTCCAAACACACCCGTCTGTGTTTTTAAAATGAGCCAACTACTGTACAGTAGTGCCGCAGATTTCTCATTCCCCACCTTATTTGATTGAGTGTTGCTGGATGATTTCTTGTGAATGAACGGGCAAGAGTCACTTTCGGGCTGGGCGATAAAACATAGGATATCCTGAAATACTGTAACTTTTCCTCGATAGAAATAGGCTACAAGACACGGCCGATACAAAGTTGATAGGTTTCATTCATCCATGTTTTGACAGTGTATGTGTGTGTGCCGAGCGGACCCGTTTAGAGAGACACGCGTCTGTATGGGACAGGCTTTTATTTAATTTAGAACAAACCTTATGCTCAGCAAAAATGGAAAATATATAGTCTAATATAATAAAATGGTTCTGTTGTTTGTCCACTGTTTAAACATAGGTCTGATCGATCCAGAGCAGCATTCAAATCAGCACCAATTAAACTTCTTCTAAATAAACGTAAACTTTCAATAACTGGGTCAGGTCGGACCACGGGCTTCTTTTTTTCTCTTCTTCCTCACAGGAGAAATGAGGTGTGCGCTGCGCTGAACTCGCTTCTATCTGACGTGTCGGTGCTCTGGTTGTGATTTGTCTGCTGTCTTGAATCCGCCCTTTATACGTGCGCGTTCACAGATTCACAATAAGACAAACCAGGGTTGAGTTACCGAGTTGATAACCAGCGTCGTGGTACCACTGATCCGGAGTGACAGTGTTGTGAAAATCGCTATGAACTGGTGCTCTGCAAGAAAATGGATTGATTGATTTTTACTTAACGAAATGAAACGAAAAAAACAGTATTATATTAATATAATCCAGGGGAAAAAAAGGCTTACAAACATGGACCAAAACGGCTCAGATACGCACTACACATCTTATGAACGTGATGTAAAGTAATAACTTTATTTTTTATATATATATATTTTTAAATGCAACCTCTAAAACTAGAATGAAAAATATTTTACTATGTTCCACCTTCTCGGCTCTATTGAAAGTAATGAGCTTAATAGACCTATTAGCAATGACCAATAGGTGAGCTTGTAATAATTGCTGTGACGACAGCTGGACACAATGTAACATATTAGCGACACATTAACATCCTCTTTATCTCTGACCAATGGGTGTGTTTGTGGATACTTCACTCAAGTACATTGTCAGACAGAAGTCCTGCCCCCCACAGTAGGCTACTTCACACAGCTGTTTGCTTTGAACAGAAAAACCGGTTCCTACAGTAGCTCTCCTCACACTTTTCAGTTCATAGTCTAAGTGAAGAGATTTCGTCGTGTTTCATGTAATACATTTCACATGTAAGGGGAGCTGAACATAAAGCCTCCATTCAGAACTCCAAGACACATGTGCCAGACGCACAGAGGCATGCGTAAATCACAGATTGAGACCACTTCATGATGTTTAGTTTTTTTGTGCGTATTACTGAGCCGTTTTGGTCCATGTTTGTAAGCCCTTTTTCCCCTGGATTATATTTTCTCACCATTAACAAATAAGTACATTACAATATCACGGAAAAGTCAATTTCCAGTAGTTCAACCCCAACCAAGTATTGAGTGCATATAGATGGATTGAAAATGCGTAAAAAAAAAAAAAAAAAATCCTTTGATTTCTGATTTTTAGGTCTTCACTGAATGTTAGTCATAATTATTACTATTAAAATAAATTGAATAAATAAAGACATGGGATGTTTCATTCAGTGTGTAATGGACATAATGTGTTAGTTTCACTTTTTGAATTTAACACATTCTACATCGCGGAGCACAGCTCCATGGGGGGGGGGTGCGACGACGCGCCGATGCACGCGGATACGCGCCGCTTTAATGAGCGCGCATGCCGCGCGTCGACATTGGAGGTAGACTGTTATCAGTATAATCAGAGACAACCATGAATGAGTTCGCCTCAGTTTCACGTGATTGTCACTGTCAGCCTGTTAGAAAAACATTTTACTGACCCGAGCTGAGACGCTGAGACCCTCCCCCTCCCCCCCTCCCTAAAACAAAAAACTCTTCGGATCTGAACGATTCACACAAGTCACCTAATTGGTCATGAAAAAAGCAAGTTTCGCTTTTCGGCGCGCTGTTTGCATTCCTGTACAGGAGATATGGAGGGGTCCAGGACCCCCATGAGAACCACTGATCCTGTTGAACGTAGGCTACTGTAACCACTGTGATGCAATAAAAAACAACAACATTGATCTGATTGACCGGCGTAGCGGTCCCTCTCTCCATTCACTTTCTAGCCCTCTCGACCACAGCTGCAAATGAAGTAGCCTATGGCCTATGAACAGCGCCACTCTCCATTGCAGCTATGTTGTGGTCAAACGTGGAATTATCCCAAAATCTTTTGAGCTGCATCTCAGTACGATGCTTCCACCTAGTAGCTACAATGTGACCTACAATTTCACGCAACGCGTGAATCACACCTTCCGTGAGGGAAACGTCTAGTACCCACTGTACAGTTATGTTCTCTTTCCAACATATTAACCATTAACCAAAATTTTACACTACACTTTGTACTGCATGTCAAGGCAGCAGAAGTGTTTATTCCGGTGCCATTAACTCTTTCACTGCCAAAGACGAGTTTTCAATCAATCAATCAATCAGTTTATTTATTTCGGGCATGTCAATTTAAATCATCATCATCACACTTCATCTTAGTTCAATAATACAATGCACATGGCCGAAAGGGAAAGCGGGAGAAGCAAAAGCTTATCTAGTCCCGCCCCCATTACCCACCCATTTTTTTTTTAACATTCTTTTACTTATGACATTTTGACATAATATGTTACGGCATTAGTAGTATATAGATTACGGCATTAGTAGTATATAGAGACTATAGACCTATATAGACTATATATAGAGAGTTTTAGGGAATCCAAGCGTAGTCTGCCAAAGACGAGATAACTCGTCTTAGCGTTTTTTTAATTGCAACGCCATGCTGAATGTCTTGCCCTTCTTTGTGAAGATCAGACTTGTATCATCAAAATAAAGTGCAGAGAAACACATTTGGATTGAGAGATATAAAAAATATAGCGTGTTTTTCCCCCCTCACGGAGCGGTGCGGGTGTCTGACTGCAGCGGCGCCGCTCCGTGACACTCTGGCCGCCGGTGAGAGCTTCGGGGGCGGCGGCGGGGCTCATGGCGGCTCGGCAGCTCATTGAAGCTCCGTGCAGCTCCGTGATACAAAGCACAAACGTTAGTAACAACAACCCCGTTGATCGCTCGTCGTTAGTCGTCAACAGCGTTTGGAAAGTCGCCAGATTTTGCGAGAAATCACATAGCAGCTTGAAAATCCCGCGATCTAGTGTGGATGAGGAGCGGACGGCGCCAGCGAACGTGACGAGAGCTAAGTGGTGGGAGTGTTTGTTGTGAGCGTAGACTGTCTGTGGCTGAGTTCAGGGGACACGTCAGCCAGAGCTGTAGGCTGTGTGTAGATGTGTGTGAGAGACA
The DNA here is from genome assembly GCF_905171665.1 of Trachurus trachurus. NCBI lineage: Eukaryota > Metazoa > Chordata > Actinopteri > Carangiformes > Carangidae > Trachurus > Trachurus trachurus. The sequence continues at coordinate 5,523,788 of NC_139899.1, forward strand.
GAGAGAGAGAGAGTGAGACCGCTGCCTGCTGACCAGAGGAAGCTGGATCTGATCTAAAGCGCCGTGTTTCGGCTACAAAAACCTGTCGAAATGATCCGAACACACAGACACGCACGCACGCACACACACACGCACACACACTAAAAAAAGGAAAGAAAAAGTTGTAACTGTTGATTTTGTTGTTGTTTACAAGAGAACAACTGTACAGATGTTGAGGCGTCACTAAAGCAAAACATAAAGGAGCCAATTGTAGCCTACTTGTCCACCTGACAATGACAGCCGACACAAAAACCTCTTTTTCTCAAGATTTTGGTGCCAAAATGGCATTTTGGGTTAAAGTCTGGAACAAGACAGAAACAAACTCAAAAAAATTTAAAAATTCAAAATGGCTGTCTAAACCGGAAGGGACCAGATTGAATCCATCAAAATCGGCCCACTGGCGGTTTAAATCTGGTCACTACCGGTTTAGACAGCCATTTTGAATTTTGAAAATGTCAGAAATGGATTCAGCATCGTCAATAACCCCTAAAACCACTCCAATATTGCCCAGATCAGCCAAGTCAATTTTGTTGAAATATTGCCCATATAGGAAATTATGCTAATTTATGCTAATTATGTCAATTGTGCTAATTGCCCAATATATATAAGTTAGCATCCGGCAGTTTCTGAATACTGGGGACCCATACTATATATTTCTAACATAAAACTTTGGGGTAGCTACTCAACATTTCCGGGTTCACAATGGAGCCCTATGGGCTGGCAAGTAGACTATTTTATTCAGTGTAAAAAAAAAAAAAAAAAAGCAGCAGGCAGGTGTACACACACACACACAGATACTGTTTTTTTTTCCAACAGAAATGAAGTAAAGTCTTTCTCTTAAAATAAAGAAAAAATTAGAAAGAAAAACAAAGAATAGGAATAAAATAAAAACAAAACATCTGCACTTCCAGGATCTGTGCCCACCGTGACGCGACTTTCAATTAACAGTTTTACTTTTCGACTGTTATTGAATTAATTGACCAAAGGTTTTTCCACATAAACATTTCATCAAGTTTTTTTTTTTTAAATCAAAGTAAGAAAAACAAAGACGAAAAATAAATAAAAAGAAATTACACTTCCGGGATCTGTATCCGTGCGTCCACCACGACACGGTTTGCATGGTCATCTCATTGACTTTTAATGGACAGTGTTTCCGTGTAGGACTCATGTATTTTTAACATGTTACGTGACAGGAGCACGGAATCTGGTACTAAGAGTTCGTGGTCATTTCACACATTTCTGTGAGATCAGGTTGACCAAGGACCACGATCATCTCAGTCGGACAAAGCATGCATGCTGTGACATCCAGATTCGTCCAGACATCCAAAGCATTGTTCCTAGAGAAAAGTTCCTTGACAACAAGAGAAACAAGGCCCAGCTCATCCTGCTACTTGCTGAGACATTCAGTAATGGAATCCGTGTGATGCGAACAGCTCTAGATGAGGCAAGAGAATCTCCTGTTGAGGTGAGAGCTGAGGATACTGACATCCTGGTTATGCTGATTCATCATATTGCACGCCACTCAGTTTTCATCACAACAGCCAAAAGTGTATCTTATGATGTTGGAAAGATTCGTGAGGCCCTCCCAGAGAAATATAGGAAGTACCTTCTCTTTTTACATAGCTTCTCGGGCTGCGATACTGTGTCTGCAATTTCTGATTTCAGCAAACCAACTTTGCTAAGCAAGCTCTCCAAGACCGACCAAGCAATGAAGGCCATGGACGTATTCCTGGACATCCAAGCCCAGAAAGATGCCATCATCACAGCCGGCTGCGAAATATTCAAACTCATGTTCCAGAAGAAGCCACCTAAAGACTTGGTGGACTAGAGAGTTGAGATGTTCAGCAAACAGGCCGCAGACCAGAGAAGCTGCAGCACAACATTCTCTCCGGGCCTATCTCCAAACCAGAGATTGGTTACTGCTACAAAGTCCATCACTGGATGTCCTGGACTATGGGTGGAAACTGGGAGAACAAGGCTATACACAAGTCCCTACCTCAGACCCCATTGCACATGCAGGATGAAGCCTATATATTGGTATGCTTTTGTTGTTTTCATGCAGTTCAGTTACCAAATGTAGCTACATACATTTACATTTTATTATTTTTTGTCTAACGACATGAGAAATTGTTCCGAAAAAAGATTAAATAAGTCTATATTTTAAGCTTGTTTGTAGCAGAAGCTCCCAGTGTCTCAGTCAGGGGCGGAGTGGGGCACCAAAATCTACTGGGAAAATTCTGACCGCACCGGCCCACCGTCGGCTTACAGCAGAGCAGAGTGACTGACAGACCCGTGTTTCGGACCAAACACTCTATGTAAGTGATTGCTGTTGGAAGATATAACTTGAAGTGGCCTTCTTCCCGTCCCAATGATTGGTAGGAGGTCACGGCGGCTGGTCTTGGTGTTCGGACGCGTGCGTAAACAATTGCCCAAGAACGAGGTTCCAATGGTAAAAACACCACATTTATTTACAACACAATACCTCATTCCATGTGGCAGGCAGGACACAAAAGGCATAATGACACGGTCAAAAACTGTTTGCCTTGACCAGCTACACCTGGCACTAAATGCCCTGGCCTTAAATACCCCCGCGACCCGGAAGCGCGTGACGCCACTTCCGGTGTCAACAGAGGTTACAACAATAAAACATGTCACATACTAAACACTACAATAAAGGTTCATATGGCTCCTACATAACTATTTAAGACTTAAAGCAGAAGTGAGTGATATATTTGTGTTAATATAAGTCTTAAATAGTTATATCTTCCGACAGTAATCACTTACATAGAGTGTTTAGTCTGAAACACGGGTCTGTCAGTCACTCTGCTCTGCTCTGAGCCAAAGAGAAAACATTTATCGTATCCTACAGTTTTTATCCAATGAGGAGAGAGAACGGCATGCAGGGCTGTGTGTGCAGCCAAGGAACGCCGTGAATGTGGTGACGTAGCGACGAGGACTGTTATGGTGCGTTCAAGGAAACTCGTATTTTTCCGACCGTGAAGTGGTACCAGTTCGATCTGGTACGAGTTCACCGGTCGGAAGTTACGAGTGGCCGTTATAGTGACTTTCACCGGTAAAACAGGTCGGAAAAACACGAGTGGGTTGCCTGGAACGCTACAAAGTCGTAAGTTGTGACTTGAAGCTGTAATTTACGATTTCAAAAGCCTGCCTGGAACGCAGCATTAGCGAAAACGACCGGATCACTCACTTCTGCTTTAAAGTAACACAAACATTCCGCTTACTTCTGCTTTAATGACTTCACCCCTTAGAACCACTCTGTCACAATAAGTGACCTGTTGATCTTTCTTTAAACAGTCTACAGTACTACGTTGTGAAGGGCTAGGTAGGTCTAGGTAGTTTATGGACTGATATCTGTTCAAGAATGTAAAAACGTAGTTCACCCTTTGCTTTGGCGTTTCCATAAATAGGCACTTCATACGAATAGACGAGGCAGGTACAGCTGAAAGGTCCCCAAGAACTTCTGACTGGTATGAAATGGTGTGGGTTTGGCATGGATGCAAAAAAAACTGTGGTGTTTACTTCCGCATCAAAAACCGCTTAACCGGAAGTGACGTAGGCAGAGGGAGAGTGGCCGATTTGAACAATAGGAAAACAATGGATTCTGGTGCTGGTTCTGACCCCGAGGAAACTTTAAATTACAAATATGACGGACCACAACCGTACGACTACAAATCCATTATGCACATTAGAGAGCAGAGAGAGACCAGGGGGATAATTAATTAACTTTATCGTGTTTAGTGAATGACATTATTCCTCTGCATTTCATCAGATGCCGTGATGGACCGCCATCCAAATACAACCCGGGGAGCCATTGGCACAGCTGTCAATTGCAAGATAGCTGAAATACGAGCGCATTTGAGGAGGAGTGACGAGAACCAGTCTTCAGATGTTATTTAACCCTTGAGGCCTCCTCGGATGTGGCTACCTTGAAAAATTGACCCTTCGCATAAGCCCCGCCCCCTTGGTTACTGTTGCTACGCCGGTTACTGTTGCTACGCCGGGCAAGCTTGCTATCCTAAGCTATCCTACTTTTTGTAAATTCTCCTCTGCATGCTTAATATATAAAGTACTTCATCGCCTGGCACCATCTCCACTTAAAGAGTTTATTGCATTTAAACAAACAAGGACCACCAGGTCAATCACTAACAGAGACTGTGTGGTTCCGTACAGGAAGACCTCTTTCGGTCGAAATGCCCTGTCTACGAAGGGAGCTACGGTCTGGAACACACTACCTTTGCCCATAAAGGAGTGCCCTACTCTGTCTACTTTTAAGGGCCGCCTGAAGGTATGGCTTAGAGCCAACCAGGCATGTGATCACTTTTAATGTACTGATACTGTGGTACTGTGTACTGATACCTGTTAATATATATTTGTATCTGTAATGTGTTATATGTGCGTACGTGCGTGTGGGTGGGAGGGGTGGGGGTTAAGGTGTATTGTTGTGTAGTGATTTGTGTTATTTGTCTTAATGTGTCTTAATGTAACTTTTTATATACCTTTGTTTTATGTTTCATTGCCATGCTCCATCAGGCAGGGGGACTGCCAACGGAAATTAGCCTATTGGCTATAATTGGGTGCATTTACATTTTATTCTTTTAAAATGTTCATTAATGTACACTGTCCCTCTTAAACAAATAAAGGAAATTAAATTAAATTAAATTAAATTGGAGGATAAAACATCTGTTCAACGACACGACTGGACAATGTACACAGCAGCAGTAACGGCTGGTAATTTTACCGTCTTATCAACCCACGAAGACTAAGGTCATCTCACTGGTTGTCAAACTGCAAGTTTTTGAGCGATTGTGAACCACATACAGCTTTCGCTGGTGTTCTTTTTTCTCCCACCGCTGTATCAGTCAGTGAAAGCAGTCCCTGCCTGGAGGATCCCTCGCCTAAAAGCCCAGGTAAAAGCCCTAAAAGTACAGCTGTCATTTCGGAGGTGAACATATGGTTATCCCCATATTTACACTTGCTGAAGTCGAAAAAAAAGTCTGCTCGTATCTGAACATCCCTATATTGCTGCTGCCGCCGCCGCCGCCGTAGTTGCAGCAGCAGCAGCATCAACAACATCCTTCTCTACAAACTAATGTTTTTCGTCCTAGTCTCAAAATGTGTCCACAAAAGCAAACGTAATGACTCACTGTCGAAAGCTTGCCAGGCCTATAGTTACAGTTGCTAAAGTAGGATTGGACAATAGCCGTTTGTGGGAGGAGTTGGCGAAGGGTCAATTGCAGTCATCTTGTCAAAGTTTAACGATGTCCGCGACATCTGCACGGTCGGTCCGTGTGTCTGTCTCAGGTGCGTTACATCTGACCCGCTCTCAGTAGAAGCTGCAGCGACTGTTGTTGTTGCTCCAGGTAGCGCTAAACATCAACAACAACAGCTGCTTGGAAGTCAGCAGTGACAATGCAGCCACACACGCACCAAACAGTCCGCTGACACGGTGACACGGACGTTCGCAAGCGCCGTCATTTGTGGTTGAGTGAAAATGGAGCGTTCTGATTGGCCGAAAGCACACCGCTTACGCGCAGATCTGTGTGGCACCGGAGCATGATCTTCAGTGACAAGTCTGGTGACAACTTGATTGAAAATTGGCGAAATACGAGATCAAACAATATGAGTATTTTAGAACATAGAATCGTACAAGCGTACTAGGAAGTCAAAATGCGTACATGTTGGCAGGTCTGCCAGCCCATGTGCTTGAGTGCACCACTATGTCATCGAGGTACGCCTTGCAGGACGGTGTTAACCAGTCGCTGAAAGGTCGCCGGAGCGTTGCGCACCCCGAACGGCATCATCTTATACTGCAAAAAGGCGTCACAAGGAGTTAACGGCACCTGCCAATAACCCTTCAAAAGATCTAATTTCGTGACAAAATTGGCACCGCCGACACGATCTACACAATCCTCGATCACCTCACCACCAAATGTCTTTTTTAAATATTCATAAGCATGGGGACAGTGGCAGACAGGGATCCATTATTTTCTTGGGACAAAAGCTCTGTCAGAGTGATCATTGGTTTAAGAATAGTGACAATGTCCTCTGCTGTGCGCCACTGTGATGTGGATAGCTCCAGGTCACGTTCGGACCGTTTGCTCACACTCTTCATCTGTGAGCACGGCTGAAACTGGCCCCTTCTGTTCTATCAAGCGATCGAGCATCAAATAAAAGGGAGTTCCAACGGGCAACATCATCCTGCACCAGTTTATGCTGAGGAACATTCTGTTGTTTCTGCTTATCTTCAAGTGCTGTGGTGACCTTTGCGCTTTTTTTGAAATGAGAAACCAAGCGCCTTGCAGCAGCAACAGTGCAGCAAATGGGGTCCTGCTTCAGAGCGCTGTTTATCAGTCCCTCCAGGAATTTGCGATGTTGCGATCGCAACAATTAACGCAAATTCAGCCAATCCCCGCAAATTTTTGCGATCTTGCAATTTTGTACAATCACCGCAACTTTTCCGCAAATTGGACCAATTGTCGGTGCTTTCCGCGAGTTACACAGCAGAGAGTGCGAGTCTGGACGGAGCGGTGGTTGAAAGTGAGTCCACGGAGGAACAGTATGGCTGGGCTGACGGCAAGAAACTTGATACAACGTGCACAAAGTGATAAGTAAAGGAACACAAGCTGAGTTGAACGTGTTGAGTGTGTGAGTTGTCCTGGTTGACCACCCGAGGCTGTGTGTCAACCCCGCAGCACTCGCCGAGGGGGAATCCAGTGAGTGCGCCACTGCAGGGCCGGAGCGGAGCAGCCGGCGGCCAGGTGCCCCTTCCCCCATCATCCTAAGGCCCTGGCCCTGGACTTGAGTAGCCACTATCCCCTTTTTATTCAAAGACTGGACTGCTTTAATGGCATTTTAAAACAGTTCTTTTACCACGATTTTTAAACAGACATTTTAATTAAAAGTAAAACAACTTTCAACTCTATATAATTTTCCCGTGCCTTTCTTAACAAGTGGAATATTTTGTGACATTTCAAAATGTTAAATTTTCCTTTGATTTTTAATTATTCAGAACAAAACTGCAACTTTTTTTTTGCAACTTTCGCTGTCTCCCGCAATTTAATCGCAACAAAAGCGCTTAAAACATCGCAACATGCACCGCAATTTTTTCAAAATGTGGCCGCAAAATCAGGCATTTTAGGCCACAACAATCACAAAAAAAGCCCGCGAAATCCTGGAGGGACTGGTTTATACAGAGTTGTAATGTGTGGCCCGCGCAGCGCACCCCTTTCATATTTCCCCAGGAGGGCTGCTGGACCAACTGGTTGGTGCACGCAACCATGTTTGCTGCGTTGTGATGCACCACAGAGACGATCTTGGTACTTGGAATGTCCCACTCGCAAATGATCTCCGTCAGTTCTCGTGCAATGTGATCGGCTGTGTGACTGTCCTCCATTCTTTTTGTTTCTGAAACGAAACTCTCCAGTCGTCAGTCTCCGGTGATTAAATGTGATGTGACTGTGAGATAAACCTCCATCTGAACCGAGGTCCAGATATCAGTTGCCTTGTGTATCTCTGGCTGTGTAGATAGATATTTTGTGTGCACGACATCCATCACTGTAGCTCTTATAGGGACGGTGTAGCCTGGCTCAAGTGTGTGCAAGAGTTCTTTAAATCCCTCACCCTCAACAATGCGCACAGGCCTCATTTCAAGTGCCACAAACTATGCAATCTTTTCAGTAATTTACTTTTTTCTCTTCTCTGAATATGGTAGTCTTAAATCAAGTTTTTTTTTTTTCGTTAATCTCGGGGCTGCCGCTCATGCAGACGTACTGGCTGAGCTGTCGTGACAACGCGGGTGTAACTTTTCTGACTGATTTATTGCCCGATGCCGTGTATCTCGCTTTCTTTCCCCCGCCCTCCGCCCGTTGTCTTCGTTGTCACCTTGTCACTTTGTAGCCGCTCCACAGAGCGCACATGGCTACTTAATATGCACGTACTGACCATATATGGTTATGGCTAGGCATTCCGGGGGGAATATGAGGTGTGTTCAAGTGCGCACCATTCTTGGATCCAGTTTGATTTATCAAAGAGAAATTGCGGAGAGTTGTGCACGCACAGTTCGATAGATCTGAAAAAGGTGTAAATATTTTGGGTGTCTTTTCGCCGTAGGCCTAAGCAAAACATTTAGTAGCAGCAGTTTTACACTGCTTACTTACAGTTTTGATAAATGAGGACCCAGGCCCTAAGCCCAGAGGCTCACAGATGCAGCTTCTCTGCGGCTCATCCGCGGCGCTGTTCGTGGTGCTGAAAAACTGCAGCATAGTTCTGTTTGTTTATCATGTGTGTCAGTTTTGTTTGCGACTTGATAGTTAGTTGTTGAGATTAAGAACATCACTCCCTCATCAAACCGGTGATAGGTATGCTGAAAATAAAAAAAGAGGGAGAGACGCGCCTGGGTATCGCAGCTGTGTAAAAAGAAAAAAAAAAGATGACGTGTCTGAATAGCGATACCAAAAAGTGCCGTTTCAAATGATACGCCATGTTGGTTGTCGTCATGTGATATGAAAGAAGCTGCTGACACAACTTGCACTTAACTTTCTTCGGGTCATCTTTAACCTTTTCAAAATACTCCCACACTTTTGATGACTTTTTAGTAGCCATTGTGAGCCATTAAATCCTGTAGTGTGCTGCTCACTTCTGCTCATTTGGATTGTGCAACTGCAGTGGGTGATTTATTAATACGTAGTAAGACGCTAAGACTACCGTTTAAACGCACACATCATTTTGAACTCTTTATTAACAGAAAGTAGGCAGATTGACATCCTATGTAACAATTTATGCTCAGCAGCCGTGGGCACCTCCTTATAGTCAGAATGGTACGGTCTTGGTTACATAACATTTTCCGACGATTCGACTACGAGATTCATAGACCTCTCCAAATTGAATCGTCGAATAGTCGACTATTGGAGGTCAGCCCTACGTCACAGAGCCAAAAAAATCCATCAATGACATGGACCTTCAGGGGCTTGGAGAAGCTACAAATGGAAGTGCTGGGATTCTCATGTTCCTGCCAGCTGCCCCTGATCCAGGACATGCATTACCTGACATGAGGGACTGTGCCCCTTTCTAACATGTCAATGATACCTAACCTCTTGACAATTTCCTTGTCACTCATGCATTCTCCTGCAGATCTTGATACAAAAGACACAGTTCCTGCTGGTGTTCATGCCACCAAAACCTTAGCAGTAGGTCTTCCCTTGTATTGTGAGTATATCTGGCTATTGGCTTTTGCCAGTTAAGGCCTCTGTATGGGTATCTCAGTGCAGTCTATGATTGCACGCACGCACATACTTGTACTTTTTGAAGTACTCAGGGTAGTACAGGTGTATTTTCTCTTGTGTAAGCCAATAGAGAAGAAAATAATCTGAGACCCAACACTGGTGCAGATTTTAAAAAGGTAGGCAAGAAACTTCAGAGACAAATTGAGCTTCAATTTCATCAAAGTTAACAAAAGTTCATTCTCATGGGACAATTTTCTCTGTGGCCCTGGCTTTTGTTCTGCAACAATCTGGTACTTTTTGAGACTGCGCACCTTTGAAATAATGTATTGAGGGCAGTTTTGACTGCACCTCATTAAACATCCACTGGAAGATGGTATAGTTTTCCAAGCCAGTGTGCAGACGCATCAGTTCATCTGAATGCTTGATGGTAGAAATGTCAAAGTACTGGGAATGACTGTTTCTCATGTGATAACATTCTCTCAAAGTCATCTCTCTCATGCAACAGTTCTTCCTGAATGTCTCTGTCAGGTAAGATTCCATCTCTCTCCTGCACAACGTGCTTTGATTTCATCTGACACTTGGCACAAACAGGAACACGTGCAGGCACTTGCTGGCTTAGAACAGTAATTGTGCTGCTCCCGCAGGTCAGAGGTGCTGTATGATTATGATTTGTATGGCGACTGGGATGTTAATGGCTGTGAAGCATATTCAAGCCCAACACTTGGTCATCTGACACTGGGCTGATTGGAGTTTGACTGGTGGCTTCCTCACTGGGTCCTGGGGACTGACTGGCAGCTTCATCCTCAAGCCCTCTTCTCTTTTTTTTGGGAACGTCCTCAGCACTCTTTCTCTTCACCTATACAATCAGAAAGACTTTATTATCACACCTTAAAAATACTTACAATAAAAAACATTGCAACAGGTCAAATTCATTTTCCTTACAATCCTTACAATTGTAAGAATTTTAGAGAACATGGTTTCACAACTGGGACTTGCAACCCTCTGGACAGTGGAACTGGTGACTCGCTGGACAGTGGGGCTAGTGATCCGGCTGGTCATTTTCTTTGCTGTTGGCCCAAGGAGGTTTGCTGGGGGAGTGGGTGGAATTTCCTCCTCTTAATCAGAATTCTCGCTTGATTCTAGTTGCTTGCTTTGACTCTGGGAGAGTTTTGACCTTGCCCTAGGGAGGTTCATATGAAGATATATTCGTTAAACCATACCTACTGCATCTATTATGGAAATTACCTTTAACCTGTTTTCAGTGTCTGTCAGGTCTGATGTATACTCAGCTTGATGTAGCTTTACCCTGGCCTCTTCATAAGTGGCTGTAAAATACAATGACACAAAATAAAAGGAATGAAGCAGATATTAACTCATTGAGTGCCATTGACGTCTATGGACGTCAATCAAAATCCAACGCTTGAGTGCCATTGACGTCCATAGACGTCAAATGCCGTTTTCTGCGGCTGGTAAATGGGGACGCTCTCGCGCACACTCTGAGTAATTTTGGGGCTTCTGGGATGTGTAGAACGAATGAGACTGTAGATCAGAGCAAGAAGTGAAGAAGAAGGAGAAGACGAGCGCGATCGGTACGGAGATAACAAAGTGGGAAAAGTTTCTATTTCTAGAGAAAACGACGGGCAGAGCCTGGAACAAGTGTAACGTGGAGCTGGAGGAAAGCTTAGCCACGGATGCTATTAGCATAGCTCCAGCATGAAGTGATCAGAGGAGGCAGGAAAGGTAAACTCATCTAGATGATCAGCACCAAAATGCCGAAGCGAAAGCGGAGGCGGATCGCGGAGTCAGTGACCGACGTGACGACGAACCGAGAGATCAGCGCGGTGAGTCGCTGCCGCGGCCGCGTCCAGCACAGAGGCTGAAGACGCCACGACGTCTCCCTCCCTCCTTCAGAGACGAGGGGAAGCGGGAGGGGGGCGTAGGAGAGGCTGAGGGGGCAGCAACCGCTCGTACTTGTTGTATTTTAGTTGTTGCTGTTGTTGTTTTGTTTTGTTTTTTTGTTTGTTTGTTTTTTTTTTTGGGGGGGGGGGGGGGGGTCAATGAAAAAACATGTGAAATGAAACTTTCAGATGTCTTACATGTTTTTGAAGCCAAAATTAAAACGGATAAATCACTATTTTTCTTTTTGGTGCAACCAGGCTCTATTCAACTTAAGATATATCAAGAATGGAACAAGGTACAAACAAATGGTTTTTTCCCTAGTTAAATAGAGAGTCTCCTCTTTCCTTTGAGCTGTTTGGTGTTTTCAGAGTCATAGTACAAAATATTCTCTGGGTCTTGACATATTACTCAAAATGCCCCAGAACGCTGGCACATGGCACTGACCATTTTATAAAAGGGCTGGCACTCAATGAGTTAAAGGCCCCATGGCATGAAAAATGTGATTTTGGTTATTTTTTGGTGCTTGGGGAGGTCTCTGGGCCACGTATATACTGTCCCATGCATCATATTGGTCATAAACGGAGAGACACACACCGCCCATCTGTAGGAACATTCTATTTGAGACGAGCAGATAGCACTTCCTCCTTTCTGTGATGTCACACACAAGGTAACTCCGCCCACCGTGCAGTTGTTATTTTTCAATTTGTATGAATGCAGCTTAGGTTTCAGTTACTTGCCTGTGATTGGCCCGACCACATGCCACTCTAAAACAGTCAGCCAATCAGAGGAGAGGTTCTCATTCTCTCTTCTGATTGGCCAAATGACCTGTGCCTGTTAGAACTCCAGAAAGAGGCAACAGAAAGGGGCAATATAAACGATATTAAGCAGATCACAGGTACTCAAAACCAATGATACATTTTGTTAGGGATATCAGCAGGTAAATAAACCCAGAGAAAAGTGCACAGCATGGGGCCTTTAAACTAGAACTACATTTACATAGGAAGTTAAAATAGGTGTCGTGGATCACAAAATTCACAATTTGGATCACAGAGTCATGATTCAGCTCGTTTTTCAGATCAGCAAATGAGGAAAAAGGGATAGATTAGAGTTGACCGTTTGTAGTTATTACTATGGTAAATATAACATGATTGTTTAGAAATAATAGCCAATAGCACAGACAGACATGCACATACAGTATACATAATATGAAGCAGATGTCTAATCTGTAGAGGGATAGTGTGGTTGCAGGTATCCAAACAAACAGGAGCACACCCACAACTATCACATGTGTGAGGACTGAAATCAACTGAATTGAATGAATCGAGTTTGGTGTGACCCTGCTTGTTTGGAATGACGATCTGCAGCTACACCAGCCCTTGACAAATTAGCTCAGAGAACCCTGTGGAGAAAAATTAACACAAAAAAGAATAAGTTTGGTGATCACAGGGGCTTTAAAGTAAGTAAATGAAATAGAGCAGTAGTTAATGAGGAAAATCAAAGTTACCTGCATTTCCCATCACACGCACATTACACCGAATCCAGTTTTGAGCTGGTGGTGTGCCCTCTTTCACAGCCTTGGTCACATTTGGAAATGTGGCTGGTGGCCACCAGCATAATGTTCCGTCAGCGCCCTTGAACCACTCTGATGGAATGATATCCACCTGCTTGCAGCCATCACGGTCAATTTCATCCACAAACTCCACCACGCTAAATGAGGGCATCCTGCAAAGTTCATCATGTTATGTGTGCTTTCTAAAGGGGTGCACAAGGGTAAATATTATTTCAGAAGTAAGCTTAAACAAACAAAGCAATTCTATCTAATTAAATCCAATTTTCTGTCCATCAATCAAAACACTAGCACTGGAAAGTCTGCTGACCCTGTTCTTTCCTTCCTCATCTTGCGCACACATGACTACAGAATGGATGAAACTGAGCACAGGCAAGCAGTGAATGTCCATCATTATGCACTTCACGTGGCCTACTACAATTTTTGAGCTTGCAAATGCAATAATATCATAACTGAAAATGACAAATGAGCATGAACTGACAACAGATACATTGTGCATATATGACAAACTATTACATTAAAATTACTTAGTGGCAAAGAAGAACACTTTCCAACAGCTGGACAAATCTAAATGTGACAGGAAGACAATGGTTGAGAGAAGTCAACAGGAGGCACTTGTAATTTATGTTTTTGCGCATGTAAATACTATGTGGTTAACATTCACCCACCAACTATAAAATACAATTTTTGGTTAAATTCACAATTTTAAAGCAGAAGTAAGCGGAATATTTGTTTTAATATAAGTCTTAAATAGTTATATCTTCCGACAGCAATCACTTACATGTTTGGTCCGAAACACGGGTCTGTCAGTCACTCTGCTCTGCTGTAAGCCGAGGAGAAAACTTCTTGTATACTTCCTTGTACAAGCTTTATCCAATGAGGAGAGAGAACGGCATGAAGGGCTGTGTGTGCAGCCAAGGGATGCACGTGAATGTGTTGACGTAGGGACGAGGACCAATAGATCCATGACGAAGTTAGTGGGAAATGACACCTTGAAGGATAATTTCCGTTTTTTACAACCTGGACCTTATTTCTAGCATAAAATACGATCATTTTACTCACCCAGACAACTTTGGTGTCATTTGGAGTTGTTTTGACGAAATTAGCCCCAGTGGAGCGGCGCGTATATCCGTATAATGCGAGAGCACGGGGCACGCAATGCAGCCTCTAAATAACACATTATCCGCCGCAAAACTCGTTCATTTCGCCAATATTTTGTTATGATACACTAGTGCTATTCCCCTCCGAGCCCGTGGTGGCATGTTAACAACATCCGGGGTCTCTAGGTTGACTACTAACCTCTGATCTGGATGATGTCATCTCCGACCGCTGCCCGGCTCATTCTGATAATAATCATTCTGCTTCGGCATTCAGGTCCATTTTTATCTCAACTAGCCGGAGCTTTAGTGAGTCCAGGCTGCGGAGAGGAAGCCTGTGGAAGCTGAACTTCATCCAGCTGCTCATTTTGTTCTGACAAGTCAGAAACACGCAGAAACGAACCATAGCATTAGCCGTAGCAAGTTAGCCGCGCCGGGCATCACAGCTACTCTACTTTCAATAGAGGTCAGAAAGAAAGAGAAAGATGTGTGCACGTTCACCGAGGAAGACAAATCAAATGCAGAGGAGTTTGTCGAGGCACTGAAGCCAGTCAAAGTGGCTACCTGTGTCATGTCTGGTGAGAACCACCCAACACTCTCAGTCATCGCCCCCCTTCATGCACAACTCCTGCAGATGACTGTGGCAGGTGAAGGAGATTCTCCTTTTTGTCAAAGAACTGAAGAACGCCATTCATGAGGATCATGCTACTGTGCTATTTGTTTGGAAACGAATTGACTGTTAACTCTTAGTAGTATTTGGAAATAATTTATATATGATGAGTAGTGGAAGTAGTATGCAATTATTATAAGACTGCTAAAAGTAGTGGAACATGTTATTTATTTAAAGGTACACATCCCAGGCAGATAATTTCAGCTCTAGACCTGAGATTTAAAGCACTGCCTTTCCTCTCTGACGTTGACAAGCAAGAGACACTTTCCAAACCGGTCGTTGAAGCTGCAGGCACAATGAGGCATCCGGATGAACAAATCCGATGGAAACTGAAATGTGCACTAAAATTACAGAAAGAAGTGTCAGGCAGGGAAGTGAAGTTTTGCTCGGTGCAGAGGGAGAGAGAGGGTGAGAAGCACAGCCCAAATATTGATATAAAAAAACAAAACATAAATGTGTAGTGACTGTGAGACTGCTTTGTTTGACTGTAACCCTGAAAAGCCCTGGCTTTAATCAGATATTCCTGTTTGAGTATCACAGTGTTAACATGTGACTACAGGTTGCTGAGGCATTTGTTTTGTGGGTCATGTATAGTTTTCTTCTCAGCCTGTGTCCTCAAAAGTTTCAAAAAATGTTTATCTTTCCTCCAGCCCAGGAAGATTATATTGTGATGTCTTTGTTCACAATAGGTAGTTAGAAGAATGAACCAGGTGCTACATCCCCTGATATGCATGACTGACCCACCCTGGCCTGGAGCCCAACTGCCTCAATCCGTATACTCTCCAAAATATGTATAACATGCGTATGTCGAGCAGACTATGGGCCCCTGAGGAGGAGAAGCGAGGCAGCTTAGTGAATATAAAAATCTACATGCGAAACCTGTGGTGTTAGCTCAGGCAGATGACTCAAGCTGTGCCCATCCTGAACTGCAACTAAAAACAAATCAAACCACAAGACACAAACATACACAAAAACAATGAATGAGGGAACTATATTCTGTTCTGTAATAATTCTGTAATTCTGTAATGTGCTTTTATGCAGGCGGTTCCGTTATGTGGCCTACAGAAGCTTCGTCAGTTGGTGTTGGGGATATTTGGGAAGACGCATCAGGGTGGTGATTCCGTCGTGTGTTGTTGGCCGGATACGCCAGGAGTTTGCTGATCCCTCTGGGCGATATGTTGGTTTCCGGCCGTCCCTTGGCTGAACCGGGATTTATGTTCCGCGATGACCTCTTCCTTTGAGGGCCTCTCAAACTGCGCAGCCAGGTCCTCCGGCACCGTGATCAGTTGCATTTCCTCGGCATATGGGGAGGGATCTTCAAACATCTCCTCGAACACCAGAGCCATGAGGTCCTGCACATATTCTAAAAGAGAAAAACGACAAATTAATTTGTATATAAAACACGCATATTTTTGGAAATGTATAAGTATTTGTTTGTTTTGTTATTTATTTCCATGTTTTTTATCATATAACTGATAAATATATTTTTTAAACTAACTGAATGTTGCCTTGGTCTTGACAGGCTTAACTGTTTTAGACCTAGGAAAAGTCAGTCTGTACATGGGTTCTTCAGCTGTTCTGGCCTGTTTTCGCTCGGCATTCTCATTAAAATGCATTGCAGACAGATATAGCCTACAATGAAATTTACAGAAGTTATTGATTTCCAAAAACTGTTGAGAGACACTTATGATATTAAACTTAGGCATGTCACAGATTTGTGTAAAATACAAGAGATCCTACAGTAAACGTGTTTGTTCTAGGAGTTATTACCTGCAGAGCATTCCAATGAAGGGATAAACTACATTCTTTGGAGCGAAGCGTAGAATTACGCTGTGAAATGCCTCCAAAGACAATGTTTGGAAGGTGTGGCTCAACTTCTCAACATCTCCAAGGACCCTTTTACTCATCAGCAGCTTTTCTGCTTTGTAAAGTGCCATTGAACCTGACACAGCAGAGAGACAAAGTAGAGTGTGTGCAGCGTGTAAGTACAACAGTTTGTAAAAACAATTATGACAGTGGTTGAGATTATAACAGAATAATAACCTGGTTTAAACCACTTGCTGGGGTCTCTGGTGATGTGATCAGGATGAGTCATATTTTATAATATTGGGGTGACCAAACGTCCTGTTTTGCTTGGACATGTCCACTTTTTGCGTCCTGTCCGGGCGGGTTTAATGAATTCTAGGGCCGGGACTTTAAAGCGTTAATTAAGATTAATTAATTACACAAAAACTAACGCGTTAAAAAAAATTAAGGCATTTTAATCGCACTTATTTTTGCATCGCGGAACGTTTCTCACTGGTTGAGTTTCTGGCGTACCCATTATACTGGAGCACAATCTCATAACTGCCTGAGGAGTTTTAATGCAAGCTGAACGCAGCTCAAACTGGTGCTTCAGCACAGCGACCAAGCTTTCATAAACACACCGGGTCCATGTCGGTTTACAGTATCCTCCCGTATTTTAGCCGGTCGCTACCGGACCTTGTAACGCCGCATTATGTAATAATGACGCATTATGTAATAATGTAATAAATCTTCACGTCATTATGTAATAACGCCGCATTTTGTAATAATCTGCCGCATTTTGTAATAAAAATCTTGAACGCAATATGTAATAAACTTTGCCGCATTTTGTAATAAGTTGTTACATTTTACATCACTTATTACATATTGCGGGTGTTACACTTTTTTATGAAAAAAATGTAATAATTTGGTGCATTATGTAATAAACCACCAAAATGGATGTCTTAATTAGAAAAAAAAAAGACATTAGGACCATCAGAATAACACTGACTTTAAGCATACCAGCATGCATGAATCATAAATATGAATTAATTTCTAAAACCAGTAGGACGGTCAAATCTAACTATCTATCTATCTATCCCACTGACCAGGTTGAGCAGGGTGCTCAACCTGGATGCTCCCTGAGGGGCACGCCACCAGATGCGCTTTTCTCCTTGCCGCTCGGCAGGCGCCTCGGCCCCTCAGATGTGTGTGTGTGTGGGTATGTGTATCATGTGTAGCCCGTATGTGTGTGTCGCCTGTGTGAATGTGTGTGTTAAATCTCAATCGCGCTCTGTTAAGATGAATAAACAAATCGCTGCAGAGCACGAGCCTGGCACAGAGGTGGCACAATCTGTTAAAGGAAACTGGCTCCGCTCCGCGGCTATTTCGCGTCCGACGTCTATGTTAAGCACATGTTTTTATTGATATTGTAGCGTCCGACCCAACGTAACTATACAACAACATAACACAAACTTTATCAGACAGCTCTCACTTCTTCCTCTGCTAGTAAAAATAGGTATTACAATTATTATTTTTTTCGTGCATAGGGTTAGTTGTCTTCTAATGAATGATGTGTAAATTTCATCAATATGTATCCCTTTCATGGCCTGTTTTGGCGAGGGACCGCTAATATCCTTAATAAAAATGTTGAAAAACTGCAATAAAATAAAAATAATAATAATTATTATTATTTCCTCCAACTATTATGAGAACAGTCACATGTCTGCCTTTGAACAGGGCCAACATTGATTGATTTGTTTACTTATAGTTTGCTGGAGCATTTTTTTTTTTTTTTCATTTTATATGGCCATGTCCTACCATACAGTTTTTTGTGACAAAAAACGTGTGGTCACGTGACTCTGTGTAAAAACATGACATCATAATACACACATGGCTAGAGGAGAGTTAAAAGACCATCATACTTTTTACTGGACCTCAATCGACCAAGGGAAAGTGGTATAATCTGATATTTTAGATCGGAGTTTTGAAAAAAGCGTCAAATCATCCAGCCCTCTCCCTCGTATTTTACCTGGGCGGCGATGCACCATTCTTGGGGAGCGCTCTGGCAGGGCCCCCTCTCTGGTTCTCCGGGCCTGGAGCTTCTGGGACTGGTTCTCGTTTTACAGCTGCTGCTTGCAGATGATGATAATTTTTCAGTAATTTAAATGGATCAGCTGGGCAAGTTTTGATAAAATGTTAAATCTGGTGAAAATCAGAGGCAAAATCACTTCCAGCATCATCAGCCCGATGAAATCCCACAGCTCGATCCCCCCCAGCTCGCCCCAGCTGCGGCTCCGCTGCTGGAGCAGAGCTGGACCCGGCCTGGAGCTCCAGTCGGACCGTGGTCCATGTCATCCCTCCACAGACGAACATGACCCGGGCGTATTATTGTCGGTGGGCAAGGGGGGAGGGAGAGACGTGTTAGGATAAATTCAATTTAGACACTGATGATTACCATTACCTCTGATCCATCTTTTACTCAGACACTGATGATTACCTCTGACATATGATTTAGACATTGAACAATACCTCTGATCTATTTGCTGTTCTGACAAACACATACTACCTTATTGATTAAGAAACACGTACCATTAGAAACACATTGAATAACACAGACATTACACAACACTTAACCCTGATCTATGTGAACACAGAAGACATTGTGCATTAAATGTACCTCTCTTACCCCTCTCCTATAGACTAACCCTTTACTGAACTGTGGAAACTGCAACTGAGAAAGCATTAATTGAGTTACAACTGAGAAAACATTAATTGAGTTACAACCGGGAGAGCACCGGTTGAGTTGCTGCGTCCTGTGAAGCATGACCAGGGAAGAGTATGAGGCTAGGTCAGAAGGTCAGGACGTCAGGAGTGCTTCCATATGTCAAGTGTTTCCACAGATTCACGTATCAATAATCCCAGTTGATTTTACTTTATTAGAAGAATTACGTACTAACCATCCTAGTTGATTATATCTGATTAGACTAATTAACTACATTATTAAGCTTTCTAAATATATCTTCTATGTTGATCATTCATTAGGCAGAAAAACCAAAGTTGTTCAAGCAAGCCTTACAGCTTTGGTCGTTGCTTTCTTTCCCTGATCACTCACGTCCACATACTTTTCCTGTGAGAAACTGCTAAGCTTAGACACTCTCAAGGTTAAAAGGGTAACTTCAGGCCGTACTTCATTAATAGAGCTATTCATTCTGGTCTCCCTTAGTAACAGATTTAAGAGCATCCAGTCTTCAGTAACAGATTTATGAGCATCCAGGCTGGGAAAATGATACATACAGGGAACAAGACGTAGGCAGGTGCCCTTGGAGAGATAGGAGAGCAGGCTCTTGGTCACGGGAGACCAGAGGCAGAGTAGGGAGGAATTCTCTCTGTTTTTTCAGGTTGCTGGAAGATGGATGTTCGTGTGCCAAGAGGTTGGGACCAACCTGTGCACCAA
The DNA here is from genome assembly GCF_905171665.1 of Trachurus trachurus. NCBI lineage: Eukaryota > Metazoa > Chordata > Actinopteri > Carangiformes > Carangidae > Trachurus > Trachurus trachurus. The sequence goes on from NC_139899.1 coordinate 5,543,541, forward strand.
CGAAGGGAGGAACTAAGTCTAAAACCGCAGTTCCTCCCCATCAGTTTTAACCAATAGAAATTAATTACCACACACATAGTGCGAATAATATTAAGAGCTTTGTCACGTTTTCTCGTCATTCTTCTCTGGGCGGGTGGTTGCAGCTAACTGCATGCAGACTGCGATTTCCTTAACAGTGAAGATCCTTGTAGGCCTACAAGTCTTTTGATGATCCAACTTTAATAAATGGTCAACTAGAACGTCGTTGTCTGTCCTCTCTCTCAAATCAACGAACACGCATTTGTTGGTTTCCTCTTTTTAACGCAACAAATTTTGGTGACCCCGACGTGATTTGAGAAGAGACCTAGAGATTGAAGACCGGGACAGGCGGCCTGCCAGCCTTCGCCGCCACCGGAGCCACTTCTCCAGACTCCTCACCACTCACAGGGATCCCAAGTTAAAGGTAAGCAGAAACCTGTTGTAGAATAAAACCAAATTCTGCATATTGAATATTCTAAATTTTGTGAGTGGAGGAGGAGGTAAGGTGGAGTGTCATAAAATTTAATGATAAGTGTTAAATGTTAATGATAAAAATAATTGATTATATGCATAAGTTGGATCATTAAATGTGATACTGGTTGAAATTCCGTTGGAGGAAGGATCCATAAAAAACATTTTTAAAGGTTTGGTTATTTGTACTGGTTGAAGATTCCGTTGGAGGAAGGATCCATAAAAACATTTTTAAAGGTTTGGTTATTTGTACTGGTTGAAATTCCGTTGGAGGAAGGATCCATAAAAACATTTTTACAGTTTGTTTATTTGTACTGGTTGAAATCCCGCTGGGGGAAGGGCCCACAAAAGTTAAAAGAAGTGATGTCTGACTTGGCCGACAATTGTATGCATTTACTTATTTATTACACTGGTTGAAATTCCGTTGGAGGAGGGGTCCATAAAAAAGCTAAGAGTATCATTCGGTCTGGCTGTGAAATGGTTGAATAATATTTGTATTAAGTGCCTGATAACATTTGCAGTTTCTGATGTGTGGTCTTGTCGACTGAGAATCCGTTGAGGGTTTGTCGACAGGGGCATTTCTGTGTTCCTGGTATAACCTGTGTGATGTGCGGTTTTGTCGACTGAGAGACCATTAAGGGTCTGCGGACAAAGGCGTTTTTGTTTTCCAGCTGTGTTGACTGTGTATAAACATTAGTGACACTTCGGCAAACAGTACTGCTGTTCTTCCTTGTGGCCCTTGAGGCGGACAGCAAAACAGTACTGCTGTTCTTCCTTGTGGCTCTTGAGGCTGACAGTAGGTTAAGTGGCCCGCTGCCGTGAAAGTTGGAGCGTGGCTGTTGACCTCACATAAACCGAGGGCTGATGTTCATGTTCTGTGTGTGTCAGTCAGGTTAGAGTCCTGTTGAGTCATTCAGGTTAGAGTCCTGTTAATGTAACTAAATGTATGTGACGCGGTTAGAGTCCGTCAGGTTAGAGTCCTGTTGAGTCCGTCAGGTTAGAGTCCTGTTAATGTAACTGTTGAGTGTTGGTGCTCTCAATTATTCTCACTTATTGATTGTTTATTGATTTATTGATTTATGTTTATTTGTCAGAACATTGATTTGATTGTGAAGGTGAAGCCACCTGTCTGGTGGGCGTGGTTTAATAAAAGCGCCCTCCTGCACGCAGCTGTGAGCAGTTGCTGTGCTGAGTGCCATGTGAGGCAAACTGAGCGTCTCTCGTCCTCCTTCCTTCTCCTCCGCGTTTCGGTGCTGACAAAGTGGGTTTTTACAGCAGTAGCCGTTGTGTGGCTGCTCTGCCAACAGGTTATGGGCCCAGAGAACCCAGGTAAATCCAGAGAAAAGTTTTGCAGCATGTTCCCACCGACGTACAGGTGATGATAGCATGCTGTGAGCACCATGAGCGGACGGGCTGCAGAGAAGAAGAGCAGTCTCGGTAGCCGCTGGTCGCGGCTCCTGTTTGACGGAGAAGAAAAGAATTATGAATTATGGGAGGCGAAGTTTTTGGGCCACCTCCGGTTGCAGGGGTTAAAAGACATTATCTTAACAGAGCCCACAACCGAAGAAGCAGATGAGTTGCTTGAAGACGCGGAAAAGAATGCGGAAGCATATGCGGAGCTCATCCAGTTTCTCGATGATAAGAGCTTGTCGCTGGTGATGCGCGATGCTGCAGACGACGGGCAGGAGGCCCTGCAGATCCTGAGAAACTACTATCAAGGCCGAGGAAAGCCACGCATCATTAGCCTCTACACAGAGCTGACTTCACTGCAGAAGTCAGAGAGTGAAACTGTGACTGAGTACGTGATCCGGGCAGAGACCGCAATCACAGCGCTAAGAAATGCCGGTGAGACATTAAGTGACGGACTATTGGTTGCAATGGTATTGAAAGGTTTGCCGGAGTCCTTTAAACCATTTACAATCCATGTCACACAACGAGATGAGACGATGCAATTCTCTGAATTCAAAACAAAGCTACGAAGCTACGAGGACACAGAGAAGATGCGGGCTGCAGATGACAACGTGATGAACGTGCAGCAGCGGAGAGCGAGACCCGCCGGAGCAGGTGACCGGGGAGCTGAGAGAACAGCCGCGGAAGTGGTGTGCTTCAGATGCGGCCTGAGGGGACACCTGGCCAGAGGCTGCCAGCGCAGACTGTGGTGCAGCCACTGCAAGAGCACCACACACCGGGACACGACCTGCAGACGGAAACAGCGTGGGAACCGAGACGACGCACGAAAGGTCTCCGGGGAGACAGAGGACCAGGACAAAGACTACTTCTTCCGAGTGAGCGAGGGAGCAGCAGATGTCGACGTGAGGGGCCTGATGGTTGACTGCGGGGCAACCTCGCACATCGTCACAGACCTGGCGAAGTTCAAGAGGTTTGACGACGGGTTCCAGGCTAAGTCACACTGCGTGGAGCTGGCGGACGGCACGCGGTGCAAGGGCGTCGCAGAGCGCCGAGGTGATGCAGAAGTCTGTCTGATCGACAGCAAAGGAAGACACCTGAACACAACACTGAGGCAGGCGCTGTACATCCCATCCTATCCACAAGACATTCTGTCTGTGAAAGCAGCTACTGCCAATGGAGCCACCGTGGTGTTCAAGAAGGGGAAGGACGTTCTGATCCACAGAGACGGTACCAAATTCCACATACACGTACACGATAGACTTTATTATTTGCACACATTGAACAATAATGATGATGATGAAGGTGATGATGACCAATGCAAGGGGTGTCATGATATGCAGACCTGGCATGAAATTTTGGGGCACTGTAATTATAATGACATTCAGAAGTTACAAGATGTTGTGGATGGTATGAAAATCAAGGGTTCCACACACAAACCTCCACATTGTGAAGTGTGCACTCAAGGGAAGTTTTTCCAAACCAGAAACAGAGACCCTGATGTAAGAGCTAAGACCCCTCTAGAACTAGTACACACAGACTTGGCAGGGCCAATTCACCCAGAGTCTAGAGATGGTTACAGATATGCACTTTCATTCACTGATGATTTTTCCAGTACTGTATTTGTGTATTTCTTGAAGAACAAAAGTGACACTGTTCTAGCTACAGAGAAGTTTTTGGCCGATACTGCCCCATACGGCAAAGTGAAATGTTTCAGATCTGATAATGGTACAGAATTTACAGGTAAAGATTACCAGACATTGCTTATTAAAAATGTGATCAAACATCAGACATCAGCACCTTACTCTCCTCACCAAAATGGTACTGCTGAGCGCAATTGGCGCACACTTTTTGACATGGCAAGGTGCATGCTAATTGAAAGTGGTCTGCCGAAACAACTATGGACCTATGCAGTCCAAACTGCTGCTGTGGTCAGAAATAGATGTTTCAACAGACGCACAGGGCAGACACCAGTCCAGATGTTGACAGGAAGACGACCCAATTTGTCTAGAATGCAGAGGTTCGGGTCAGAGTGTTTTGCTTATAAACAAGACAAAAGAAAACTTGATCCAAGGTGTGAAAAATGTGTTTTCATTGGGTATGATAAAAACAGTCCTGCATACATGGTCTACTTACCTGTCAGTAAGAAAGTGCAGAAGCACAGGTTGGTCAAGTTTGTGGCTAAATCAGGTGTAGAGCAACAGACACAGACTCATTTTACACCTGAAGATGATGACTTCATAAAACCTAGATCTAGAAGTCCAGATCATGTGATAGAACAGAAACCTGAAGTCAGCTATCACCAACCACAAAGAGTTGAAGTCAAGTGTGAACCTGAGTCAAGCCGTTATCCTTCCAGAGAGAGAAGGAGGCCAGACAGATACACAGATCTAGCCCAGAGTAACATTGATTATTGTTACCATGTGATATGTAACCTACCTGTGTCATTTACAGAAGCAGTGACCTCAGACAAAGCAAAAGAATGGGTGAAAGCCATGGATGAGGAAATGCATTCACTTAAAGAGAACAACACATTTACACTGACCAATTTGCCTGAGGGTAAGAAAGCAGTGGGGGGTAGATGGGTGTATGCTATTAAAACTGATGTTGATGGATCTGAGAAATACAAGGCCCGATATGTTGCTAAAGGGTACAGTCAAAAGATGGGTGTGGATTATGAGGAGACATTTTCTCCTACAGCTAACATGACTAGTGTTAGAGTTTTGGTGCAAAAAGCAGCACAAGAAAATTTGATCTTGCACCAGATGGATGTGAAAACTGCCTATTTAAATGCACCCATAGACTGTGAGATCTACATGGAACAGCCAGAAGGGTATGAGGTGAGATCTCACACAGACAAGAAGTTAGTCTGCAAACTAGAGAGGTCATTGTATGGGCTCAAACAATCGGGCAGGAATTGGAATAAGTTGTTACATGACCATTTGACACAGAATGAGTTTCTCCAAAACCAAGCTGACCACTGCGTTTACACACGAGAAAGAGAACATGAGAAGGTCATTATGGTAATTTGGGTTGATGACTTGTTAATTGCAGCAAGTGATGAGAATGCTATGAAGGTTACAAAAGACATGCTTGCAGCAAGGTTCAAAATGAAGGACCTAGGCAAACTGAGAAGTTTTTTGGGTATTGATTTCGAACAATGTAATAACTGTGTAACAATGTCTCAATCAAAATATGTTGAGAAGATTCTGGTAAGGTTTAACATGCAAGATTGCAAACCTAGGTCAACACCTTGTGAACAGAAACTGAACTACACAGATGATGCTGCATTACTGAGTGATGTTTCAATGTACAGAGAAGCAGTGGGTAGTCTGATTTATTTAACTGTATGTACAAGACCTGATTTAAGCTTCGTTGTAAGTAAACTGTCACAGTATTTCAACGAACCTACTGTTGAACATTTTTGTACAGTTAAACATGTGTTAAGATATCTGAAAGGTACAAGTGATAAGAAGTTGTGTTATAGTAAGAGTAATGAAAACCTAGGTATACAAGCCTACAGTGATGCAAACTGGGCTGGTGATGTAAAAGATCGTTGTAGTACAACTGGGTATTGTGTAACTCTATCTCAAGGTGGCACTTTAGTGTCATGGAAGACCAAAAAGCAGCCCACTGTAGCACTGTCCACTTGTGAAGCGGAGTATATTGCTCTTGCTACTACCATCCAAGAGTGTCTGTACCTCACACAACTGTTAGATGGCATTGATAAACATGTGTATATGCTACCTATAGTTTTTGAGGATAACCAAGGCACAATTGCTTTAGCTAAGAATCCTGTTAAAAGACAGCGATGTAAACATGTGGATATTAAATACCACTTCATTCGGTCCACTGTAACTGATGGTAAACTGTCATTAGAGTACTGCCCAACTGAGCAGATGGTTGCAGACCTTATGACCAAGCCTGCAACAAAATTTAAGTTAGCAAGATTTGCTGAATTTATGTTTGGGTATAACTGAAAGAAAATAGACTGTATTGATGTTTTCTGACTGAATGTAAATGAAATGTTTTTTTTGTAATGTGAGAGCAAGTGGGGGTGTTGAGTGTTGGTGCTCTCAATTATTCTCACTTATTGATTGTTTATTGATTTATTGATTTATGTTTATTTGTCAGAACATTGATTTGATTGTGAAGGTGAAGCCACCTGTCTGGTGGGCGTGGTTTAATAAAAGCGCCCTCCTGCACGCAGCTGTGAGCAGTTGCTGTGCTGAGTGCCATGTGAGGCAAACTGAGCGTCTCTCGTCCTCCTTCCTTCTCCTCCGCGTTTCGGTGCTGACAAAGTGGGTTTTTACAGCAGTAGCCGTTGTGTGGCTGCTCTGCCAACAGTAACTTAATGTATGTGACGCGGTTAGAGTCCGTCAGGTTAGAGTCCTGTTGAGTCCGTCAGGTTAGAGTCCTGTTAATGTAACTTAATGTATGTGACGCGGTTAGAGTCCGTCAGGTTAGAGTCCTGTTGAGTCAGTCAGGTTAGAGTCCTGTTGAGGTAACAAAATGCAACAAAAGACACGGGTAAGGTAATGGAGATTGCTGCTATATTATTTCAATGTGTAAGCGAAATGTGTGTGTATGGAGACTGGGCGGTGAACTCTGTTGAATGTGTGTCTCAGTGAGAAAGCCTGAGTGTGTGTGGGAGAAGGCTACACAGAAGCTTTCTCTGGCAGAGGTCTGTGTGCACGCGAGCGGGAGTGCCCTGTAGGAAAGGAGAGAAAGTGTGTGTATGTGTGTGCTTGAGAGGAGACTGTGAAGCGGCTCTGTGGACATGGGTGTGTCTGGCGTGTAAGTGAAATGTGCCTGAATAGGTGCACATGGTGTTGCCTGTCTCTGTGAATGAGATGTGTTACTGTTTGCGTGCATGTAATCAGGTCTATATGTATGGAAAGAATGTTTCTGAGTGTAAGCCAGTGTGTGTGTTAAAAGGCCAGAGGCTGTGGAAGCGGGTGCCAGAGGATGTGACTGTGAGAGGATGGATGCATCGAGTGCTGTGGTGTGACTGTTGGCGGTGTGTTTGCTGTTCAAATGTTGTGTTGTGTAGTTTGACTTGTGAGCCTTGGTAAACGTACCTGTGGAAAATGTGCGGCTTTGGGTCACAGGTCATGTTCACGGCAAAACTCTGAGTCTTGGAGAACTTTGCTCCCCGTAGTGCACTGATGCGACTGCTACCATGGCAGAATCATAAATGAAACTTAACTAAGAGTTTGGAAAAACTGTTGGGCGTGTTGTAAGATAAAATGGCGGCTGCTGGTTTGAAAATGGCTGCTGCTGAAAAATAGATGGAATATAGTCATTACTGAAAAAAAAAAAAAAAAAACACTAAATAACAGTCATGCTAATTGGTCAACAACGATGCACTAATGAATAAAAACAATAATGTAAGAAATCAGACAATATAAATAACATTTTTGAAGCAAATGAAGTAATATAAAATGGGAATAATCTGAGTAAACAAATAAAATAAATATAATTATATTGCAAAAGCAAAATTGAAGTCCAACTCTGAACAACCGGTTTAAAACTGCAGCTAATATTCCCTAAATCCTAAACTGTTATTGCTCTGTCTGTGGCTTGGCTTGCATTACCCCCCCTCTTGTGCTCCAGTGTTGTGTGTGAAGTGCTGTGTATCATGTGACCTGTCTATTCCTCTGCCCTGTTCCCTGCACGGCTGTGGGCCCTAATGATTGCTTTGCTTTTGTTGTTTGGATTTATTACTCACAGCATGTTTGTTTGAATGTTTGTACCGGTATTTTGTCCTGTTTTAGCTATTATTTTATTTTTCCCTTTAAACCTTACTATTTGAGATTCAGGCCTAAGCGCTTTATGATATGTTAATGTTTTGCTCTTGTAGGCTGTCATCTGATTCCTGTCAGTGTTTTTAGTTTAACAGTGGCCACTCAAATAATACTGACAGCATTTGGAGAAACTGATGTGCACTATCCCTGGGAAATACATAAATACTTTTGGATAATGATGACTATTGAAATTTGCAAAGAGTAAAAATGCAGTACTGCAAAGTAAATACTAATGGCAAACAAAATTATTGCATGCAATAATTGAAACCATTTATTCTGAAATCACAACAATAATTTAACACAATGAAAACATCCCAGAGCTATTGTTTAATGATAATTTGGGAATACAACCCACATATCTACTGTATATCCCATGAAAAAAAAGAGGGAGAAATTGATTTATCATTTCATAGTCATTACGTGAATTGATCATGATTACAAACAAGCCTAATGTGGAAGTCAATCGATCCATAACTGCATTTATTCCAATTTACGCTGTTTTATGTATTTATAGCAAAAAATAAAAAATAAAAAATTATTTGAACACTACATTTCAGTCCTACACCACCTCACATTGTTTTTGCATTAATAGTGTTTTAAGATAATAATTGAACATTACATTGACACCTGACACGTGAATAACAATCCAAGTTAATTCATTAATTACTTTACAACAGAGTTACATACCTACATTCATTTAATTTGATTTATAAATTGCAATTTCAGATACATTATTAATTAAGTCTTTACCTCACTTAATTAATTAATTAATTAATTAATTAATTTACTACTTCAAATTTGTTTTTCAAAATCCAACAAAAACAACAACAACAACAACAACAATGGGTGTCTTTGCTGTGAGAAGATTCCTCTGGACTAATGAAGAAAACCGTGACATTTGACTCGGTCATTGAAGAAGTGGAAGAGCCATTACCCTCTTCTAACGACCCTGACCAAACTGAAATTGGAAAACGTCTGGACAGAATCGTATCAACATTCGACAAGAACCTCCATGACCAAGAATCAACCATCTACCTCGTCTTTGTAGTGACATTGGTCCTAATCACTTTCGTCTTCATCATCACTATTCTGCTCAACATGAACTACGATTAAAGCATCATGAATAACATGAAGGAAACAGACCCCTACCTCTGTAACATGGGACAACTGAAGGAATGGATCATCAAAAGACTGGATGCCACCGCAACAGCAGCAGGACTTAATGGGATGGACACTAGAAACAACGTGGAGAAAGAATGGAAAAGATGGACAGAACAAGGACTCCTGACTGCTGACCCGGATGCTGGACTTCCCAACTCAGCCACCATCATGTGCATATCAGTCGGAGCAACATCAGCCTACACACAGGCCAAGACCAAATGGGAACAAGAAGGAAAGCATCTGTGGAGAAAAGGGTCTGTGGACAAAATAAAGAACAAATCAATGGTGACCACAGCGATCTGCAACTACATGAGAGAAGCAAGAGAAGCGGAGATCTATGGCAAAAAATCTACAGAAGACAAAGACAAAGACAAAGTCACAGACGAGAAGAACAACATGAAGGTGACCTCTGCCCCCCACATGTATCCCATCCTACCGGATGCAGGATATGTCTCAACCGCTCCCCCACCCTGCCCGGCTCCACCAATGCAAGCACCTACTCTGCCCCCCTCCCAGACTCCTCCCACTCACACTTACCTGTATTCCCCACCTCAACCCTACACCCATCCATATCCACCACACCCCGTACTACACTCTCCTATACCCTCTACATCCACCACCCCAGACCCACATGGCCCCTCAACCACCACCTTCAACATCCCAACCCCAGCAACCTCAAGCGCACCAAAATCGAGGAATGATGAGAGGTAGAAGAGGATCTTACAGAGGAAGAGGAGGCCCACACCCACACTCACGCTCACATTCCCGTTGCCACGGCTGTGGAAGATTCGGACACTGGATCAGAGAATGCCCGAGTCGACACCAGGCCCAAAATTCAGGAGAAAACCAAGCCCAAAACGCCCACCAAATGCCACAGTGACGGGTTCCTGAGTACAACGCAAGTCAGCCGAATCCACCAGCAGCCGAACCAATGGTGACTTGGAGCTGCAGTGTCAAGTATCACCCCCCCCCCCCCCCCTCACAGACTCTCACCATCGTCGTATACTCAGGACAACCACAAGTTCAACGTTTCACAATGCCATTGGCTGTAAAGTTCAGATCCCTAACACTGCAGCATCAATTCCTGTATGCACCACACAGCCCTGTGAACCTGCTAGGAAGAGACCTCCTAGTGCAGTTAAGCCTCATTATACATTGCGCTGGTGCTGGTCTCATCATTCATCCCCCTTCAACGACCCCCACGCCACACCTCAGGATCCTCTACATGGCCCCATCACAAGAACTCACAGACAAACTCACACAAGTGTTCTGGTCACGACTGACCTCCACCGGAGAAAAGATTCCACGCGCCCAATACGCCTATATGGAACGGAAACCCTGGATACAGTCTCAACTCACACTCTCTGAACCCTCTGACCCTCGAGACTGCACCTACAACTACTCCTGACGAAGAGTACACTCAAGCTTGGACTGAAGACAAAGAGGGAGGAACTGAATCTCTGGAGATCGGAGACATCTACTTTGGAAAGGAGGGTGAGGCAGCGTACTGTAAACTCATGCCAGAACAACTCACCTGGTACGCCCTGGACACTGACTCCGCCCCACACTGGCCATTGGGCAGAGCCACCACGCCAAGTCTCTGGGCCTTATGATAAAAAGTGCACTGAACCTCAACTGGACGCCGTCTCCCTTTCCCCACCTCTACAGAAATGAAGATGCCAACATGTGGAGACTCACATTCTCAAGCACTGAAAAAGGAGTCTTGGAGACTCAGGAACTCCCCAGACAATATGGATCTGACTCTGTGGATCACCATGACACGCCCACACTGTTGGCACACATCCCATCATCACTCTGGACATCAGGACCCTATGATGTCGGTCTCATCACGACACATCCTGTTGATGTTAAGCCCCTGCCAAACCAACGCCCCGTATGGAGACCACAGATCCTACAAGCAGGTGTGTTGGTCCCCTGTCACTCAAAATGGAACACGCCCATCCTCCCTGTCAAGAAGGGTGAAGGAAAGAGTTGGAGAATGGTACAAGATTTCAGAGCTGTCAATGATGCAACTGTGCCTACTGCCCTGCCTGTCCCCGATCCCTGCCTTGCACTCCAAAACCTGAACCCCTCCCACCAGTACTTCACCGTCATCGACCTGGCCAACGCCTTCTTCTGTCTTCCCTTAACCCCCAGCTTGACCCAACCCCTGCGAGAAATGATATCTGCTGCAGGCAACAGAAACCTGACTGCCAACCTCACTTGGACTCCTGAAGTGGAGAGGTCGTTCACAGACACAAAATGTGCCCTCACAAAAGCTGCAACACTGACAAGCCCTGACTACAATGTCCCTTTTCACTTGGATGTTTCTGAAAAGAACGGCATCGTTAACGCCGTCCTTTATCAGAAAAAGGAGGGAGAAAGAAGAGTACTGATGTACCAGAGTTCAAAGCTGAAACCTTGACAACATGGAAACAGGACAAGGAGGCTGTGCACAACATCTTGCCGCCCTGACCAAAGCCATAACAAAGACAGAACACATGGTAATGTGCCACCCATTGAACATTAACACAAACCACTCCACTTGCGTTTCTGAACTTGCATTCACCTTCTCACCGTCAAGAAAAATAAAGATCTCAACTGCTTTGACACAACCCCACATCACCTACTACACAGAAAGCATCAACTTGGCCATCAACATGACCACGGAAGAACATCTCCCACACAACTGTGCAGATGTGGCAGCAAGAGACGTCAGGCTCCAACCAGACTTACAAGCACAACCACTGCAGACACCAGAACTCACCCCCTTCACAGAATGTTGCTGCTACAAAGGTGAACAAGGAACGTTGCTTCCTACGCTGTTGTGAAACAGACAGGAAATGAACATGAAGTGCTAGAACAAAGAGTCATCCCACAACCAGCATCAGCACAATTGGCCGAAGTAATAGCACTGACCAGAGCCTTGCAGCTCAGTGAAGGACAAAGAGTTAACATCTACACTGACTCAGCCTACGCCCATGGAGCTGTACATGTTGATGGACCACAGTGGGTGAGAAGAAGCTTCCTCACACAGCAAACACCCCGGTGAAACACAAAGAACAACTAGAGGAGTTGATCAAAGCCATACTCCTCCCACAGAAAGTAGCAGTGATGAAATGCAAAGGACACCAGAAAAACTCTTCCACCATCGCTAAAGGAAATGAAGCTGCCGACGCTGCAGCCAAGAAAGCAGGAGGATATCAAGGACAAATGCTGACAGTCGTGGTTGCACCACTCCCAGAACTGACTAATGACGACATTAAAGACATGCAAGACAAAGCTGGAGCGTACGAAAAGAAAATGGCGAAAATCTGTGCAGACACTAAACTCTCATGGGTCGACGCCTTGCCTGTGGTCCTTATGTCAATGAGAAATTCTCCTCATGGCAAAACACATTGGACACCCCATGAACTGCAGCCTTGTCCAAGGAACATCTTCCTCCTCCCTACCAGATGCCCTTGTTGGCTGAGGAAGAGGAGCAGATGGTGCCAGACATGGATATTGATTTGGAGTGTGAGCTTAAACTCCATTCCCTTTCCTAATTTGTTCACACCTAGTAGGTGTGAAAGGAGGGATTGTTAGGATAAATTCAATTTAGACACTGATGATTACCATTACCTCTGATCCATCTTTTACTCAGACACTGATGATTACCTCTGACATATGATTTAGACATTGAACAATACCTCTGATCTATTTGCTGTTCTGACAAACACATACTACCTTATTGATTAAGAAACACGTACCATTAGAAACACATTGAATAACACAGACATTACACAACACTTAACCCTGATCTATGTGAACACAGAAGACATTGTGCATTAAACCAACACTAAGGAACTTTTCAACCTTCATAAAATATTTTCATAACTTTTGTGATGATACATCGACTTACAACAAGTTGAATGACACCTCTGTCATGGCCTGAGGGGGTCTGTATCTCTTTCTCTGGCACTAAGCAGCTTTGAGGAGCATGGTAGGAACCCTGCTCTCACGCTAGTGTTCATGGGAAATGGAGTCTTCCTTCACTTTCACTTTTGCGAGTCACAAAAGGAAGGGAACAGGCAAAACAGCACTTTAGCAATGGATTATGTTTGTGTTTTCACTTTGAAATGATCCACTGGAAACAGAAACTTAGTTTTGATGTCTTTTGTTAATTTTAATGCAGGATATTTACAGGGCTTCACGCTAGTGTTCATGGGAAATGGAGTCTTCCTTCAGGCAAAACACTACCGCTTTGGTCCACAGGCGCCGCCAAACTCAACCAAAACTGAAAGTTCTTTAGTACTGCTTTAAATGTACCTCTCTTACCCCTCTCCTATAGACTAACCCTTTACTGAACTGTGGAAACTGCAACTGAGAAAGCATTAATTGAGTTACAACTGAGAAAGCATTAATTGAGTTACAACTGAGAAAACATTAATTGAGTTACAACCGGGAGAGCACCGGTTGAGTTGCTGCGTCCTGTGAAGCATGACCAGGGAAGAGTATGAGGCTAGGTCAGAAGGTCAGGACGTCAGGAGTGCTTCCATATGTCAAGTGTTTCCACAGATTCACGTATCAATAATCCCAGTTGATTTTACTTTATTAGAAGAATTACGTACTAACCATCCTAGTTGATTATATCTGATTAGACTAATTAACTACATTATTAAGCTTTCTAAATATATCTTCTATGTTGATCATTCATTAGGCAGAAAAACCAAAGTTGTTCAAGCAAGCCTTACAGCTTTGGTCGTTGCTTTCTTTCCCTGATCACTCACGTCCACATACTTTTCCTGTGAGAAACTGCTAAGCTTAGACACTCTCAAGGTTAAAAGGGTAACTTCAGGCCGTACTTCATTAATAGAGCTATTCATTCTGGTCTCCCTTAGTAACAGATTTAAGAGCATCCAGTCTTCAGTAACAGATTTATGAGCATCCAGGCTGGGAAAATGATACATACAGGGAACAAGACGTAGGCAGGTGCCCTTGGAGAGATAGGAGAGCAGGCTCTTGGTCACGGGAGACCAGAGGCAGAGTAGGGAGGAATTCTCTCTGTTTTTTCAGGTTGCTGGAAGATGGATGTTCGTGTGCCAAGAGGTTGGGACCAACCTGTGCACCAACGAAGGGAGGAACTAAGTCTAAAACCGCAGTTCCTCCCCATCAGTTTTAACCAATAGAAATTAATTACCACACACATAGTGCGAATAATATTAAGAGCTTTGTCACGTTTTCTCGTCATTCTTCTCTGGGCGGGTGGTTGCAGCTAACTGCATGCAGACTGCGATTTCCTTAACAGTGAAGATCCTTGTAGGCCTACAAGTCTTTTGATGATCCAACTTTAATAAATGGTCAACTAGAACGTCGTTGTCTGTCCTCTCTCTCAAATCAACGAACACGCATTTGTTGGTTTCCTCTTTTTAACGCAACAGACGCGGAGCGGTTACCATCCGCGTGGGACCCGCTGTCGGAGGAGACCGCTCTGCTCAGCGGGGAGGAGGAGCAGCGTGTATTGTTGTTAATGTTTTTTCTAATTAAGACATCCATTTTGGTGGTTTATTACATAATGCACCAAATTATTACATTTTTTTCATAAAAAAGTGTAACACCCGCAATATGTAATAAGTGATGCAAAATGTAACAACTTATTACAAAATGCGGCGAAGTTTATTACATATTGCGTTCAAGATTTTTATTACAAAATGCGGCAGATTATTACAAAATGCGGCGTTATTACATAATGACGTGAAGATTTATTACATTATTACATAATGCGTCATTATTACATATTGCGGCGTTACAGACCTTAATTGGAAAAAAAGAAAAGAAAAGCACTCATCGCGGTGGAGCGGAGAACAGCGGAGTTTCCCCTGCTGCAGCTGAACAGCTGACATGTGGTCAGACACAGGTCTACTGTACATTATGCAAAACACACTGCAGCTACACAGAAGCACGACAGAGAGAGAGGCCAATAACGAGCAAAGTAGAGCAAACACACCGACACTGCTTCGCCAAAACATGGTTGTAAAATTCCTCTTACTCTTCGCTGTTTTAACAATGTGTTTATTATTAACTGTGTGGCTTGTCTGGTTAAGTTTAAACACTGTGCACTGTATTTGATTATAGGATTTTCAATGGCATCACGACGCAGGACGCCTGAGGTCGGTGCATTAGAACAGTCATTCCCAACCTGTGGGCTGCGGCCCCCTGGTGGGCCGCGAAGGTATTGCAGGTGGGCCGTCAAATCGTTTTCAAAATATTCTGATTTTTGTGTGGGAAAAAAAATTATATCAAAAATATATATATTTTAAAAAGCAATAGTTATTTTACAAGATAATAAAATGTTTCAATTCAGTCTCTCTGCTGCTCTCGCCCACTTAAGCACCCCAACACAGTGCCAATGTTGCCGGCCCGTCCGCTGTCCCGCTATAAGAGGGTTTTTTTTTTATTTTTATTTTTTTTTATTAATTTTAATTTTTTTTCTTTCAGAGTAATTTGCCCAGCACTGCCCTCAATTAGGCTGGGTAGCAGAGACAGAAATGATCGGAACCTTTGTTGTTACTGGCCGGACCACTTTGCGGCTGGACCGGGTTGTTTTGTTTACATTTGATTGATATGTAGCCGTTACCTGTATTTCTACATATCAAAATGGATGGCTGGTTAACAACAGGGACAATTAAAAGAAAAGCCAGTCAAGAAACAGATGGCGAATCGACAGAAGATCTCCCCACTGTCAAACAAAAAAGAAGATGTAGGAGAAAGTACAGTGCAGAGTACTTAGGTTTGGGATTTTTTTGGACTGGCTCAGAAACTGAACAGTTACCGGTGTGCCTGCTGTGCTGTGAGACGCTGTCAAATGAAGCCTTGAAGCCCTGTACACTACGCCGTCACCTGGAGACAAAGCATGGGCAGTATGTGACAAAGCCACTTCACTTCTTTGAGAACAAGCTCAAAGAATATCAGAGTGAAAAGAAAGTTATGGAGTGTATGGGCAGCGAGAACACAAAGGCTGTGGAAGCATCATATCGCGTCTCCCAACTCATAGCCAAGGCAGGGAAACCGCACACAATAGGAGAGAATTTAATTCTTCCCGCAGCAAAACAAATAGTTGAAGTGATGTTGGGAGAGAAGGCAGTGCAGCCCATCAACCTCATCTCATTGTCAGATAACACAGTAAAGCGCAGAATTGATGAGATGGCAGATAATGTGTGTGAACAGCTGGTACAAAACATAAAAGAGAGTCGGTTTTATGCCCTCCAATTACATGAATCCACGGACATTGCAAATGTGTCAAACCTGCTTGCCTACGTAAGATATGAAAAAAATGGCGAAATAAAAGAAGACTTTCTATTTTGTAAACCTCTGATCACCCGTTCAACTGCTGAGGCTATTTTTGACATTCTTAACGCTTTCATCATTTCCAACGGGATTGAATGGTCCAGATGTGTTGGAGTGAGCAGTGACGGAGCCCGTGCGATGTTGGGGCAGCATAGCGGAGTTGTCAGGCGTGTGAAAGCGGTGGCTCCGCAAGCAACATCTGTCCACTGCAGCATACACCGCGAAGCGCTGGCTACAAAGAAAATGCCCCCAGATCTTAAGACTGTTTTAAATGAGGCGGTCAAATCAGTCAACTTCATCAAGAGCCGACCACTGCAAACGCGTTTATTTGCCGTGTTATGTGGAGAGATGGGCAGTGATCATCAGCAGCTGCTGTTACACACTGAAGTGCGGTGGCTCTCCCGGGGCAAGGTACTGACGCGCCTGTTTGAGTTGCGCGATGAAGTGCGAGTGTTTTTTCTTGACTCAAAATTTTAACTCGCACACCGCTTCACTGATTTTGAATGGCTGGCCAAATTGGCTTACCTGGCTGATATTTTCAGCCATTTAAATGGGCTAAACCTCGCTCTCCAAGGAGCAGCTGTAAACACCTTCAATGTTCAGAATAAGGTGGAAGCAACGATAAGGAAACTGGCGCTGTGGGCAAAGCGAGTCGACAATTCAAACTATGACTCGTTTGAAAATTTGTCTGATTTTCTGACAAAGGAAAAGATGAAGCTACCAATCACCGTCACCAACACCGTCAAAGAGCACCTGCAGGGTTTGAAAACGCAGCTGCGTGAGTACTTCCCTGTCCCAGATGTGCAGTGCAGCTGGATTGAAAATCCATTCGGCAGCCACACTGACGAGGCCCTTGCCGCCCTGAGTGCAAAAGAGCAAGATAGTCTCCTGGATCTCTCTTTTGACACAGCGCTGAAGCTGGTCTTCTCGCAGAAGCACCAAATTACCTTTTGGCTCCATGTTGCTTCTGAGTATCCCGACCTGGCCGACAAAGCTGTGAGATTTCTGATGCCTTTCCCGACGACGTATCTCTGTGAGTGCGGATTTTCTGCACTTGTGGCATTAAAAACTAAGTACAGAAATAAACTGAATGTTGAGCCAGATCTTCGACTGAGGCTATCATCCATTGTGGACATTAAGCATCTGGTTGCCGCCATGCAACATCAGCCCTCACATTAGGCCTTGGACCCGATTGCACAGCAGCTTTATAAAAGTCCTGAGTGCAATGTTGTAATTTTGTATCCTTATAATTGTTCAATTGTTGCTTTCGCTAGTTTCCTCCAGGTTAGGCTTGATTAGGTGGTGATTGACGTGTGTGTGTGTGTGTGTGTGTGTGTGTGTGTGTGTGTGTGTGTGTGTGTGTGTGTGTGTGTGTGTGTGTGTGTGTGTGTGTGTGTGTGTGTGTGTGTGTGTGTGTGTGTGTGTGTGTGTGT
The DNA here is from genome assembly GCF_905171665.1 of Trachurus trachurus. NCBI lineage: Eukaryota > Metazoa > Chordata > Actinopteri > Carangiformes > Carangidae > Trachurus > Trachurus trachurus. The sequence continues at coordinate 5,561,164 of NC_139899.1, forward strand.
GTGTGTGTGTGTCAGCAAGACAGCATCACACAACAGGGCAAACCTTCCCATTGAGCTCTGTTGTCAGGTTTATTTTGCCCTTGTGTCTGTCCACTCATAGCCTTAAAGAGATATAACATAAAATTCTGCTGTAGTTCCTACTTTATGAGATGAAACATATATTCTGCTGTAGTTCCTACTTTATGAGATTAAACATATATTCTGCTGTAGTTCCTACTTTATGAGATTAAACATATATTCTGCTGTAGTTCCTACTTTATGAGATTAAACATAAAATTCTGCTGTAGTTCCTACTTTATGAGATGAAACATATATTCTGCTGTAGTTCCTACTTTATGAGATTAAACATAAAATTCTGCTGTAGTTCCTACTTTATGAGATGAAACATATATTCTGCTGTAGTTCCTACTTTATGAAATGAAACATACAATTCTGCTGTAGTTCCTATGAGAAGAAACATAAATTTGTGCTGTAGTTCAGTTTAACAATTTAAACAAATGCTTCCTGCACTGTGGAGCTTACTGCATGTTCCCTGTGCTTTCAGTTGTGTCCTGAATGTATTCTGCTGTAGTTCTTATGAGATGAAACATAAAATTGTAGTTCAGTTTAACAACTTCAACAAATGCTCCCTGTACTGTGGAGCTTACTGCATGTTCCCTGTGCTTTCAGTTTTGTCCTGAATGTTCCAGATGTCTCATCAAAATTAAAAAGAGTGATCTGAGAACACATTATTTGGCCTTTTATTCATTTGTATTGTTTATTGGGTCAGAGGGGGGCCGCGGGCATTTTTGAGATTTTCAAGTGGGCCCTGAGTTGGAAAAGGTTGGGACCCCCTGCATTAGAACATGCAGCCAAGGGGACAGATAAAACCTCTAAATTGGACGTAAAATATATAAACCCATTTAAAGGTAGGCTATGTTGTGTGTGTGTGTGTGTGTGTGTGTGTGTGTGTGTGTGTGTGTGTGTGTGTGTGTGTGTGTGTGTGTGTGTGTGTGTGTGTGTGTGTGTGTGTGTGTGTGTGTGTGTGTGTGTGTTTTAATTATACCTTGGTGGTTTTGAGACATCTATATTTCTATCAGAGCTATCACCTTAACACTATACAAAATATGTATTAGCTACTACATTAATATAAGACAGTCAACTTTTTTACTCCTGCCTAAGTAGTTTTACAGGTTTGAGGATTAAGAAAATAACCATTAACTGCTATGTCTGTGTGTTTGCCACAGCCAGTTTCCACAAAGGAGACTTTGTTGTGGAATACAGGGGCGACTTGATTGACTGTGAAGAAGAAGAAAGGAGGAGAAAGTTATACCACGCTAAATCTGCGGTGTTCATGTTTGGTTTCCGCTGGAAAGAAAAAACATGGTGGTAAGGCTGATGTTTAATTTTGCCATCTGAAAAGCGAAACTTTTGACAGTATCAAATAAATGTGTCAGGTCAATTCAATGGTCGTTGAATTAGCAACTATAGCCCTCAGTAATGTAATCAGTGTGATACAGATTCACATGAATGAAATCAGATTATTTAAAAATGACGGTTTATTTATGAATGACAATTTAGCTATTGCAGACTATGGTATTAAAAGGACAAATGTTTTCAAGGACAAATACTAAATTGTTGACAAATATAAATAATTTGTTAAATATTATTACACCTACTCAGTGCATGATTTTCTTCCTGAAGTATGGATGCATCGCGAGAAGATGGCAGTTTTGGACGATTGGTTAATGATGACCACCTCCATCCAAGCTGCAAGATGAAAAAGATTATGTCAGAGGGCAAGCCGCACCTCTTTCTATTTGCGCTAAGGGACATATTGGCTGGAGAGGAAATGACTTACAACTATGGAGGAACTGACTGGCCTTGGAGGCAACAGGTTTGTGGAAGAAAAAATGCTACTGTATTTCTTCTGGTTGAAAGAAGATTGTTAGCTTGAACATCAAAAAAATATGGTTTTGGTTGTTTGTGTTTTTCATTTCTGGTGTTGAACTGATTTCCTCAGGCTGGAGAACCATCCCCATCCTTGAGTGTCACTGCCTTCTCTGATGCTGATGTCTCCAGAAACACAGACCAGGATCCTCAGAGCTCTGCAGCCACCTTGAACCAGGTAAAAAAAAATGAATGACAACAACGTCTACGGGTAAAGGAACCATCCGCTTCCAATTTTTTGATGAAATGGATGACCTTCTGGCAGGGCAGCATGACGTAGTCTTCCCTGTGGTTGGCACAGCAGCGGGGCTCGATATCAGAAGACCAGAGGTGCTTGGACCTTCGGCCGTCACGGCACCTCCAGCAGAGGCTGCTTCCTGTTCCAGCACCCACACCCACACCCACACAGCTCATAAACGTCGGCGGGAACAAGATGACTTCCTCCGGGAGTCAGAGTTTAATGTTTAAAAGAGGATTAATGTTAACGTTAATTACATTTAATTTAAATTAAACAGCCAACGTTAACCCAAAAGAACGTCCGTTAGTTGATTTGCTGTGGTCCGGACGTTTCTTCAGTTGGTTCTTTTGTTTTATTTTGTTTACTGTGATGCGCGCAGTCATGTTGCACTTGTGTGTTTGTGTGTGTGTGTGTGTGTGTGTGTGTGTGTGTGTGTGTGTGTGTGTGTGTAGTAAACAATCTTGAAGAGTGTACACACTGCAGTCGTTGTTTTGATACTGATCTGGCTCAGACATGATTCACATATTTTGATCATCAGAGTGTTCAATACATGTTAGTTTTATCATGCTGTTCTCATATTCTGTTCTTATCATCTCACATCTTATGTCATAATTTTTGCTTCAGGGAGCAAGGAGCACACGGAGCTGTTCATAAAGCTCAGAGGGGAGAAGGATGACCTCTTCACGGGGGCCAAATTCTCCGCCAGTGTTGCTTGGAGGTAATATAAAGGCACTTTAACCTCACCTTTCATATAAAGGCAACACAGACCATACCACCATAGCTAGCCTATATAATTTGAGAAAATGATTTAGTAAAGTATTTTGAGTCTGTCCTCCAATATGCATATGCATCGCTCCCTCAACATAATTGCTGAATGTTTCACCTTTTTCTTGTTTTCTCCACATTTAGGACAATTCTGGATGAAATGGGCCTGCAGGGGAAAGTTACTCTGCAGGCCCAAAAAAAATGGGATAATTAAAAAAAAAAAGATATAAGGTACGTATGTAATTATATTTATTGCAGCAATTCTTCACACTGCGTGTGTCCTTACTGTTTCAGAAATAATAATAGTAATGTATGTAGTCATTTGTTCAGTGTCTGTAATTGTTGTTGATTCTGCTTGTATATGTGAACTTGCTTAGTCAATAAAGCTGATTCTGATTCACACTGTGCTGGAATTTGTTTTGTTGCCGCTGCTATTGTTAACTGCCGTGACTCATTTCCTCTGCCTTAGGATTGCAAGTATCCAGGTTCTGGAGAGGGTGTTGGCGGGAAACCCACTGCTGCTACCTGGCTCTGGTTTGTCCTCATGGATGAGGTCTTAGGGCAGAGGCACTCCATTACACCCCCTGTCCTAATTGCCTCCATCCCTGAGGACAAACCAGGGCAAAGTGCAGCAGTGGGTGACCAAGAGGAGGAGGAGGAGGAGGTTGAGGAGGTAGAAGAAGAGGAAGACCAGGAAAGAGAGCAAGGGAGAAAGAGAAGGAGAGGGAGAGAGGAGGATGAGATGTTGACGCTGATGAGGGAGGACATGAAGTGGCAGAGAGAGGCAGAGGAGAGGAGGGCCAAGGAGAGCAAGGAAAGGATGGACAAGCTCTTTACTGTTTTGGAGTTACTTGCCAAAAAATATATATATATATATATATATATATATATATATATATATATATATATATATATATATATATATATATATATATATATTGTTAAATAGATTGTTTTTTTTTTTTTACTAAAAATATGTGAAATTTCATGTACAACAATTATTCAGCTGAGCAGGGAGGCCTGGGTGCTGCTGCTGGACCTGAATGGGTGTCCTCTGTCAGTGGGACATCATCTGGGGTGGTCTCAAGAATTGATTCTCCACAACACAGAGGGAGGCACAAGGAAGCGGGGAGAGGACAGACAGGCTTTTTTCCACCATGGAAAGACTGGTTGATAGGATATATATAGTTACAATTAAAGGAAATTTAGGGATTACATTTGTCTTTCATTAAAAGGTGCACAAAGAAAGACTAAAACTTATGTTACAATGTATAAAGTTTATTGGTTGACATTGATTCAAGTTATTAAAAATGTATTTAAGATTAAAAATGTATTTAGGATTAAAAATGTATTTAGGATTAAAAATGTATTTATGATAAATATAAAAAAACAAATAACAATTGTAGGCTGAGCAGGAGTCTGTGGCAGTGCTGCTGGGCTGGATGGGATGCCACAGAAGAGACCCTGGTGTTTTCTGGCTGTGCAAGTGGGACATCATTGAGGGTGGTCATCACAGTGTGCATCGGGGTGCAAGGCTCCACAGTTCACCGCATCGTCCATCATATGGGTTTGCTAGGGCTGACTCAATCGACGGCTGCCATGTCACTAAAAATGAAAAGGTAAAATGAGTCTGTAAATATTTGTAATTATGGAAAATACAGCATTTCACTCTGTTTAAATAATTAGAAATAGCACTGTGACTACTTCATATGCAATGCATTTCTTCCCATGGTTTGTTGGAGTTTAACAGATATCTCAGATCTGAGGGAAAGAGTTTGAATAGTCTGTGCAAAATGGTGCAGAGTCAGTGATCATAACAATAATAATAACTACTTGCCTACTACAAGTAGTCCTGGTCTCGGTTAACCTCCTCCAGGGCAGACACCTCCGCAGACAGCTGGTTACGCCACGGAGCACCACTGACGGTCTCCAACACATTCTCCCCCTCATCCTCTAGCATGTCGTCCTGCAGTCCATCCTCTGGGGCAATGCTGTCACCAGCCCCCAGGCAGATATTGTGCAGGACTGCACATGCTGTAATGACCTGACAGAAAAAAACAAACACATTTTTACTTTCCTCAATATTAACCTCAATATTTCATAGGCTATTGTTAACTTTTAACTTTTTCGACTAGCGGTCGGAGATGACATCATCCAGGTCAGAGGTTAGTAGTCAACCTACAGGCGCCGGATGTTGATAACATGCCACCACGGGCTCGGAGGGGAATAGCACTAGTGTATCATAACAAAATATTGGCGAAATGAACGAGTTTTGCGGCGGATAATGTGTTATAGAGGCTGCATTGCGTGCCCCGTGTTCTCGCATTATACGGATATACGCGCCGCTCCACTGGGGCTAATTTCATCAAAACAACTCCAAATGACGCCAAAGTTGTCTGGGTGAGTAAAATGATCGTATTTTATGCTAGAAATAAGGTCCAGGTTGTAAAAAACGGAAAGTATCGTTCACGCAGGCCCCCTAGTGGTTGGGACGCCGGCGTCCCAAATTAATAACACATGAAGGGCGTCCTTAATACAACGAAAAGTAGGCATGGTGTAATGAAAACTCCACCACAGACCTTTTAAGGACACTTTCGGCAACATGTAGAAAAAAAAAAAGAAGTTTCTAGGTGCTACGGTTTTTTCACAGTCACTGAAAATGTCTCAAACAATATCAGACTACGGCAGCCCACAAGCGACGTCACGTCAACAACGAAGGTGATTTAAACATATATGTATTATCTGTACACCTCTTCTTTCACCACCAAAAAATATACGTATATAGTCATATAAACAAAAGCAAAGAACAAAAATGCAGTTTTTACCCCATCAAAGTTGTAAACAAGCCTGCTCACTGAACACAAACAAATCCGTTAGTCATTTTCGAGTGCCGAAAAATACGGACATTCATCAATAAAAGACCCACTAAAACACTGAATAAAATTACAAGCTTACCCTGGCTTTAAAGCTGAAGATGTGCTCGAAAAGAATCCATGGCTCGATTTTATCCATCGTGACCAGACAATCCATAGCAGTGTCACGTTCCTCCGCAGTTCTAATACTACTCGCATTCTCCGTCAGACTGCGCACCCGCTTTGCGCAGCTGGCATCGCCTGTCAATCATAGTCACGGGGGTGAAAACTTTTTGGTCCAATAGCAGAGACTCTAAGGTGTGACCCTGATATATAATGATCCCTGATTGGGCAAAGCTTAAAGGGATAGTTCACCCTAGAATGATATTTCGCTCATTATCTACTCACCCTCATGTTGACTAAGGGCTGGAAGAATTTTCAGAGTCCACCGTCCCTTCTCTGAGTTACAGGGGGTCTTGGCGTAGCAGTGCATTTCAATGCAACGGTTGCAAAGGGACACCAGAGCTCTTCGTAAAAAAACACACACAAAAAAACATCCAAATACCTCCATGATGCTCGTATGTAATGTCCGTCTTGTGCTGAAGCCCCAAATTGCGTAATTGTCCCGAAAAAAAAAAAAAAAGTCTATATTTTAAGCTTGTTTGTAGCGGAAGCTTCTCAAAGCTCCTCTTCCTGGTCCGTCCAAATCTCGCGTGATTTGCGCCGGCGTCAGTGCGGTTACTGCGAATATATCATTCTAGGGTGAACTATCCCTTTAAGCCTGCACCCAGCTGGTTCCTGTGGTTCCCTCTCCCCCTAGTGTCAACAAGTAAGCAATACAAGTCTCCACAAAAAGTGTGTTTTTACTGCCCCAAGTTTAATTAAAATAATAATAAAAGACAAAATGAACTATTTCAAATGTCCATCACTGATGGTTGTGGGATGTTTACTTCTGGAGTTAAGGAAAATAACAATATAATACAGGCGAAAATAGGTAAATTCATGTTTGGATGGGTTTTGGACACTAAATATTCATCCCCATAAATTAAATTTTCAAATGGCATTTTACTTATGTAACTGGTGTTCCTAAAAGCCATCAAGTATGTGATTGGCCCCAATAGGTTATCTGTTGGGGGGGGGGGGATCTCACTAAAATCTTGCAGTGTGCATTTTAGCCAAATTGGACAATTTTGGACAGTTTTTGCACACTGGACAACGCCAAGGGACACTGTTTGGAAAAACTCTATAGTGCCTCAGTAGTTTTACATATCAACCTAAAATTTGGTACACATGTGGTGGGAGCGTGCCTATGTTCCCACAGCCCTATGTTCCCTCAGCCCTATGTTCCCTCTGGACTCTCTCTACCTATCTGGACTCTATCTATCTGGCCTGTCTAGCCTCTACCTGGTCTTTTTACTAAACTTAACCAACTCCTTTCTTAATTGCCTAAACCCAACCAATGGTGGGACCAAAGGGCTGAGGGAACATAGGGCCTAATGTTCAGTGACAACAAAAGTTAGAAATGAGGGAACATAGGGCTGAGGGAACATAGGGCTGTGGGAACATAGGAATGACCCCCATGTGGGAAGGGAGTGTGTGAACCATATATGTAAAATTCAACCTGTTTTATAATTAGGATTTTGATATATCACCTTTTCACCAACAATTTCAAACTCGTTTTTTTTTTTTTTTCAAAAAACTTTTGTAATTTCAGAAGCCCATTTTTTTATGGAATGACTCAATTCAATATTTTATAGATATAGATGTAAAGGGACAAAGGTTGTCTTTCATTTAAGCCATAAACCATAGTTGTGGGATTAGTACTTCTGTGGTTATAAAGCTTTAATTGCAGTGATACAAAAACAGGCGGAAATTGCCAAAAATGGCCTCTGCATGAAGAGGTTAAATGACTTTTAAAGCACACCCTCTTGTCTAATATTGCTTAAAATGTATAACATACTGCAGAATGCAGCGAATGACCAATGAGAATGCAGCATGCAATGTTAGGTGTTTTGTGGTACTCAAGCTTCACTGCAGAAGAATGAGAAGCCAGTATGAAAAGCAACATATTCCCCGATTATTGCTCATTCCATGTCTGAAAAAAACACAGACAAAACGACCATGGAAAAAGTCATGGAAATGGCAGGAATGTGGCTGTATGCGTTACAGCGCGAGCCACAAGTTTTACAGATAGCTTGGAGAGCAACGCTGTGCGCTCTGGCCCTGGTACTGCGAGTCACCATGGCAACAGGAAAATACTCAGCTCGCGCCTTGATTGGCTGTTGGTCCGGTACACGTGACATTACACACTGTGCGTGCTCGGCTCAGCTCGAAACAGCCCACACACTATAGGATTTCTAGTGGCAAATATTAAACATGTTCATTATTTACAATCTCTCCTTCCGAGCAGATCGGACCGGACAGAATCACTCTGATTTTCCTGTGGTGTGGGGTGTGTTCAGACACTATGTACTTTGCAAACATCAGATAATAATGCCTTTGCTGGCTGTGATTGTAAGGGAGAAATCGGGACAAAAATCGGCCCGATTATCCTGTAGTGTGTACCCCCCCTAAGCTGCTACTTGCACAAGATCTCTCTGATCTTTTAGTGTGTGGTGTGCACAGAGGGGAGCGTGCCTATGTTCCCTCAGCCCTATGTTCCCTCAGCCCTATGTTCCCTCTGGACTCTCTCTACCTATCTGGACTCTCTCCATCTGGCCTGTCTAGCCTCTACCTGGTCTTTTTACTAAACTTACCCAGATAGCAGCTGACTCCGCGCCGGATCCGCCTCCAAACCGGCAGATCCGCGTAACAGTCACCTCCGTTTTACTGCTGTGATCAGACACCGGCCCGGGTTCAGGTTTCCGGGAGCGGGAACTACGGTGGGAGCAGTTTGTCAGCGGAATCCAGCCGCATGCGGAACGGAACTGGAGGAACGAGCGCGCGATTTTTTCTCTCTCTTTTTTCCTAACTGAAGGAGGGAGACGGCCGGACAGGGACACTCAAACATTTATTCTCAAAAGTAAGTCACAATGTGAGCGGATCTGTTTCACAAGTAGATTTATTTTGATATTATATCGTGCTAAAGCTCTTCAAATGTTTTAACCTATGTTTTTATGTTTTTTTTTTCCTGTAACTGTATCGGTAATGTTAACGACAACTCTCAAGTGTTAGCAAGGCTAACTTTATTTAGGTTGACTGCAGGAAAAGTGAAATTATGGATTTTTAACGCCATCTACAAATTATTTCTGTTACCAACTTTATCTGTGGCAATATTAATTTAGAGCAGAACAGTTTTAAGTGATATGGGAACTACAGCGACGGATTACGGTGTGTTTATCTCTGGCTGAAAAGCAGTTAACTTAACATTAGCTGGGGGAGGTTTAGCCTAACTGTTAATCAGGGAAAAAAACCCTGCTCCTGGGTTGTTGTTTTTTTCATTTATTGGTTAGGGTTACTGTCTTAAAAACATATCGCATAGGCCTAATACGAAGGACAGGGTGGGCATTAGGCTGTCAGAGACATTACAAAGAGTAGGATTTTACCGGCGTCTGGGGTTACCGTTAGATATCCGCCATGTTTCACTCTGCCCTCCGATTCAAACCGCAGTCTCCCTCCCTCCTCTCGCGTGCGCGATCGGGGTCTTCACCCATGTCCGAGGTAAAGCCACATTCAATGGGTGTCTTCTCCCACGTTCGCGGCAAATCCACAGTCGCTGGGTGTCTTCACCTACGTCTGTGTAAAGGTGAGGGCTTGGCTTCAGAGAGAAGTCTGAGGAGAGGGGCTGGGACTTGTGAATGTGTATTTTCGAAATGCCAGAAAGTTTGTCAGCCCACAGTGAGGTGCGTCTGTTTCCACTGAATGTATTTGAATTTGGCCTGTGTTTTTCAACTTTGTGGATTTTTTTCCAGCTTCCATTGCTCCACTGCTCCACTGCTCCACTCATCCACTGCTCCACTCGTCCACTGCTCCACTGCTCCACTCATCCACTGCTCCACTGCAAACCTAGAGGTTTCTTTAGAGGTATATTTCATGGTTTTTCGATCTCTTATATGTCTTTAGTCACCGCCAACTCACAAGAGTATCTAACTCCTCATTTGCCAACTTCTCACCTCATGAGGTGAAAGGGGTCCTGTTTCACAGAAATTGTCTTGTCTGCTCTCATTTTAGCCAGAAAGTTTGTCAGCCCACAGTGAGGTGAGTCTGTTTCCACTGAATGTATTTGAATTTGGCCTGTGTTTTTCAACTTTGTGGATTTTTTTCCAGCTTCCATTGCTCCACTGCTCCACTCGTCCACTGCTCCACTGCTCCACTGCTCCACTCATCCACTGCTCCACTGCTCCACTCGTCCACTGCTCCACTGCTCCACTCATCCACTGCTCCACTCATCCACTCGTCCACTGCTCCACTGCTCCACTCGTCCACTGCTCCACTGCTCCACTCGTCCACTGCTCCACTGCAAACATAGAGGTTTCTTTAGAGGTATATTTCATGGTTTTTCGATCTCTTATATGTCTTTAGTCACCGCCAACTCACAAGAGTATCTAACTCCTCATTTGCCAACTTCTCACCTCATGAGGTGAAAGGGGTCCTGTTTCAAGGAAATTGTCTTGTCTGCTCTCATTTTAGCCAGAAAGTTTGTCAGCCCACAGTGAGGTGAGTCTGTTTCCACTGAATGTATTTGAATTTGGCCTGTGTTTTTCAACTTTGTGGATTTTTTTCCAGCTTCCATTGCTCCACTCGTCCACTGCTCCACTCGTCCACTGCTCCACTGCTCCACTCGTCCACTGCTCCACTCATCCACTGCTCCACTCGTCCACTGCTCCACTCGTCCACTGCTCCACTGCTCCACTCGTCCACTGCTCCACTGCTCCACTCATCCACTGCTCCACTCGTCCACTGCTCCACTCATCCACTGCTCCACTCGTCCACTGCTCCACTCGTCCACTCATCCACTGCTCCACTGCAAACCTACAGGTTTCTTTAGAGGTATATTTCATGGTTTTTCGATCTCTTATATTTCTTTAGTCACCGCCAACTCACAAGAGTATTATCTAACTCCTCATTTGCCAACTTCTCACCTCGTGAGGTGAAAGGGGTCCTGTTTCACAGAAATTGTCTTGTCTGCTCTCATTTTAGGTTCAGCCAGAAAGTTTGTCAGCCCAAAGTGAGGTGCGTCTGTTTCCACTGAATGTATTTGAATTTGGCCTGTGTTTTTCAACTTTGTGGATTTTTTTCCAGCTTCCATTGCTCCACTGCTCCACTCGTCCACTGCTCCACTCGTCCACTGCTCCACTGCTCCACTGCTCCACTCGTCCACTGCTCCACTCGTCCACTGCTCCACTGCTCCACTCGTCCACTGCTCCACTCGTCCACTGCTCCACTGCTCCACTGCTCCACTCATTCCCTGCTCCACTGCTCCACTCGTCCACTGCTCCACTGCAAACCTAGAGGTTTCTTTAGAGGTATATTTCATGGTTTTTCGATCTCTTATATGTCTTTAGTCACCGCCAACTCACAAGAGTATCTAACTCCTCATTTGCCAACTTCTCACCTCATGAGGTGAAAGGGGTCCTGTTTCAAGGAAATTGTCTTGTCTGCTCTCATTTTAGCCAGAAAGTTTGTCAGCCCACAGTGAGGTGAGTCTGTTTCCACTGAATGTATTTGAATTTGGCCTGTGTTTTTCAACTTTGTGGATTTTTTTCCAGCTTCCATTGCTCCACTGCTCCACTCGTCCACTGCTCCACTCGTCCACTGCTCCACTGCTCCACTCGTCCACTGCTCCACTGCTCCACTGCTCCACTCGTCCACTGCTCCACTCATCCACTGCTCCACTCGTCCACTGCTCCACTCGTCCACTCATCCACTGCTCCACTGCAAACCTACAGGTTTCTTTAGAGGTATATTTCATGGTTTTTCGATCTCTTATATTTCTTTAGTCACCGCCAACTCACAAGAGTATTATCTAACTCCTCATTTGCCAACTTCTCACCTCGTGAGGTGAAAGGGGTCCTGTTTCACAGAAATTGTCTTGTCTGCTCTCATTTTAGGTTCAGCCAGAAAGTTTGTCAGCCCAAAGTGAGGTGCGTCTGTTTCCACTGAATGTATTTGAATTTGGCCTGTGTTTTTCAACTTTGTGGATTTTTTTCCAGCTTCCATTGCTCCACTGCTCCACTCGTCCACTGCTCCACTGCAAACCTAGAGGTTTCTTTAGAGGTATATTTCATGGTTTTTCGATCTCTTATATGTCTTTAGTCACCGCCAACTCACAAGAGTATCTAACTCCTCATTTGCCAACTTCTCACCTCATGAGGTGAAAGGGGTCCTGTTTCAAGGAAATTGTCTTGTCTGCTCTCATTTTAGCCAGAAAGTTTGTCAGCCCACAGTGAGGTGAGTCTGTTTCCACTGAATGTATTTGAATTTGGCCTGTGTTTTTCAACTTTGTGGATTTTTTTCCAGCTTCCATTGCTCCACTGCTCCACTGCTCCACTCGTCCACTGCTCCACTGCTCCACTCGTCCACTGCTCCACTCATCCACTGCTCCACTCATCCACTGCTCCACTCGTCCACTGCTCCACTCGTCCACTGCTCCACTGCTCCACTCGTCCACTGCTCCACTGCTCCACTGCTCCACTCGTCCACTGCTCCACTCGTCCACTGCTCCACTCGTCCACTCATCCACTGCTCCACTCGTCCACTGCTCCACTCGTCCACTGCTCCACTGCTCCACTCGTCCACTGCTCCACTCATCCACTGCTCCACTCGTCCACTCATCCACTGCTCCACTGCAAACCTACAGGTTTCTTTAGAGGTATATTTCATGGTTTTTCGATCTCTTATATTTCTTTAGTCACCGCCAACTCACAAGAGTATTATCTAACTCCTCATTTGCCAACTTCTCACCTCATGAGGTGAAAGGGGTCCTGTTTCACAGAAATTGTCTTGTCTGCTCTCATTTTAGGTTCAGCCAGAAAGTTTGTCAGCCCAAAGTGAGGTAAGTCTGTTTCCACTGAAATGTATTTGAATTTGGCCTGTGTTTTTCAACTTTGTGGATTTTTTCCAGCTATCTGACGAAACAGGCAATGTGACATAGCTCAAATAATTATGACTGATTCAGACTGATTATTATACAACATAAACTCAGAGAGGTTAACTTGTTGTAGTTTTATTTTATAGTGGTGGTTTGCAGAGTTGCTCTCTGGATCCCAGTGGTTTTAGTTGATTGGATCTTGTCCTGAGTTGGGTGTGCTCCACTGATCCACTGCGAACCTACAGGTTTCTTCAGAGGTATATTTCATGGTTTTTCGATCTCTTTTATATTTTTTTAGTCACCTCTTCTTTTTTTTTTTTCTTTTTTTTTTTTTACAGGACAACTGTCAGTGTTTTTTTAATCCACTTAAAGGGACAACAAGGAGTTTGTATTTGGTTATAAAAAAGTCTCATATTAATGTGGATGAATCTACGTTACCCACTTGTTAATGGCTCCATTTTTGATAAATATATCGTTATGTCTCTATCGTTATTTTGTCATTATTAGTGGTGGAAACGCTGGGCGAGCCGACCAGCGTTTCCTATTTTCGGTTTCACGTACACTGCCCGGCGGGTCATGATAATAACGCGGCAGAATCGCCGTTTATGGTCGGAACTACTACGGTATCTGATCGTCTTCCAACCTCTGACTTTCATTCTTGATCAATGAAAACATTCTTGACAACACGTCCGTCTTGCGCCGATCCAAGAATTTCACTGTGCGCGGAGGCTTATGGTAAATGTAGTATGAAAACACTTCGCTTTCCAAAACTCCTCGTTGTCCCTTGAAGTGATATTTTTTTCAACAAATATCTGTATCCAGTCAGCACTGCAATGTTTTTTGTCACAATTAAACATTTTTTCAGAGATGATGAAAGGAAACAAACCTCTCTTAACAAGCTCTGGCGTCAGACGGAGGGCTCGCGTTGCTCTAGAAAAACGCCTGCGTGACATTGCAGAGGCCTGTCTGATACAAGAAACAAACCAACCAGACCTGCAACCCACCACCAGTGACAAAGAAAGCAGCAATGACACAAGACTGTCTCAGATAGATTGCAATTCAGATGTCCCTTGTCACGCTTCCAATATTGTCTGTGCAGAGGGACCAAACGTTTCTGAGTCTGACTCTGAATCAGAGTTTGTTGACAAGCCAGTCAGCCTTTTTGAAAGCTTAGCCAACTGGGCTGTACAGTTCAGTGTTTCTTTAGTAGCCCTCACAGCCCTCCTTAGTTTATTGAGAGTGTACCACCCAGAACTGCCCAAGGATGCACGAACCATCCTTCAAACAAATACAGAATATAAAGTTCAACAAAAATGTGGTGGTTTGTATCACTATAGAGGTATCCTCGCAGCACTGCGCAACACCCTGACCCAGTTAGTTGAAAACATTGCAGACAGATTTACTTTTAGATTACAAATAAATATTGACGGTTTGCCACTGTTTAAGAGCTCAAATTTGCAATTATGGCCCATTTTAGGACTTTTGTCAAATGTTCCAATGAAGGAACCTGTTGTCATCGGACTTTTTTGTGGTAAAAAAAAACCAGATGCCCCTGACGTTTATTTGAAAGATTTTAGTCATGAGTTGAAGCAGCTGCAGGAAGGATTTTTTTTTAGAGGAAAACAGTTTTTCATTGAACTGCATTCGGTTATTTGTGACACCCCAGCCCGGGCTTTTGTAAAAAATACAAAAGCTCACAATGCTTATCATGGATGTGACAAGTGTTGCCAGCCAGGTGTTTACATTAACAACAGAATGACATACCCAATTAATGACCTAGAGTTGAGTGATTCATCGTTTTCTGAAAGAACTGATGAGACCCATCACCACGAGGGAGCACATGGGTTTTTTGGTTTGGATGTGGGCATGGTATCCAGGTTCCCATTAGATTACATGCACCTTGCATGTTTAGGTGTCACACGGAGATTGTTAAATGTGTGGCTGAGGGGTCCATTGAAATTCCGTTTGTCCTCCAACCTTGTGGACAGGATTTCTGAAAATTTGATTCAGATGCGTGTACACGTCCCTGTTGAGTTTGCAAGGAAGCCGAGGTCTCTGAGAGAGCTAGACCGCTGGAAAGCGACTGAACTAAGACAGTTTCTGTTGTACACTGGTTCCGTTGCTCTGTTACCGTATTTGGAGAGTGATTTATATAACAACTTCATGTTATTTTATGCAGGTATGTGTATCCTTGTCAGTCCTCAGTTGTGTTCTTTGTACAGTAATTATGCAAACACACTGCTCACAACATTTGTTCATCATCTTGGGGAGCTTTATGGCAAAGATGCCTTAGTGTATAATGTGCATGCCTTAGTCCATCTATCAGCAGATGCACAGCTTTATGGTTGTTTGGACTCCATCTCAGCTTTTCCATTCGAAAATTATCTCCATAAATTGAAGAAGTTAGTAAGAAAGCCGGAATTTCCCCTTGCCCAAATAATAAGAAGACTGTCAGAAATTGAAAAGGTCAGTAAAGTTGAGTTGCCCTGTAAGGATTTTAGAAAGCAACACTATGTTGGACCTGTCCCCGATGGCCTTCAAGCCATAGCACAGTACAGGGAGCTTAAGACTGAACAGTGGTTCATGAAGGTTTCAACAGGTGACAATGTGTTTTCTATAGATGGAGAGATTTGTGTTGTTTATAACATTATTAAGTCTGTGGAGGGAACACATGTTGTCTGTAAAGCTTTTACACAACAGGAACGTTTTTTTGACTACCCAGTGACCTCAGATTTTCTAAGGGTATTTGTGGTGTCACAACCAGCAGGGCCATTTAAGGTGGCCAAACCATCACAAATCACTCACAAGTGTGTGCTCCTGCCTTACAAGAACAAATTTGTTGCCATGCCCCTCTTACATAACTAATTTGTGTTATTTGACTTTTTTTTTTGCTTTTGACTGACTTGACTGACTGAACACGGACGGAATAGAAGAATTGAAGCAGAGCAACTGACCAAACAAAGGTGTCTGAATACTTAAATACATGAAATGACTATTTAAGGAAAATGTTGCTATTTCTTTTAATTAACAATAAACATTTTCATTTTCAGATGTTTTTAATAGTAGAATTCCAATGCAGTAAAACTGCTAATATCATACCGGAAAAATGGTACACTGATGGTGTCACCTGGTGGCCTGATTACAAGAACGATGAAAAAATAAACAGAGCCGTTCAGAAACAAGAGGAGCCAGGAGCTACCTGGAGGCTATATGACGTCCGTGTCCTCTCCAGAGCTGGTAAGGATCCATTTTGGAGATACAACTCAATTTCTTTCATGTGAAGTGGACTGATTTATCTTTTTTTTGTGAATTCTGATCAGGTGATTATCTGAGGGCGAGGGAGAAGTTAAAGGCGTCTCTCACGTGTAGTACATCAGACTTACAAACGGATGACGAGGAAGTAGTTAGGAAAAGAAAAGTGAAGCCAAGGTTTGATGTTCAAAGATATACAGCACACATTCAGCATTCAGGCAGATATGTTTAAAGGAGCTGTATGTAAGAAGTGTATGTGTGTGTGCGTCATGGATGTACATGCGTGTGTCTGTGCAAGCACGGAAGAGAGAGTGCAGGAGGAGGGACAGACAGAGATGAGAGATGGTGAAACGTAATAAAAACTTTTTTTTTCTGTGAGAGACTATGGCCAGTAGCAACCTGATATGACGTTCAGAAAGTGAAGGAGAAAACTCAGACTGAAAACACTGAGCTGCTCATGTAGTTTATTCTGCGGTAACAGGCCTCGTATGTTGGGTCACCTACTGCATGAAGAACATGCACTAAGGCCCCTGTAGATGCAGGGTTATAGGCAGGGATGCAAACAGCGCGCCGAAAAGCGAAACTCGCTTTTTTCATGACCAGTTAGGTGACTTGTGTGAATCGTTCAGATCCGAAGAGTTTTTGTTTTGAGAGGGGAGGGGGGTCTCAGCGTCTCAGCTGGGGTCAGTAAAATGTTTTTCTAACAGGCTGACAGTGACAATCACGTGAAACTGAGGCGAACTCATTCATGGTTGTCTCTGATTATACTGGTAACAGCGTATACCTCCCATGTAGACGCGCGACGTGCGCGCTCATTAAAGCGGCGCGTAGCCGTGTGCAGTCGGTGCGACGGCGACGCCGTTTTTCCCCCGTGCATGTCTGTGGAGCTGTGCGCCGCGGACATGCACGGTTCCCTACGTTGCTGTGTCAGGCAGATGTTTCCACGGAGCTCTGCCCCGTTTCAGAGGTGAAGGAAGCCCTAAGTGGAAAGACGTCGCCTCCGTGATGTAGAATGTATTCAATTCAAAAAGTGAAACTAACACATTATATAGGCCTATATGTCCATTACACACTGAATGAAACATCCCATGTCTTTATTTATTCAGTTTATTTTAATAGTAATAATTATGACTAGCATTCAGTGAAGACCTAAAAATCAGTATCTCCAAAATGGAAATATTGCAAAGGAATTTTTTTTTTTTCGTTTGCATCCCTGTATAGGGTTATCTCGAGGTATCATAGCCACAAAGCTGGAGCAGAGCAGTGGTTAGCATGTGGCTAATATCTGGCAAGGGGAGAGGAAACAATGCACTGCAGTGTTTTGAATTTGGCTGCAGCAACAGTTTTGGCCACAATCCTACTGTACATATAGCTCCTTTAATCAAAGCTCACATACTACATATTGCGAAACCTGTACATTTTGCTATTTCAGAAGTCAAATGGCACAGTGATTCGTAGTGTAGATTCATAATGAAGACTACTTGGATCTTTAGAGTGTATGTTTGAAGCAATTCTTACTCATTTTCAAGTTGTTCATTGATGCATCTCCAACATAAATTAAACACCAGTGAGTAATTTGAGTCTCCCAATTGGTTTTGGCTGGTTTTACCCTTTACAAAAGTTAATTAACCAGTCTTGGTTGTGAATTGTTATGATTGTTAGGGTCATCTTTGGAGATACAGACTCGGAGCCTGAAGACAGGGAGCCAGAGGGGGCTAAAAAGAGGAGAACCATCAGTTTCTCTCATACTCCATTGCCTCCTATTCCCCCACCCACTCCTGATGTACCAAATAGCGAGCAGAGGCATACTGAATTGTCTTGCTTTGCAGGTTTGTTATTGTATTTCACTTGAATCATTCTGTAAGCATTGCTTTGGTTAATATGCAGCTTTTTTTTTGACATGGGACTGACGCCGGTTAGGTAACTTAATATGCTCAGCATTTATGACAGGTTCCAGCCAGATGTGAATCATAAACGTGTTTGATTTGCTGGTATGATAGCAAATAATTCTACATTTCCATGTTTTTTTTCTTCAAATATTCACATTAACAATAAAAAACAAAAACTAAATAATCATATGACCATATTAATTTTCCACAGATGCACTCCCTGCCCCCAGTACATCTGCGCCTCTCAGTCCTCTACGACACTACTCGATTAGCCATTCTGAACGTAGTCATTACACAATAGGTAATATTCTCTTATAATTCTTTAGAAATTCATTCAGTCTGTTATCACCTTTGGGCTAAAGCAATGTTTTCAACTTATCTCTCTCCAGCTCCAGTGCCTCCAGCGGCTACCCCTGTCCCTAATACGAGCTCTATGCGCCAGGTGTCCACAGCACCTCGTTCAGATGATCATCAGCGCTATTTGTTCAATCCAACGCTTCGACTCGGGAGGGCGGGCACTGGGCCTATTCCTTGCTCTGGTAAAATCTTTCAATTTAAAATAGAGAATTGAGACTACATAATGTTAATAGGTTGAATATGGAGATTGAGCCATCAATTGATCAAGGTAGGAACTGCAACAACAGAAAAATAATTCCAGCAGTCGGTTGTCGACCCTTGCTAGTATAACACACTATTGCTAGGGACACCACTCTGATCAGAGGACACAGAGGAGAAGAACTACCGTAGAAGACCAAATAATCGCCCGCGTGCAAATACGCGCCTGTGCTCTAATAGCCGCCGGGGTCCGACCTCATTTGGCATAATAAACGCCGGTTCAATTAAACGCCCGGGCGATTAAAGCAGAAGTAAGTGATATATTTGTGTTAATATAAGTCTTAAATAGTTATATCTTCCGACAGCAATCACTTACATAGAGTGTTTGGACTGAAACACGGGTCTCTCAGTCCCTCTGCTCTGCTCTGAGCCGAGGAGAAAACATTTATCGTATCCTACAGTTTTTATCCAATGAGGAGAGAGAACGGCATGCAGGGCTGTGTGTGCAGCCAAGGGACGCCGTGAATGTGGTGACGTAGGGACGAGGACTGTTATGGTGTGTTCAAGGAAACTCGTATTTTTCCGACCGTGAAGTGGTACCAGTTCAATCTGGTACGAGTTCACCGGTCGGAAGTTACGAGTGGCCGTTACAGTGACTTTCACCGGTAAAACAGGTCGGAAAAACACGAGTGTGTTGCCTGAAACGCTACAAAGTCGTAAGTTGTGACTTGAAGCTGTAATTTACGATTTCAAAAGCCTCCCTGGAACGCAGCATTAGCCAAAACGACCGGACCACTTACTTCTGCTTTAAGTGTTTACCATAGTCTTGCACAGAAAACAAAAGTTTTTTTTTAACAGCACTTCACCGGCTCTCACCTCTTCTGTCAGTCAGCCCCTCCTCTCGCTCTCTCTCTCTCTCTCGCATGCAGGCGCGCGCACACACACACACACACAGACACACAAACACAGGCGCGCTAGACTGAGGGATATAGGGATATAGATAAATGCGCTAATGTACAGTGTTGAAATTACCGCGATCGACCCCCCCTTCCGTTATCATTCATAACACTGCTCTGATCAGCTTCCTGTGTCGTGGTAACACAGACAAACTGTCTTTTTATTTATTGTCTGATGTCAATAAAGATGCGTCGGGGGGGAAAGTAGTTTTGTTCCAGTGTTCCTATGGTGAGCTCCTTGTTCTTTGCATGATGGTCTGGTGCTGCTCATTGCAAAAATAAATTGTAGCCTGTTGCAAATACGCGCCTGGTTCTTATAAACGCCCGGGGTCCAAGTCCATTTAGCATATTAAACGCCCGGGCTACTAAATGGTCATCTACGGTATGCAGGATATTTACCTTTTGTTTCATTTTTACCATCATTAAACAGCTTAGGACTAACTGTGATGTTAGACAAATGACTTGTAACTTGTTACAGGGAGAGTGGAGGCTACTTCCACACTGTGGCTGAAAACCAAACCTGCTGATGAGAGCCTCTGACCCAGGTGTCACAGCTCTCTCTCTGTGAAAAAACAAACTCTCGTGTCTGTGGCATGGCGAGTCCACGACACAAACGTGCCCCGTAAACTGTACCGTCTTGTTTATGACAGATAAGATTACATTAATAAACACATCATAACATGTATGTGACAATCCATTGATCCACTAATAGAATATCAAAAGCTTAATTGAGAACAGAGCACACGACCAGGAGGAGGATGGTGGCTACTGGCTGGGACGATGTAAACATACGAGTCATTGTCGAACCCGTCAAAATTTCTTAAATTATTTAATTCAGGCTAAGTATACTTTTTTTTTTTCTTAATGGAAAAGCAATACTTGTATTCTGCACCCCTCTAAACGCTCCGTGGATGTATCATTTTTGAAAAATATAGCTTTTAATATGCATTCTCCATATTCAACCTTTAAAATAATACATAAGTAATTGTGTTTAAATACTATGGTATTAGTGACAACTTAATGAAAATAAAATGTAACAATCCTAAAACAACAGTTTTAATAGGCCTCCCTACTGTTTTTGTAGCTGCTGAGCTGCACATCCTTACATTGCTTGAAAATGTGAGGGAACAGCAGATGCAGCTGGCCAGTGCAGTTAACAACCTGGCGGCGAGAGTGGGGACTGAAACTCCTGTGGCTGAAATCCCTCCGGATATCAGTCTCCCACTGGCTACCAGGTCTGAAGTTGAGGATCTGGAGCAGTGGCTGAACGACTCAGCAAACTCACGTGCCAAGCAAAACATGGTGACTATGATTCTTATTTGTCCCATCATCATCTAAAGCTACTTTATCTTGGCTCTACAAATTTGATTGTTGCTTATATTGTGTTAGTTTTTTGCATATTCAATTCTTCCATCTATAATTGTGTCAAAAGAGCATCACAGATTAATACATTTGGTTTAGGTTTAATTATTAAACCCAGAGTTCAAAATCAGAAGTCAGAAATCCTTTGTTGTAATTGTATGGGACACACAACAAAATTAGAGGCACATCTTACTTGGTGCTTACGTACTGTCAGATCCCAGTAAAAGTCTCTGCAGGGGGCAGAGTCCTGGGGGTCTCAGTCTCACTTGAGTACATACTTAAATTCAGTAAGGACAAAGAACGGAAAGGAAAGTTATAAATCGTATACACTAGTATACTAATAAAGTGCAGTCGATGGCAGCAAGATTCAAGATTCAATTCAAGTTTCAAGAGCTTTATTGACATTGCACAGTCACCTGGAAAAACTAAAAAAAAAAAGCAACTCCTATAAGATGCACTCAAAGTAAATTTAATGGATTAAAAGAAAAACAGCAGAATATGCGCAACCACAATAAATACAAAAATCCTATATTTAAAGGGACATTGTGTAGGAATTACTATTATAATTACTATTATCTAGCGGTGCGTAGGGCTGGGTACCGAACTTGGGTTATTTTGTGGCACTGACTGAAATGCTTCTGTAGTACCGATGGGGGTGATTACTGATTAATGAAGCACATCCTTTTGAATTAAATAATTGATTTTCGTGAATAGACGACAAGAGAAGTTACACAATGTCCTTTTAAACATGAAGTGTTGAAATAAATAAATCGAATTTAGAGCAGCAATGGCTCTGGAAAGTTTATTTTTTGAACAGTTTATTTACTTTAGTATATTTACTTATTTTTGTCTTGTTATATGAAATACTTTTATCTTTGCAGATTTCTGCTTTGGGTTGGAGGTGGAAACACCAAAAAAATAGTCTGGAATGTCCTCTCCAGGCTATTCTCCGATGCAGTTGCCAAAACGATCAACTGGAAAGGAGTGAATGGAAAGAAATCGTTCAAAGACATGCAAACAAGAACTCTGCTGATCAGTAAGTATTATGTAATACACTGGCCTTGAATATGGGGCACCGTTCTTGCAGGACTTTTCAAGTAAGAGTATTGTTACTTTAGAATAATATTACTGTATTTTCAGGCTGGCCTGAATGGCTGGCCATTCGACCTATACTTAGAAGCGACTTATATATATGAAAAATATACGCTATGTCATCTATGACCACAAGAGGGCAGGGAGGCTTCTATTTCTAAATCCTTCCTCATTCAGTAGCTCATCTTCATCTTCCTCACGTGCTGTTCTCCTCGCTGCGCTGTCGGACCTGGGTCTAGTAGGCTATTTGGTGTAACAAAGCCCCGACCATTATATGAGACCTAATTAAATGTTTCAAAAATAAATGCGACTTATAGACCGATGCAACTTTTTTTTCCTCTTCGTGACATATTTTTTGATGCGACTAAAACTCTGGTGCAACATATAGTTTGGAAAATACGGCCATCTGAATATTTACTTGAGTAAGAGTAAGAAAGTACTACTCAAATGCTGAGTAACTGCTGAGTGGTTTATTTGTTTAATTATCAGCACATGAATGTAATCAATTATATCGAAATATAAAATAGCAATTAAAAAATTCAGATATTTCCAAAGAGCAACTCTTAAAAACTAAGACAATAAAGTAAATCTTAACAACGTAACATAAAGTAAGGCAGCCACAATAACTTACATATACTCGCATACAGAGGTCTATGAACTGTCCCTAAACTCTTTGTGTGTGTGTGTGTGTGTGTGTGTGACACTTTGCAACATACACTTCACGCTCCACGTCGACCATTAATTCCTGACCACCTCGTCGGGAATCGCCCCTCACATACCAGGCCTATTCAGTCAGAACATATCTGCTACAGACTACAGGGTGCAAACAATTCCCAGATAAAGTAAGAACATGATATAAACGAGGAGAAATGACACGTCTGTCATTAATTGGGTTTAACCAACCTAAAGAGATTTCTCTGTTTTCTTCCAATGAATATGTAAGTCAGACTTATTTCAGTCGTCGTCCCTGATCTTTTGGTGCCCGGCTCTGTCCGATTTGCGAAATGGAGTCAAACGTCACTAGAAGCTGCATTTGATTGGTGAAATGCAGTCATGTGACAGAGCCTCTGTTGGAAGTATCTTTGTCAAAACCTAAACAAACAGATCATGCATTGGATCGATAAAAAATAATTGGCGAGTAGTGAGGTGTAACGGAGTAAAAGTACTGCTTCTTCTTCACAAATATACTCAAATGTAGTGCGTTACTACCCACCTCTGGCTGCTTTCTAGCTTTTCTTGAAATTCTGTAGTTGCCCAAATCACCACCAAACATTTCACTTCTTCAGCAGACCACTGCAAACAGTTTTTCTATGGGTCGCTGCCTTCCCCAGCAGGTTATTGAAAACTGTTACTCACTGACAACCTCCACTGGCTTCCCCTCTCTGATGGTCATGGACATCTGTCTCTGCTTGGGAGAAAAGGTCACTATCATCTCCTTGGTCTTGTTGATGTTGAGCTCAAGGCAGGATCTTCCACACACCAGAGAGCAGGGAACAGTGTTATCTGCAAATTTAACCAAATTACAGTTCGGTAGATCTGCAATGGCCTGTGTAGAGTATAAAGTGCAGAGGCGAAAGGACGCAGCCCTGCAGGGGTGCCAGTGGAGGTGAAGAGGATATCAAACAAGGAGCTGATCACCATCACTCTCTGTGATCTGTTGGTGTGAAAGTCTGTGATCTGTAGTCTGTGATCAATGCGGAAGCGAGATAATATGCATGGTGTTGAGAAGTTGTTCAAAATGTAACCGGAACCGGCATGTGAACTGCCAGTGTGAAACCCTGAGGATAAGCAATATACTGTAGATAATGGATGGATGTTGGGGATGCTTATGAGATGTGGCATATTTTCTTTCAACAGGAGCTGTACGGAAGAATGTTGCTGCAACCAGCGCAGCAGACACGGAAATTAATGCCCATGCAATACGCTGGTTCAACCTGGCCACTGACCGTGGGGGTGGCCGGAGAGACCGGGAACGGGCCAGAGACACATCGGCTGAGGTAAATTTTAGATGGAAGTATTTTTGTCGTTTGCGTTTTCTTCTTTAAAGCCCCTACAACAAACTTGTAACTGGATATGCAAAAGTCTCTGGTTGCTGCTGTTGCTTTGCTTTTCGGCAAACGACAGGACTCGAGACCTAATAATAAAAAATATGTGTTTAGGATGATAATTAACCTCCGGGGGCACCGTGGGGAAAACTTATCACTGTCACAAGTGAGACTATCTTTTATCAAGTACACAGATATTCAGTGTGAGAGAATGATTTCATTCCTTTTCAGTGCTCAGATTTTTTCTCCTCACGCTCACATTTTGTGCTCGCACTTAAATGTCTGCTGCTTTCTTTTAAAATTTGTGCTTGAACTCAAAAATCACATACCTGTGCTCACATAAAATTTCTCCTTCTTGCACACAAAAATTTAGCTTGCATTCAAATGTGTCCTGTGCTCGCTCAGATCTAATGTCTGCGCGCTCAGATCTAAGTGCACGCACTCAGAACACATACGTGCTCACAGGTCAAGGTGCCTGCTTAGACTCAAGGCTGACCTGCCCTGCCTTTAATACACTGCTCAAAAAAATTAAGGGAACACTTAAACAACACATTGTAACTCCAAGTATATCACACCCGTGTGAAATCAACCTGGGATGATAATTTTGATTATGTTATTTTGTTCTCAACACACTCTACTATATATTGAATAATGATTTTAAACTGCAATATTTCATTAATTGAGATCTAAGATGTGTTGTTTAAGTGTTCCCTTTATTTTTTTGAGCAGTGTATATTGTGTTACGCCAGCCAATAGGGAGACAGCTAGACCATGGCCAATCAAGTTACGGATACTGCCTTGGGTGCCTTCGTTTTCTTTTTTATGAGCACAAGGCACATTTGAATGCGAGCAAAATTTATGAGATGCAGATTCGCACAGGACTAGTTTTACCACGAGACGTCGGTCTTTGGTGAAATATAGTAGGTAATTTGTGGGGGAATTTTTACTTTACAAATTACTCCTCCGCAATTATTACACATTACCAGAGGTCCCCAGGTAATACTAATCCTGTGCGAATAGGGCTTATGACTGAACATCCCTTGTAAAATAAATGATTCCACATACTCAGAGGATCTAATATGTGTCTTGAGTATTTATTTAAATCAGGCATGGGCAAATTGTTCCACAAAGGGCCGTGTGGCTGCAGGTTTTTGTTCCAATCTGTCAAAAACACACAGTTTGACCAATGCACTGTCTGAGGTCTGAGATAAATTGATTAAATGAGTCAAGTCTGGTGTGCTGCTGCTTGGTTGGAACAAAACCCTGCAGCCATACAGGCTTTCTGGAATAATTTGCCCATGCCTGATTTAAAGAGACTCCCATGATTTGAAAGATCAATAGGAAAAACTTAAAGCTATGGTCTACGATCTGAAAGACGATGAGAAAATTTGAAAAAAGCAACCCCCCCCCACACACCCCTTCCCTCTGAGCCTCCTCAGCAGAGCAGAGCAACAAGCCTGCCAGCAGAAACCAAACATGGCGCCAGCTTTGAATGTGGAGTAAAATGTCGGATTCACAGTCACAACTTCCACAATAAAAATACAAAGATTACCTGTTCAACATAAACTCCGCTGTATCAGCCTGATGGGGATCGCTCTGCACACTGCACAACGCGGCTCCGCTGACCCCGAGTCTTCCTGCTTCTCTCGCCGACACACGGTCGCCCAGCGCAAGCAGTTTCTCTCCAGCTCTGGAGCTTTCCTCGCCACCGCTAATGGCAGCGGTGCCCGTACCGTCGTGGTGGAGAACGAGCCCGCAGCGCATTACGTGTGCGCATTCCTGGCCAAGTGTAACGTGCCCAAGCACACCTCTCCCAACCGTGCCGGGCCAGGGAAGTGTACCGTGCTGATGGTACGATTTCCTAGTGTGAGTGCACCCTAAGTTTAGTAAAAAGACCAGGTAGAGGCTAGACAGGCCAGATAGATAAGAGAGAGTCCAGAAGAGTACAGAGTAGTAGGAGGGAGTCACCTGTTGAGTAACGCACATTTCCTAGTTGGAATGGTGGAACGATGGCATGTCGGAATAGCTGTATGTCAGAATGGTGGGATGTCGGAATGACAGGATGTCATGCAGCAAGTAACCGTTCCCTCAGGCCTATATTCCCACATTTCTAACTTTTTTTTCTCCACTGAAAATTAGGCCCTATGTTCCCATAACATCACACCCATAGACATCTTTCCACATGTAGCAGAGAATGCGCCATGTGATAAATCTCAAATCTGGGCTGTGGGAACATAAAGCTGTGGGAACATAGGCATGGACCGGCCGTAATTACCGGTAGCCTAACTGGTGGCGGCAACGGGACTGCAGATACTGGGGCCACGGCCGCCACTAGCGGCACCGAGGAAAGCTCCAGAGCTGGAGGGAGACTGGTTGCGCCGGGCCGCCCAGCACAGGGCCCTGTGTATCGGCGAGAGAAGCAGGACTCGGGGTCAGCGGAGCCGCAGTGTGCAGAGCGAATTCATGGGTTCATGTGTCTGTGGCTGAGCAGCTCAGGGCGGTTACAAACCACTTGTAGTTTCTAAGCGGAGAGGGACAAGGCCGGGTGTCTCAGGACGACGAGGGGCAGGGGAGTCGAGGGGATTGGATGGAGGGTACGAGAGAGTAATTGACCAAGAGGAGCCACCCAGGCTGCATGGCTCCTCTTGGTCATTTTCAGCTGCTACAGAGAATGAATTTTTTCGTTCCTTTTGCTACTTCACATTGTATAGGTCGTACTATAGGGCCAAAACCACCATCTAAATAACGTTAATAATAATAATCAGTCTTTCAAATCGTAGACCATAGCTTTAAAGCAGAAGTAAGCGATCCGGTGGTTTTGGCTAACTTCCTGTCAGCAGATGGAGTTAGCAGTCCCCGCCCTCGTCCCTACGCCACCACATTCACGCGCATCCCTTGGCTGCACACACAGAGAGGACTGCCCCTTTATGCCGTTCTCTCTCCTCATTGGATAAAGGTTGTAGGATACAAGGAAAGTTTTCTCCTGGGCTTACAGCAGAGCAGAGTGACTGACAGACCCGTGTTTCAGACCAAACACTCTATAGAAGTGATTGCCCTCGGAAGATATAACTATGTAAGACTTAAATTAACACAAACATTCCGCTTACTTGTGAGACCCAGAATAATTCTTTCAAAATGCCATTAAAGTTTCAATGGAATATTTATTGAACTAGTTCTCTGAAAATTACCTCATTGATTTAATATAAGAAACAAACCTCAGAATCTGATGACAGTTATCACAACGTACTCACTTATTCTCTATTCAGTTGGCTCAAACACTGAAAATCCAACTTTTTTCATGATCTTTTTTTCCTTTGTTTCAAAAAAGCATCTTAAGCCGCCCAGTAGTAACAGAGGATGACTCTGTCACAGTTATTGATCCATCATTAGACAGTGTATCTGGCAGCTCACTGAAACCAGGAATCCTTTCATGAATGATTCTGGTCTTGGTGATAGTTTGCAACAGCAGCCCCTGGCTAGAAGAGTTTTTCTTTTCAGACTCAAAAATCTCCCCCTTCATTACCAGTGACCATGGCCTTGTAATGTTCACATAGATTCAGTCTTCACAAATGCAACACCAAATGGCACATTAGCACAACCATCCTCAATGCTATTGACCTGAGTGAGACCATCTCATTAGGAGACAACAGGCCTCCTTCCTCTTCCTTTTTTTTAAAGTATATTTTTGGGGCTTTTTCACCTTTAATGGACAGGACAGTTGAGAGAGAGACAGGAAATGGGAGGCAGAGAGGGGGGGATGACATGCAGGGTGCTCTACCAACTGAGCTAAACACCGCCCCTTCCTTCCTCTTCCTTGATATCAAGACTTCTCTTACAGTAATTCATCACTGCTGTCGGAAGATATAACTATTTAAGACTTATATTAAAGCAGAAGTAAGTGATATATTTGTGTTAATATAAGTCTTAAATAGTTATATCTTCCGACAGCAATCATTTACATAGAGTGTTTGGACTGAATCACGGGTCTGTCAGTCCCTCTGCTCTGCTCTGAGCCGAGGAGAAAACATTTATCGTATCCTACAGTTTTTATCCAATGAGGAGAGAGAACGGCATGCAGGGCTGTGTGTGCAGCCAAGGGACGCCGTGAATGTGGCGACGTAGGGACGAGGACTGTTATGGTGCGTTCAAGGAAACTCGTATTTTTCCGACCGTGAAGTGGTACCAGTTCGATCTGGTACGAGTTCACCGGTCGGAAGTTACGAGTGGCCGTTATAGTGACTTTCACCGGTAAAACAGGTCGGAAAAACACGAGTGGGTTGCCTGAAACGCTACAAAGTCGTAAGTTGTGACTTGAAGCTGTAATTTACGATTTCAAAAGCCTGCCTGGAACGCAGCATTAGCGAAAACGACCGGACCACTTACTTCTGCTTTAACACAAACATTCTGCTTACTTCTGCTTTAAGTATGAAAATGAATAACGCATTAAAATGTCTTACATTTAACATAAAAAATGTTGAAACCTGCAGAAACCTTAATTATTTATGCTTCTAGTTGTATTCTGACCTTTTTGCTTCCCTCTTGATTTGGTAGCCTAACACTGACAACTTTCTTTTGTTCTTTTTTTTTTGCAGATGTCTCCTGGAAATTAACCCTCCTGTGTCCCTAGGGGCAAAAAGTGCCCATTTGGACTTTCTCTTGTGAATAACTTTGGCTGTGTTGGTGCATTTGCCATGACATTTTCTACAGTTGTGTATTTTGGGGATGCCTTTAGGTATTTCAGCGATTAAAAAAAAAAAAAAAGTCAATTATACACTGTTTTACGGAAGCCCTAAAGGGCCAAGTCCGTACAATTTTTTTTATTATCGTTTTCTCGTGATAGCGACTTATTATTTCGTTATCTCGAGATAACAAAGTCTGTTTTCTCGTGATAACGAATTAATTTATTTCGTTATCTCGAGATAACAAAGACCGTTTTCTCGTGATAATGAAATAATCATAGAATGTGTGGTTGACATGGTTGCCTAGCAACATGTTTCCCCGGTGCAATCGCTTCTGCTTACGGGGAAGTAGCAGCTGGTTAGCCGCTGTATGTTCGTAGCAGGGGGCTACTACGTATTAACTGACTTGCCGCTCTGTGTGTGTGTCGCTGCTGCTTCTGTAGGGTTAGGGTTAGGGTTAGGGTTAGGGTTAGCCACTAGAGCAGCAGCGGCGGCGGCGGCCAAGCACCGGGGTCTGTGAAGCGGATTCATGAAGCCTGGTTGTCCCGACATGATTCACTCACAACACTGCGGCTGTAACGTTATGTCGTGTGTGTTGTAGCCTACTTTTCACGGTTAAATTATCACCGCGACACACACACACAGA
Organism: Trachurus trachurus; assembly: GCF_905171665.1. Classification (NCBI taxonomy): domain Eukaryota; kingdom Metazoa; phylum Chordata; class Actinopteri; order Carangiformes; family Carangidae; genus Trachurus; species Trachurus trachurus. The sequence goes on from NC_139899.1 coordinate 5,590,454, forward strand.
GCGGCGAGTCAGTTAATACGTAGTAGCCCCCTGCTACGAACATACAGCGGCTAACCAGCTGCTACTTCCCCGTAAGCAGAAGCGATTGCACCGGGGAAACATGTTGCTAGGCAACCATGTCAACCACACATTCTATGATTATTTCATTATCACGAGAAAACGGTCTTTGTTATCTCGAGATAACGAAATAAATTAATTCGTTATCACGAGAAAACAGACTTTGTTATCTCGAGATAACGAAATAATAAGTCGTTATCACGAGAAAACGATAATAAAAAAATTTATACGGACTTGGCCCTTTAGGGCTTCCGTACTTTAGGGCTTCCGTACCTGCTCCTGCTCCTCTGACATTGCGAGACTAAATGATCCCTACGGAAGCCGAGAACCAAATAATTTAATTCGTTATCACGGGAAAACGGGCTTTGTTATCTCGAGATAACGAAATAATAAGTCGTTATCACGAGAAAACGGACTTTGTTATCTCGAGATAATGAAATAATAAGTCTTTATCACGAGAAAACGGTAATAAAAAAATTTATACGGACCTGGCCCTTTAGGGCTTCCGTACTGTTTTAAAAAAAATACTCACACTTAAGTCCCTAGGGGCACTTTTGGCCCCATTGACTTCCATTAAAAACACTTTTTTTGGATGTGTTTTTATACTGTGTAAATTCAAAAAATTCTAGACTTCTTTTTGTTTGATTACAAGAAGACCCTTCAAAAAATTGATATTTTTTGAGTGTGTGTGTGCGTGTGCGTGTGCGTGCGTTCCTGATGTAGCGCATATTACGTGACATAAGCGTTCCTAAAAGTGACTCAAAACGAAAGCCCGGGGAAGTCAGGCCTTGTTTACGCAGGTGGGAAGAGTAGGAAACCGTGGTGATCTCCAGAGACCGCGAGTCTCCCCTTCTCTTACCCGCATATCAGTGCACTGTGGCGGGGAGCACGGCTGGCCAGACCCCGTGGCTCTGGAGGTCTGGAGATTTTTTTTTATTTTTTATGGTTTTTATTTCAATTTTCGATACTCCCAGGCTCTGATAATCCGCCAAAAATTTAACCATTTTGCATTTATGGAATAGTAAATAATTCACTTTTTTTTTTTTTTTTTTAAATCAGACTGATCATAAAACCTGGCATTTAAGGGCTTAAAATTTTGAAAATGAATGAATTTTCGATATGTATGGTGAGAGGAGAAGTTACTAAAAAAAAAAAAAAAATGTTTTTGAATGACATATATTTATATTACTGTTTTTATTGATGGGCACTTTTTGCCCTTAGGGACTTACTTGTTGCACTTTTTATAAGGGCACAGGAGGGTTAAAGTGATTTTCACCCACGAAATATTGTAGGGTTAAGGCAGTTTTAATTTTTTTTTCTTCTTTCTGGCAATGTGTCGCCTAGCATGTTTTTTTGTTTGTTTGTTTGTTCATGAATAAAATAAACTAATAAATGAAAATGAAGCCTGGAACTTTATTGTGAAAAGAAAAAAATGGTTACTGTAAAATTACCAAAATGAGGTCTCATGGTTACTTATATTCCGGTAATTTTGCATATTTATCCAACATTTTCAAAAGGAATAAGTGATGTAATGTGCAGTATTATTTTGAATGTAAGATTACATTAATGTGCTGGCCACGGAGTTATGATATTTTTACTTACTGAAACAAACAAAAATGTTATTTACAGTAAAGTAAGTACAAATACCCACAAAATGACCCGCACCAGTATTGCCAGAGGACACCGGCCCGGGTCCGGTTAGGAGCTGGCCCAGCTGTGGCCCAGATGAAAAAACGGACTCGCGCCATCATTGCCAGAGGACACCGGCCCGAGTCCAGTTGGGAGCTGGCCCAGCTGCGGCCCAAATGAAAAATGGACCCGCAGCAGTACTGGCCCGGTTGTGCCAAAAAGACACTGGCCCGAGTCCGGTTGGGAGCTGGCCCAGCTACGGCCCAAATGAAAAAATGGACCCGCAGCAGTACTGGCCCGGTTGTGCCAAAAAGACACTGGCCCGAGTCCGGTTGGGAGCTGGCCCAGCTGTGGCCCAGATGAAAAAACGGATCCAGACCGGTATTGGCCCGTTGTGCTAAAGGACACTGGCCCGAGTCCGTTATGCGGACCTGGCCCAGAACTTATGAAGGGTCTGGGCCGCATCCGGGCCAAAAGATTTTTGCTATGTGGGTAACCAACTCCTTTCTTCATTGCCTAAACCCAACCAATGGTGGGACCAAAGGGCTGTGGGAATAGGGCCTAATTTTCAGTGACAACAAAAGTTAGAAATGAGGGAACATAGGGCTGAGGGAACATAGGGCCTAATTTTCAGTGACGACAAAAGTTAGAAATGAGGGAACATAGGGCTGAGGGAACATAGGGCTGTGGGAACATAGGGATGACCCCGCACAGAGCACACCACACACTAACCAATTCTTCTTCTCGCTCAATATTCTAAATTTTGCATAGTCAAACATGACTTTAGTGTAAACAAACATGGCGGACGAACAGAAAGATGCAATGGATACACACAAAAAACTGTAGAAAATGTCATGGAGATGGCAGGAATGTAGGCTGTATGAATTACAGCACGAGTTGGAGGTGAGTATAAATTGTCACAAGTATTACAGATAGCTTGGAGAGCAGAAGTGTGTCCCAAATCGCGCACTTCTCTAAGTGCACTGCTTTACAGTACACTGCAATTCAGTGCACTTAGTTGCACAGTGCGCAAATTTCGACAAGCTAGTAGCGTCTCAAATCAAACACTGCCGCTGCGCACTTACCGGAAATGACTCGACAGCTTCTTCTTCTACTACTTTTTAACGCTGATTGCAACCGGCCGTTAGAACCCTATCGCCGCGCTTTTCGCCACTCGAAACCGCTCGAAACAAGTTATTAAGTTGTGTTTCATTGTGTTGTTATTGTTGTTGTGTTGTTTTGTGGCGAAAATGAGTGTGTTTTCGAGGCATTTACGCCGGTATCAGCTCAGAAGACGTCTCATCCTCATCCTACTGGCTGAAAATGTACCTGTATGTTTTTTTTTTACCTGATAAACTTTGTTCTTTGCAAATAATAAACGTATGTGCTTCAGTTATACCAGACATTCTTTTATGTATTGTAAATAGTCTATATGAACTTTGGTTATGCTAAACATAACCATAATGTCATAATAGGTGTCAGAAAACATCATATAGGCCTACAGTAGTTAAGGTATTAAGGTCCTTTGAAAACTAACAATACAGTAATGTATAACTAGAAAATTTCCTCTCGGGAAATTTTGAATGGGCCACGGGGCTACTGCCAGTGTTGCCATCTCTGTCAACATGGGAATCAAACCCACGATCTTAAGGTCAAGACAGAGCTGATCAGACAGACACATGATCATCTTTCTATAAGCACTGATATGGAGGAGCTGTAATCACATTAGGTTAACTGTGTGTGTGTGCGTGTGCGTGTGCGTGTGTGTGTGTGTGTGTGTGCACTGTTGTACCTATCTAAGAGGGGACATCGGCGTCGTTACACATTCACCAACAGGGGACCAAGCAGCCAACAGGGGACTTTTTTTAGGTCCCCTCTTGGACATGCTTTAAATCAACTAAAAATCATGTGAAAAACCTTCTGGTTAATTTTTTTAACTTTAGCCAAGAGGGGACCTGAGTGTGTGTGTGTGTGTAAAATACCATATTCAGCAGTGCCCCGGCAGGCTGGAGCAGGGTTTTTAACGACTCATTCACACACGTCGTTTCTTACACTCCTCCATAGTGTGAACGACTTGCAGCCCCGGCAGCCTTTCAGACTGTAGAGAGGCTATCAAACAGGCTCCTTAGTGAACAAACCAGTACCTTGAAACATAATTTGTTATTCTTTGTAACAAAATATAAAGGTTCTGTTTTCATGGATGTCTTAAGTTTAAACTCAACACTGTATTAGGTATAATAGACATTTTTAAATATTGAAAAAATTGATCACCCATAACAAAATTTTAAATAAAATGGTAATTTAGATCATTTCTGTTGAATTCTGATTAAACATTAAAAATAATTGACCTTGCTATTGTTGCTTGTCCAGTTTTTTTAAGCACAGGGTTTCAATTTTACAATATACATGTGTTCTCAATCTGTATAGGAATTATTAGTTGACTTACATTGCAGAAAAAGGTCCACACTTGGTTTATATGGAATGACAGGCGTCCACTGTTGGTTGGTGCATAATGACACACGACCCCACTTAGTTACAGATGTTACTGGTTCAAAATTGCGGGGTTTTTCCTGCACTGCAGGATCGCGTGATCGCGTGACTTTTCACCACAACTGTTTTCCTCTAGGTGGCAGCACCGTACTAAATACTGCTCAGACGTTTTGGGGACAATGCTGACAGCCTGATAGCCGCGATTAGGAGTGGCGCTGTTCATGATACAGAATACAAGAGGATGAAAGGAGAACTAGCTGCAGACAGTAAATAATATAGTAGCCTCGTTTTTCAATGACAAAATGTAACGACGGCAGCTACAGTAGACTATAGCCCACGTCTCACTCTCTTTTTTCGGTCATCTGTCTCGTCATCTCCAAAATGTGTTTTTAAAATGAGCCAACTACAGTACTGTGCAGTAGTGCCGCAGATTTCTCACTCCGCACCTTGTTTGAGAGTGCAGCTGGATGATTTCTTGTGAATGAACGGGTCTGTGTCACTTTGGGGCTGGGCGATAAAACATAGGATAAATAACTTTCCCTCGATAGAAGACGCGGCCGATACAAAGTCTATAGGTTTAATTCATCCATTTTTTGACAGACAACACAAACAGCCAGTGATAATGAGAGTGGTGACACCGTCAGCCATGCAGCCGGCCTGGACTTTTTATTTTTAATTATGAAGGATCATCTGCGCAAGGCAAAGATGATAGCATCAACAAAACACGGCGTAACACACCCGGCTGTATGGGACAGGCTTTTATTTAATTCAGAACAAACCGCTTAGCAAAAATGGAAAATATAGTCTAGGGGAGAGCCGGGTCGATTGATACACTTTTCATTTAAACGTCTTTTTCAAAGATGACGTTATGTACACAAACATTTTTATCATGTGATCAACAACTCACATGTGTATTTTCTTAGTTACAAGTGTAATTTAACACATATGTTGGATGATCGCGCTGTTTTATAACTTTGAACGTAAGTTGACATTTGTCTCAAACGCCCCACCTATGCGGGTCGTTTGAGACACAGAGGAGGGACGGTTGAAACAGCATGTTTTAAACAGAAACTACTGACATTACTCTCGTTTTTATGAAGCATATCGGACAACATACTAGTGTACTTGTTATTGCCAAAATGTCACATAATTTCTCACAATATAAATAGGTCAAATAAATATTTTTGTCCCGTGCGCAATTGTCAAGATCCGCATTTCGATTAAACTCGCCTTTCTTCTTTTGTACGAGTTGTTGGACAACTGCATTTTCATTTAATTTACTTATTTCCCTGCCCTAAGTCATGTTTATGGATACACAGTTGAACATATTGTCATTTTTCCCTCGGCATTTTCCCCTCACTTTGCTGAATATCTGTTGATTCACGTCATAAACACGAACATTAAAAATATGTGGTGTTTATTAAAAATACATGTTGTTCATTCAAATCGGTTGTTGTTCATTGCAAAACAGTTAGGCTATTAATTTGGTGATTTATATACAGATATTGATCGCGCAGTGTGACCACAATCACTACGCACGGTGGCGTGAGGGACATTTGAAACAGCTGTATCAATCGTCCCTCCAGCGACTACTGACAATAAAACCTGTTTTGCCTCTAAACTTCAAAACTATGACATTTCATAATTTAGGACCTGTTTATGTACGAATTCATCTGTTGTTAGGTCATATTATTATTGCATTAAACACACAATACAACTTTTGATCACTTTCTCCCCGGCTACGTTGGTGGAGATCTCCCACACAGTAAAAGATTTAGGCAACACATTCTTCCAGCTGGCTGTTTTTCTTCCAGTTACAGAAAGTAGCCTATGTGCAAAGTACCACATTAACATCTCTATTCATATAACGCCCATCGAAACAGCTGATTTACATGTCGGCCGTTAAGGCAAGGCAAGGCAAGGCAATTTTATTTGTATAGCCCGTTTTTACAAACAGTTTGTCTCAAAGGGCTTTACATGGCATCGTAGCAACATCCTCTGTCCTTAGACCCTCACATCGACTGAGGAAAAACTCCATGGAAACCCTTTTAACAGGGAAAAACAGGAGAAACCTCAGTGTGAGCAACAGAGGAGGGATCCCTCACCCAGGACGGACAGACGTGCAATAGATGTTGTTACAGACAAGAAAACAGTTTACAGTTTGTCACAGAATGTGCGGAATATGGAAATGTTAACACATGGCGATTGGCCATTCACGCGGCTTTGTTCTTGGTTTCGGCCAATCAGCTTATAAGCACATGGCTAATTATCAGCTTTCAACCAATCGCACTGTTTTAATGTGTGTGTGTGAAAGTTATTTTCTTTAGTTCATTTTCGTTTCTTTTGGATTTTTTTTACAACAATGTATCAATATAATATTGTTTTCGTTTCATTTCGTTATAAAAATCAATCCCTTTTCTTTGAAACAATGAGATTGAGCAGCTAAAACTCAATAAACTCAACCATGGCTTGTCTTATTGTTAATCTGAACGCACATGTATAAAGGGCAGAGTCAAGGCAGCAGATAAATCACAAAACATCAACAATTTTCTCCTGTGAAGAAGAAGAGAAAAAATAACCCCATGGTCCGACCTGACCCAGTTATTTAATGTTTAGGTTTATTTAGAAGAAGTCTGATTATGACTGCTGTTCTGGATCAGATTATTTGCTCATAATTCGGGTTATTTTCAAACAGTGGCCAAACAACAGATCAATTAATTATTATAGACTATATTTTCCATTTTTGCTAAGCGGTTTGTTCTGAATTAAATAAAAGCCTGTCCCATACAGCCGCGTGTGTTACGCCGTGTTTTGTTGATGCTATCATCTTTGCCTTGCGCAGATGATCCTTCATAATTAAAAATAAAAAGTCCAGGCCGGCTGCATGGCTGACGGTGTCACTTTGTATCGGCCGCGTCTTCTATCGAGGGAAAGTTATTTATCCTATGTTTTATCGCCCAGCCCCAAAGTGACACAGACCCGTTCATTCACAAGAAATCATCCAGCTGCACTCTCAAACAAGGTGCGGAGTGAGAAATCTGCGGCACTACTGCACAGTACTGTAGTTGGCTCATTTTAAAAACACATTTTGGAGATGACGAGACAGATGACCGAAAAAAGAGAGTGAGACGTGGGCTATAGTCTACTGTAGCTGCCGTCGTTACATTTTGTCATTGAAAAACTAGGCTACTATATTATTTACTGTCTGCAGCTAGTTCTCCTTTCATCCTCTTGTATTCTGTATCATGAACAGCGCCACTCCTAATCGCGGCGATATGTGATACATAATCATCAAGTCATAAAGCAAGACAGGCTTTATCATATTACAATAGTTTCTGTGATTTAGGCAGTGTATACAGTAGTTAGTTCTAGTTTAATAGCCTAGAGTTTAAGCTGTGGATTACTGCACAGATCACTGAGTCATCCGCCTGTCGTCCTCCGTTCTCACAGATGCCACCTGGCGGTTGTTTTGGCACATTGAGGCTTTTCATTAAAACCTCTTGTCTCGCCAAAGAAAAAAAATGCATGAGTCTTGTGCCGTCTCGCGTGGACCACGCGTGAAGTCCGCAAATTTGAACCAGTAACATCTGTAGCATGGAGTGACATACACACTCCATCATGTGAGTGTGAAGTGATAGTTTTTAAGAGAAAACTTTCATCAAAACTTAACACAAAAATTTATAATGAGTAGCACCAATAATGTTGTAATTATTTTTAAAATGTAGGATGTACTACTGCAACACACATTTCTACAGTCTATTAATTTTTTAAGAGAGGGTTTTAGGATTTAGGGTAATCTTAATGTACTTGCATCATAAATCTGTATTCATAAGGATGTATTTTATTTAATGTTTTATATTACAGAAAACTCAATGGCAACCTATGATGATATATTATGTAGAAGTAAACCATCAAAGAGTAACTGATATTAAAGTATTGGCACGGCAATTTGTTATCTTTGGGGAAAATACAGAGGGTTTGGGAGATCATCAGTTTGTCAGAGATACAAGGGATAATTCATTGAGAGGATTAATCTCACAAAGTCCCTATGTTAAACTATTGCCAGACACATTTCTACAGTCTATTAATTTTTCACTGTACTGGTGTTTTATACTACTTAACTGCATTATTGTCATGGGAAAACACAGTTTGACATGGCCTGATGGCTCAGAGCCACAAAAAGTTACTTTTTGGCCACGTACATCTCATATAGATAAAGCCCTGTTGGGGGCACCTATTGTCAGACTTTTACTTTTTAAATGCATGTGATTTCAATTAATTGTAATGTATTTGCGTCATAAATCTGTATAGGAATTATTTGTTGATTTACGTTTTAGAAAAAGGTCCACACTTGGTTTATATAGAATGACAGGGGTCCACTGTTGGTTGGTGCATAATGATACAAGTGCCCACTTAGTTAGCATGGAGTGAAATACACACTCCATCATGTATGAATAAGAAAGAAATAAGCAAAAGTGATCATCCGTAAGATAATTTTTTCATCAAAACTTAACACAAACATTTCTAATAAAGTAGCACCAATAATGTTGTAATTATTTTTAAATGTAGGGTGTACTACTGCAACACACATATCTACAGTCTATTATTTTTTCCCCTACAAGAGTTTTATACTCCTTGACTGCATTGTTGTTATAGGAAAAATATTTGAATTAAAACTCAGGGTTTTAGGTCATTTTAATGTACTTGCATCATGAATCTGTATTTATGAGGATGTATTTTATTTACTGTTTTACATTACAGAAAAAGGTCCACACTTGGTTTATATGGAATGACAGGGGTCCACTGTTGGTTGGTGCGGAGTGACATACACACTCCAGCAAAGCAGAAAGGAGAGAAATTGCTGAGTTTTAAGATACATTTTAAATCTAAATTTAATACAAACATTTGTAACTATTAATACACACAACACACACAAACACATCCAAACACGCATATTTCAACTTAAGTAGCACTGGTAAAGTTGTAATTGTAGTTTTGTTTTTAAACATGGGGTTAGGGTTAGTTACTGTGAAAACTCAATGGCAACCTTCCATGATACTTAAAGGTGTACAGAAAAGAAAATTGAATTTGAGCCCACTCTGGATCATAAAATTAATGTAATAACTCATCTTTCAGACGATGTAGGTCAAACTTTGTGCAAAATTCTATTTTTGAGTAAATCCGGGATGAAAGTGTGTATTTTTTTTTTTCGCATTGGATAATGCAGGCGCACGGATTATACCTCAGCCTGTACACGATTCACCAGCCACTGCTATTGGATCCGTAATCCGTCATTCAAACGTCTGAGACACGCACACACACACGGAGCTCGGTCTCGCCCCAAGCTTTGAATATCCCGCCCGCTCGATAACGACCAATCAAATTTGTTTTCCTCACTCGGGTAAACTCGTGTTGCAGCTCGTGACAACTCGGCGCGACAAACAGGACAAACGGCCATTTCTGTACACCTTTAAGGGAATATTTCAGTTATTGACATTTATGGCTCAACAATAAAACATGTATGGGAAAATAAAAGAGGAGCTGGGGGGTCATCAGTTTGTCAGAGATACAAGGGATAATTCTTCTAGAGGATGGATTAACCTCAAAAGCTCAAAACTTTCATCAAAACTTAATAACAACATTTATAATGAAGTAGCAACGGTAATGTCGTGTTTTTTTATGTGGGGTGTACTGTGAAAACTCAATGGCAACCTACGATGATATATTATGTACAAGTAAACCATCAAAGAGGTACTGATATACAACAATTTGATATGGGAAAATACAGAGGGAATGGGGGATTATCAGTTTGTCAGAGATACAAGGGATAATTCATTGAGAGGATCCCTATGTTAAACTATTGCCATACACATTCACACAGTCAAAATGTTTCAGTTCTAGATTGGACTATTGCAATGCACTTTATGTTGGCGTCTCCCAGTCTTCGCTCAGTCGCCTCCAACTTGTCCAAAACGCTGCTGCCCGTCTTTTAACTAACACTAATAGACGTGAGCACATTACTCCTGTTCTTAACTCCCTTCACTGGCTCCCTGTCCCTTACAGAATTGATTTTAAACTTTTAATGTTTGTTTTTAAAGCACTTAACGGCCTGGCCCCACTGTATTTATCTGAGCTACTTTATTAGAAATGTTTGTGTTAAGTTTTGATGAAAAATTTCTCTTAAGGATGATCACTTTTGCTTATTTCTTTCTTATTCATACATGATGGAGTGTGCATTTCACTCCACTTACTTACATTCAAAACAGACTGACTGAAACATGGGTACATGCAATATAGAGTCACAGAGCATTTTTATGAGCTACCATTCTCTGCCAGAAATGTTGTCTGGGAACAACATCTTACTTAACATGGCACAAGAAATTCGGATTCATCAGATTGCCAAAGATACAAGGGATAAGGCATTGTGTGGATGGAATAACCCCAAATAGCTCAATGTTGAACTGCTGCAACACAAATAAAAAAAGTTGACAGTGGTGTGGACCGTGTCTGAGGAATATAGTTCTTGCTGTGTCCTAATTGTCCTTTACAAGGCTTTGTAAGGCTTTGCATGTGTTTTTATATTTATGCGTTCCTTTATTTCCCTTGATTTTCTAAATATCTTTTAATGAGTAGTTTAACAGGGTTTTTTGGGGGGTTATTCCGTCCACACACTGACATATTCCCTGTATCCATGACAATCTGATGAATCCGAATTTCTTATTCCATGTTAATTGTTGTTCTCAGACAGCATTACTACTAGCAGACAATGGTGGCTCATATAAAGGCCCTGTCACCGAATATTATAACAGGTAATTACACACCTTCACAAAACTCATCAAAGAACTGACAATTCTTTAGACAAAATGGAATATTGCTGGTACACCCACTCTTTACAGTTGCCACAGAAGTTGAATCACCAAAGGCCATAGGTGCGTAGGTAGCACATGGCCAACCTAAGACCTGGGAATACCTGTGTCTCAGTCGGTCTGATTTGGATATAAGATGTTGGCTGAAAGAAGGTAGAAACTCTGAAGCCCAACCTGAAAATACCTAACGACCATCGTCAGCTACGACAAACCATCCCCCACACTGCCCACACTCAAGGACTGACACAGGTCATCTGGCACTCACTCCGCTCTCACTCCATTCACTCACTTCTCAGATCCCAGTTCAACAACTCTACCTTAAAGTTAGGATCTGTGAAATACATGAGTGCTGGTGACTTAACTACTTCAATGTAGAGGAATGTTTTGTGCCCACATCATAGACTGAAACCCCATTAAAAATGTTCAACTCTACTTAGAAAACTGTGTGTAAATGTAATGAAGTCACATTTCTTACTTCAACATGCACAAGGTTATACCTAGATAATAAGGAATATACACACTTGTGTTTAGCTGGGTACTGAAACGAAAGAAAATCATTAGGAAACAACCAAAATAGATAACAAATGAATTACTTAAAATATAAATAAATTAGATAACGTTTTACCATATTCTGAACACAATTAATTGAATTTGTTTATAATCCACTTCAGATGCTATGAATAAGGTAATATGGGATTGTTGAATGTACAATCCACACATCCTGAAAGCAACCAGACCCATTTCTGCTGAGCACCAGTGTGAACTGAATACAGCTTTTATTGTGTACTTCCCACTTAATATAAACTCTCTGACCCTGTGCCAATCCTGTACCTTTTGACAACTTTAAATTAGGTTTCAATTCATACACCAATTTCATCTATAGATGTGTATGACTATGTGATACAGTGTGTAATATACAGAAGGAAAAAGAACACAAATTTAGTTTTAGTTTTAACTTTTGTTGTGGACCAAAAATATGCAGACAGGTATACATGAACTCCAGTAGAGCTAATAGTTTGGTAAGTAAAAATGTGTGTTGCAGTAGTTCAACAGTGGGTATTTTGGAGTTATTCCATCCACTATAGCTGATTTATCCCCTGTATCTCTGGAAATCTGATACATCCTAATTTCAGAAACATTTCTACTGGCACACCATGGTTGACCATATAAAGGCTGACAAAATATTATACTGATCACAAGGCATCACACACCTTTACAAAACTCATCAAAGACTTGACAGGGTGGATTATTGCTTGGACACCCACTCTTTACAGTTGCCACAGAAGTCCATAGGTGTGTAGCACATGGCCAACCTAGGACTGGGGAATTCCACTGTCTGTTAGTCTGATTTGGATATAAGATCTTGGCTGAGGGATGCTAGTCTTTTCCAGGTTGCCCTTCAGAGTTGCTAACGACCATCGTCAGCTACAAGAAACCATCCCCCACACTGCCGACAGTCAAGGACTGACACAAGTCGTCTGGCACAGATTTAAAGCCCTCACTCACTTCTCAGCCAGTTCCACATTTAGAGTGGAGAGTGGAGGTAGAGTTAAGCCTACCACACACATAAAGATAATCGGGCTGATTTTGCCCCGATCTTCCCCCTTCTGACCAAAGACAAAAATCGGCCGATTATCCTAAGGTTTTAAGATTATTTTATGAGATTCTCTTGTAGTGTGTGGTGTGTTAAGAGTCACAATTCTCACAACAATCGCCTCAGAAAACGTTCGGCGCTGAATTGATAATCGTAAATATTAAACATGTTCAATATTTACAAATCAAAAGTCATCTTGCATGTGGAAAGCTGGTGTTGTGCTGAGAAGTGCCAAGCTCTGCATGCTGCTCGCAGCAAGCCACTTCTCGACACAACACTGGTAATCCCACAGAGAGCCACGGTGCAGCCCTGGCATTACATGAGGTTCACACAGACATTCACGCATACACGGGAGATTTCCTGATAGCCGATAGCAAAGACGGTAGCGATCATAGCCAGCAACAGCCAGCAATAGAGCAGCCATGTTTAAATGATCATGTGACCGCCGCTCACAGCCGCTTTACTGCTCGGCCTCCGAAGCCACAGACACACACAGATGGTATCGTTGTAAAGGCTGAAGTGTCCCGCTTTCATTTAAAAAAATTACATCGCTCTCATTGTCCATTCCGGAAATAGACCCGAAAGAGTAGCTACAACAATACTGATCTCTTTCTGAGTTTTCTGACCGGAGGGTCACGACTCTGAAAAATCTTAATGTGTGTGGTGTGTTGTGTTTGGAATATCACAGCACACCACACACAATACGATCAAAACTGTTCAATCACAGATTTTTTATCTTCACGTGTGGGGTCTTTCACAGATAAAAAATTGGTTGAAATTTAGAGAATCTTTATGTGTGTACCAGGATTTAGGATCTGTGAAATACATGAGTGTTGATGACTTCACTACTTCAATGTAGAGGAATGCTTTTGTGTCCACATCATGGACTGAAGTCTATGGGTGGGAATTGAGAACCGGTTCCTCTTCAGAACTGGTTCCCACGTGATCATTTCCTTGGGATTGTGTGCGTGCCTGCTTAATGATTTCGCTTATTGATTTTGCTTTTTTTCCTTTGCAAATGTGCATGTTTCTAACCCAAACAACACATGCCGTGTTCAGGTCAGAACGAAGGCAAACACGGCGTCGAGACAGAAGCGCTCTAAAGTGTCGGGGTAGATGTGATGTGACAAAAAATATTCAGATTTATAAAACACTGCAAGTAAAGTGCCTACAAGGCACATACATAATGTAGATAGTAAGGAATATACACACTTGTTGTTGTGTTTAGCTGGGTACTAAAACATAAAAAAATCATTAGGAAGCAACCCAAATGTGTAACAAATTAATCACTGAATCAGATTGCCATTCTACTATTTGTTTTCAAAATAAATTTGATTAGAATTAGATTTATTGTGTACCTCCCACTTAACTCATTGAGTGCCATTGACGTACATACTGTATACGTCAAACGCAGTTTTCTGCGGCTGGTAAATGGGGACGCTGTCGCCCACACTGTGAGTAATTTTGGGGTTTCTGGGATGTGTAGAACGAATGAGACTGTAGATCAGAGCAAGAAGTGAAATAGAAGGAGAAGACGAGTGCGATCGCTACACAGAGATAAAAAAAAAGTTGGAAAAAGTTTCTATTTCTAGAGAAAAACGACGGGCAGAGCCTGGAACAAGTGTAACGTGGAGCTGTGATGAAACATTTCTCTTACGGATGATCACTTTTGCTTATTTCTTTCTTATTCATACATGATGGAGTGTGTATGTCACTCCATGCTAACTAAGTGGGCACTTAGTGGGTATCATTATGCACCAACCAAGAGTGGACCCCTGTCATTCCATATAAACCAAGTGTGGACCTTTTTTTTCTGCAATGTAAAACAATAAGTAAAATGCACCCCTATTAATATAGATTTAGAATGCAAGTACATTAAAATTGATTGAAACCATGTGCTGTTAAAAAGTAGAAGAGTGACAATAGGTGGCCACCACAGAGCTTCATCTATATGGGACATTAGGTGACTACAGAATAACACTTTGTGGCTCTGGGCCATCAGACCATGTTGAATCCTGAGTTTAGTTATTTAAAGTAGTTTTCCCATGACAACAATGCAGTCAAGGAGTATGAAACTTCAGTAAGTCAAAAACTTGACAGACTGTAGAAAGGTGTGTTGCAGTGGTATATTACTTAGTGAGGTTAATCCATCCTCTAGAAGAATTATCCCTTGTATCTCAGACAAACTGATGACCCCCCAGCGCCTCCTTTATTTTCCCATACATGTTTTATTGTTGAGCCATAAATGTCAATAACTGAAATATTCCCTTAAGTATCTTGATAGGTTGCCATTGAGTTTTCACAGCACACCCCATGTTTTAAAAAAACTACAATGACAACTTCACCAGTGCTACTTTAGTTTAAATATGTGTGTTTGCATGTGTTTGTGTGTGTGTGTTGTGTGTATTAATAGTTACAAATGTTTGTATTAAATTTAGATTAAAAATGTATCTTAAAACTTAGCAATTTATCTCATTTCTGCTTATCCACCCATGCTGGAGTGTGTGTGTCACTCCGTACCAACCAACAGTGGACCTCTGTCATTCCATATAAACCAAGTGTGGACCTTTTTCTGTAATGTAAAACAGTAAATAAAATACATCCTCATAAATACAGATTCATGATGCAAGTACATTAAAATGACCTAAAACCCTTAGTTTTAATTCAAATATTTTTTCCTATAACAAAAATGCAGTCAAGGAGTATAAAACTCTTGTAGGGGAAAAATTAATAGACTGTAGAAATGTGTGTTGCAGTAGTACACCCTACATTTAAAAATAATGAAAATATTATTGGTGCTACTTTATTAGAAATGTTTGTGTTAAGTTTTGATGAAAAAAAAATATCTTAAGAATGATCACTTTTGCTTATTTCTTTCATATTCATACATGATGGAGTGTGTATGTCACTCCATGCTAACTAAGTGGGAACCTGTGTCATTATGTACCAGCCAACAGTGGACCCCTGTCATTCCATATGAACCAAGTGTGGACCTTTTTTCTGCAATGCGAAACAATAAATAAAATGCATTCCTATTTCCTATTAATTGGTTGAAACCAAATGTCTAGAGCATTTTGACTATTTAAAATTGAGATGATAGTAGATCCCCTCTTGGACTGCTAAGAATGACAGAGGCAACGCATTTATGGATGAGTAAAGACGGACGAGCAAATTATCTTTGTTAAGAAAAAAGAATTAATCTATATTAAAGCCGGTTTAAAGTAAATGTTGTTGCTTATACTGCAGAACTTGATATTAGTGCATGCAGTCATGTTACTTCTGAACTGCATGCAATTCAATAAAAAATATTCACTCTCAAATGTGGCCATGATTATATATTTATATACAATTTGTACTACAGAGACTTTAAAATAAGTAATGATAACTCTAAAGTTATATTATCCATTTTTGAAAGAAACTGAGAAAGTCATTGTTGTGAACAAGGACTCATTAGGTGAATGAATGGGTCGTTAGGTGAATGAATGGGTGCAGACAGCTCCACTGCAGTATGTGGAGGTCCACTCTTTGATAGGTAAATGTCGCTCAGAGATCCAAGTCCCCTCTTGGCAATTTCTTTAAAAATAATTAAAAGTCACATTTTCAGTAATATTATGGTAAAACACCTTAAAAGTCAATTTTATATTCCATGTTTGTTTTTTCAAAATAAGTGTAAACATAAGACCCCTCTTGGCAGCTTGGCCCGACAGGTCCCCTGTTCCCCCTATTGGTGTGTATGTGTGTGTGTGTGTGTGTGTGTGTGTGATCACATGAAGTTACCTGTGTGTGTTAGAGTGTGGGAGAGGAGTGCGCGCTTCCGCGCGCATTTGTATGTTACCTGTGTGTTTTGATGTGTGTGTAACTGTAATCACATGAAGCTGGCTCTAGAGTCTGTGTGTGTGTGTGTGTGTGTGTGTGTGTGTGTGTGTGTGTGTGTGTGTGTGTGTGTGTGTGTGTGTGTGTGTGTGTGTGTGTGTGTGTGTGTGTGTGTGACTATGAGCTGCATCCTGTGTCAGTCTGATTTAGCTGTGTCGGTGTTTATAAACATTTAAACGAGCGCCAGGTGGATTGTTTATGAAGTTAACGAGCTCTGGCCTGAGGATCAAAGAGGTTACCACGGCGATAGGGGCCCCCGCAGGCTGAGACAGACAGAAACGTGGAGAAAAAGAGCGATTTTCTGCCTCTGCACCGGTCTCACATTTAGGCTTAGCATGACAAAACGGTAACTCCTATCAGAACAAAACACAGATCAACGTTGCTCTAAGGACTTACTGAAAATTTTGGTACGATTTGGTGTTTCTACAGTAAATATTTTGGCGACGCTGGCAGTTTTAAAACATCAGGCCGTTCTGCTTCTCTCAGAAAATATTTGTATTGGAGTCAATGAGGAGCAGAGACAGACGTGGCCGCACTTAGAGGCTCCGAGTTTAAATTCTGTAAGTCTCTCTGATATTTTGAGCAGATGATGAGTGACAGAACAAGTTTGTCTTACAAATTCTGAAAAAATTATGTGTGTGGAGTGTAAATTGTGGCCGGGCCGAGTTTGGAAAGAGAAAAAATCTGGAGTTTTTCTGGCATCTCTCCCACTCTAACCGATGATGTCACGCACTCTGACACGAACATTCCGTCCAATACACACCCATTATAATCTCATAATTTCTCCAAAAATGATCATGGTCATTGAACAGGGATTGATCAAAAACTATATGACCTATTAAAACGTGGAGTAATACGCCAATACACAAGACTTGTGTCTACTGTTTAAAGTTTAAATGGAGTCTCTAGGTGAAAGTATGCCTGAGCAGTAGACGTTTGTTAAACTCCAATGATTGGTCTTTTTTGCTCTTTTTTTTCCGCCCGTCCCATTGACTTCAATGCAAATTTTTGCACAGTTTTTCGCGACTTACGTCGCGAAAAATTCGTACACTGTTAAGAAAAGTAATAGCATACCGATCCCGATCAAACCGCACGTTTTGATATATAATTTGGCCTGCAACTCTTCGAGTTGCAGGACTAGTAGCGAATCGAAAATCGTCCGGAAGATGAAAAATAAAAACTAGGAAAAAATCCACACAATAACAGTAGTGCCCGGGCTTTGCCCGGGCACTACTGTTATTGTGTGGATTTTGCAGCTATTTCATAGCTGTTGGGACCAGTGCCCGGTGCGATTGCCCGTGGCCCTAACTACTACCCTACAAGTAAAGCTTATTGTCTATATTTTGACTGATCACACCAACACTGTAACAATACAAGAATGAAAACAAAGGCAACAGAATAATGTCAAAGTAGATACTGATCATGACTTTTAGCCTATTCATTAAAGGGATAGTTTCACCCAAAATTCAAATTTCACTCATTATCTACTCACCCTCATGTGGACTAAGGGCTGGGAGAAATTTCAGAGTCCTCTGTGCCTTCTCTGAGTAACTCAGACAAGGCATGGAGGACTCTGAAACTTCTCACAGCTTTAGGTTTTCCCACTTCTTCTTTAAGAAAGCTGGGGTCACCTTCCCCTCCAGCTCTCGAGCAGTAATGAACGTCCTGATTGAAAAACAAGTGGATCACAACAATGCAATGACACTCCATACAGTAACATCAATGTCTAGAATCATGTAAGTTATGAAAGGTTTCATATGTTAGCTTGATAAAATAATGTGTCCATTCACTTACTCATAGCCACTGATGGCTGCATTACGCCTTCCTGTAAACAGGGAGACGTTGGCAGTTCGCCACATGATGAGGGCCCTCGTGTCTTCATCTACCCCTAATAACACCAGAATAAAAATAAATAAATAATAATAACACCAGAATATGTATAATTAGAACAGTAAACACAAGACCGTTTACATGCTTAATGCCGATACGCTAGCTGCTGCATTTTGGCACTGACCACACATCTAAAACACCACAATCTTCTACAGTAAAGACGACAATTTATCACACACACGCACCAAACGTAACTTACACCACATGGCATACAGTATGCTGCAGTTTAGTAACTGTTAGCTAGCAAACTAGCATTCGCGTTTTTCGTCCCAAATACACATAAATAAACGTTACTGACATCTTCTATCCAACAACAGTAGTGCAAAAAAAATCACATGAATAACTTACATCGGTATAAAGTGGAGATATCCACCGTTGAGGAGGTGCTGCAGTCGCTCGCGTCGTCGATCGCCGCCGCCGCCATTTGAAAAGTAGTGACGTATCTTCCGTTTAGCGACGTAGCTCTAGACGTAGCGTCATCTACGTCACCAAGATGGCGGCCGTTAAGTGTGGAAAGTATGCATCGATCCACACTCAATTTTCTGGCCGTTTGAGTGCGCCAATTGAGTGCGCATAGCGCACTACATTTTCGCACACTGCTCAGTGTGAACGCACTTATGCACTCAAAATATTAAGTATAAGTGCAGAAGTGCGCGATTTGGGACACACCACAGGGCTGTGCGCTCTGGCCTCAATACTGTGAGTCACCATGTATGGCAACAGGTCAATAAAAAGGTAGAGCCTCCATTTTAATCCGTTGGACATAGAGATATTAATAAATGTGTGCGTGGACGCTGAACATTTATCTTTAAAAAATCAAATCTGAGTCAATACAGTGACTAAAAAGTTTTAATCAGTTTTGTTTGTTTTTACTTCTTCCGTCAGTCAGCTGAGATAAGTGAGAAGAAAAGTGTTTATTTAAAAAATGTCTTTAGGCTTACCCTTGACGACTGAAAACACCTTCGTGTTTTCCAGTCCACATTTGTCTTTTTTTCCTTTGCCTTTCAGATTAAATTTGGTCATGAGCTGGTTTGTGAAGAGCCTAAATCAAGATAAACACAAGTTAGTCAACCTGCTTGTGTTGCGGATCAAAGCAAGACTATCTAACAAGCAAAATGCATCAATAAATACCTGTCCAGCACTTTGTGGGTGCAGTCTTTGGCATCCCTCCCACCGACTCTTGCCAGTTGACGACCCTAAAAATAAATAAAATAAATAATAATAAATAGAATTTTTGGTTGCAGTCAGTAATTTAAAAAAATATGTATCATTTTTCCAGATGATTCAGCCATGCCCTGTTTGCTTTGAAGAACAATTACACGCAATTTCACCTGTTTAAAGAGTTACCATTATTAAATTGTTGTTAACCGAGTTTTGGTGGGGGTGGAGTATGGGTAATTTGTACTTTTCAAATTGATGTGAATGTTCGAGTGTCAAGCCCTAAGATTAAAAATTGGCCTCTAGGGGGGGTCACCAGTTCATACCATACGAAATTCTGGTAACTGTTGTAAGCCTCGAGTAGTTTTCTTGGCATACATTGCAGGGAATGCCGTCTTCATTTGTCTCCTCGGGTTCGGTTTGCCTGCATGTGTTGTTGTGCCTTTTCCCACCCAAGTTAAGTTTCCTTTTTCCTTTGGGGCCTTCACTTGCTTTTTCCTTTTCCAGTGCTTCCTATTAACAGGCAAGCTTGTTATGTGGTATTTTTTTTTGCTGTTCAGAAAATTAAGTGATGGTTGGATATTAATAACTGTCCCTCACTCGCACTCACAATGCGTAAAGACGCACAGCAGCTCATGTGGCATGAGGGGGATGGGAGACTCTGGGGCGAGCGGACCTAGTGGTTTATTATGAGAAGCCCACGAGCCAGTTCCGACTTCCATGTGCTGTGGCCGGACTCACCAGCATCAACTCTCCCGAACCCAGCAAAAAAAAAAAAAAAAACTCTGATGCGTCAGCGCCGATTCAGTCCATTTCACAATAAACAACACATGTGATTTATATATTTACATTACAATATAAAGAAGAAAGAAAAAAGGAAGCCCAAGGTGCAACCTGCACCGAGTCTTTTGTTTACCCGAACCAACGCGTCCGAACGGGATGGTTGGACCGGGCCGGTACTTCCACGTGTGTGAAATTATTTTAGTACTTCAATAAATTACATCTCTCTCTCTATCTGAATCCGGAATTATCAATATAAATTATGCCTCGTTCTTCATTTTTGCCAATATATCCTTCATATGATTAGGACAATATTTGATTATTTCACACAAAATACAAACAAACAAAAATTTCACATATTTTCTTTGATTTCATCCCTCTGCTGTTGGGGTGGCAGTTTCCCATTTCTCCAGATTTTGTGCGTGTGTCAGGGTCAGAGCTGCTCACATTCTCCCGCCAAGTTTGTTTTTTGTAAATCCCAAAAGTTGCTTACAAGGTGGCGTACGCCTTCTTTTGTGCGTACACAGCATTTATAAATGAGGCCCCTGGGCTGGCGCTGGGTGGGCAGAGACTCCCGGAGCTCCTGGTGCTGGGTGGTCTGTGACCAGAGATGGAGAGAAGTCACTGTCCTTGAATATGGCCCAAGGCCAGACCCTATAGTCCTGGGATTACGATGACCAATGTGATTACTAGGGATGAGCGAGTACAGCATTATCTGTATCTGTATCTGTATCTGTTAACCATATGAATTATCTGTATCTGTATCTGTACTCGGAGTGGGCGGGGCCTAAACCGGAAGTGGGCGGGGTTTAACCCAGAAGTGGGTCGGGTTGTCTTGAAATGGGCAGGGCTTTAACCGGTATGTTATTTTAAGCATGCAATTGACATGGGTTGATCAGAAATTGTTATATTTATTGCTAATTAGAAAACTATTTACAGGACAGCATCAGCATTGAGCTTCAGATCAATGGTTTTGATCACGATAGCAAACAAACTATTTACACAACAAGTTTTGCAACAATGAATACAACACATGTGGTTGCAATTATGAAGGAAAATGTAATGAACAAGAGTTTTCATACTCAACAACTTTTTTAACTTACATTTTTTTTTTAATGATCAGTGTGATTTTTCTTTTTTTTTTTAATTTTATTTCCACACCAGGTGTGTGTGTGTGAGTGAGTAAGAGAGAGACAGAGACAGCTGAATGTCAGCTACTCTCTGTGTATCACTCATTATTCTGTATCACTGATCATGAGAGAGAGAGGGGAGGGGGGAGAGAGTGTAGCTTAATTTGTAATTTATACCACTACTATTTTTTATGAAATACAGCAAGAAAGTGTCAGACACTCAGTGCGTGAAGTTAAAAAAAACTGGTTAGAGCCAGCTGACGGTTAAAAAAAAAAAAAAACTCCGACGACCGGCAGAGAGAGGGAGAGGGAGAGGGAGAGAGAGAGAGCGTGTTTGTGAAAAAAAAAATCTCCGACAGGCAGAGACACAACGCGAGTCGGCACCACGTCTGAACGAACCCACGTTTACAAGAACTCTGGTTAATAAGTAAGTAACTGAAGTAATACCAAACCTGAAGCTGAAGAAACGCTAAACGTTAAGGGAGAAGACCTGAGTGACTGAGGGAGAGACAGACAGCTGTCAGCTGTTCTGTGTGTGAGTGATCAGAGGGACACAGCAACACACCTGCATGTGTGTAGGGGAGGGGCTGTAGCCTATCACAGAACGCAGACACAGTCAGCTATCCAATGAGGATTTTTATTCAATCTTTTTTTTTTTTTTTTTCCGAGCACAGATATTGACTCGTATTACTCGTTTAATACTCGTACTCGGCAAAAGTGCTTTATCCGTACCGGATACTCGTTTCAGCCGAGTATCCGGCTCAACTCTAGTGATTACATTGATGTGCAGAAGTGTTGAAGGCACGCTTGAATGGACCATTACACTTCTGTCTAATCGCTCTAACAGTGAGGTGGGAATGTCAGGAGGACAATTCCATTCTCCCGGCAGAGGGACATGTGGGATCCATGATTGCCCAGCAAGAGAAGGACCTTGTTTTCAGGAGATGATTTGACGATTGGCTGGTATTGCTTGCGAGGAAAAATTAAAAAGGGTGGGATGGTATTTTCTAATGCACTGACTGCGACAATTTGTTTTTCCCCTTTCTTGGCCACAACCAGTCTCATCCATGTCCATCACGTCAGACAGATTGTCAAAAAAAAGCTTGCCACATTTGTTCTATTATAACTTGTGGCATGGGCAAGGCTTGTGGCCTGTGGGTTTCTGACAGAAATGGATGGGTGCCTCTTCATGAACCCACTGAACCAATCCTTGTCTGCACTCTGGGACACATCCCAGGATGGTGGGTACTTGATGTTGTACATCTTGGCAAGCTGATATGCAAACTTGCGTACCTAAAAGAAAATGAATTGGATATCATGATTTAGCCCCTTCATATCACCTAATACCAGGGGTACTCAAATACAAATCTTCAAGGGCCACAAAGAACAATCATTTGATGCACTGTTTAAGAAGGTGATGGTCTCTGCTCCAGTCAAAGTTTTCAAATATTTGTGTCTCACATTAGCCATCATTTTCCTGATGTCCTGCTGCTTTCTCTGGATAATACTCTGCAGACCTTTCAACCCATCTTCATTTAGGCTCCATGGTGAATCTTTGGTGTATGATATAATAATATAAATCTGTTTTAGTAACTTTATCATCACAGATTAATATGTACAGCCATGCTCCGTAAAAAAAAATTAAATAATAATAGCATTTATTTGAATAGGGACGGTGCATATTAATGAACATTAGTATAACTTAAAAGAAATACTGCTGTAAATATGCCGGATTATAGCCAATACAAACCTATGTAACCAAGCAGGAGAGCTCTTTCAGGGAATCAACACGAGATGAAAAGGACTTCCAGTGCTGGTTCATCTCTGTGATGAGAATCTTCTTCTCCTCCTGAAGTCTCCTTATTGCTATGACAATGTCGAATGCTCTTCTTTTTGTCCCGAGGTCGACAGAGTCTGGAAAACATTTATGACCACACAATTCATATGTAGAGAAGATCAACATTGAAAAGATCTATGAAGTCTTGTGGGTTTTCAGACAGTGGTAGGTGTACCTACCACTGTGTGGCAGCTGCCATGGCCATGCTGTGTCTTCAGACAGAATGGTTTCCTAACACAGACGTTCTGAGCTTGGAACCATTGTGTTGTATTTTTCAACAAACGAGGTCAGGAAACCTACAAAATGAAAATTGATTGATGACAATGATCCACAGAGTTACCTTACTAAACTCCATCAAAGATGGGCTGTTACTCAGATCTAAATACAGCAAAGGAACACTTCATGACATCTTTCAAAGGTTAATTGGTGCACATTGAGAGGCTTATGTTTTGTTATCAGTTCAAACACTATTACATTCTAAATATTTTATAGTACCGTGCTGCATTCTTGAGGGGACAATGATTGCGATTTCCATCCACGCACACTGCAAGCATATCTGGACTGCACGCAGGACAGTTGAAGGACTCCTCCTTGCAGATGCTGTCCACCTCATTGTACAGCCTCCCACTCAAATAAACTTCTTAGAAAGCTGTCTCCTGAGATTTTCCCAGTCTATCACAAAAAATGATAACAACAGGCTGATGATATTTTAAAAATAAATCATAAGGACACAGCTTTTCTTTTCTTAGGGAAATGTAATGTAAACTATCAGTAGGCTACTTCACGTTGTTCAGCTTGGAGTCAGTTCTTTGAACTGGAAAACCGGTTCTATCTCTCCTCTCTCACACAGCTTTCAGTTCATTGTTCTAAAAACACATCTTATGTTTTCCATCTTTGCTGAGAAGAATTTGTTCAGAATTAAACAAAAGCCTGTCCCATAGACGCCTGTCTCAAACTCAGAAGCTGAAAATAAATAAAATAAAATAAATATTGACACACATCAGTGTCTGGACACATGTGCTGCTCTCGTGTCTTAAACCTAAAAAACTGATCTGAATTATGGAACTGATAAAAATCATTTCTTGTCTATAGAAATGCTTACGGATGTTGAAACTTCTGTAGGCTGTGCGTAATTGTTTCTGCCTCCGCTTAGCCGTGGCTGCAGCGAACGAGGAAAATCACAACCTCAGACGTCTTTAGGTTATCAGATATTATTATAGGCTATTCTTATATTTAAAGGGACAACGAGGAGTTTTGGAAAAGCGAAGCGTTTTCACACTACATTTATGAGCCTCCGCGCGCACCGTACATTTCTTTGACGGACTCATGTTTTCATTCATCAATAATTAAAGTCAGAGGTTCAAAGAGGTTCACATACCACCGTAGTTCCGACCATAAACGGCGATGCGGCTGCGTTATTCTCATGATTCGCAATGAAGGAAACGCTGGTCGGCTCGACCAGCACTTCCGCCACCACTAATAATAACAAAATAACGATAGAGACAGAACGATATATTTATCGAAAATGGGCCCATTAACAAGTGTGGGTAGTGGAGATTCATCCACATTAACGTGAGACTTTTTTATAACCGAATAGAAACTCCTCGTTGTCCCTTTAAGCAACATCCAGTCAGGCTGTGACATAGGGCGGACTGGGACAATAATTAAGGTCGGCGATTTTTATTTGACCAGTAAACAAATATTCCTTAAAAAAACAACTAATGTCCATATTTTAGCTCTACTGTAAAACAAAGAAAGCACAAGTGATTATCCAAGGTCACCCAGATAGTTGAGGTGTCCCACCGCTGTGAAACAATCTGATACGGCTTAGCAGTCCCCCTCTCCATTGCAGCTACATTGTGGTCAAATGTGGAATTGTCCCAAAATCTTTTGAGCTGCAATTCAGTACTATGCTTCCACCTAGTGGCTACATTTGTCACTTACCGTAAAACACCAAATAAGGGCCCGGGCGTTTATTTGCTTAAATCGCTCAAATCAACAGGCGTTTATTAGGGACCTGCGTTTATTAATAGTGTTCAACCTGGACCTCCTTCTGGGGAAAGAGGCTTCACTCTGTGGCGGCAGGCGGCGGTGGAATGATACGTGCGTTTCTCAAGGCATTACTGTAAATACGGCCAGGGCGGACTCGTTCTCTCTCTCGCTGACCTCCGCAGTCCTGGTCCGCACAGGTACCAGGAGACTGACCCCCCGTCATGTCGGCCCTCCGCCCTCTCTGATCCGCCGCAAGTTGCAAAAACCCTGCGGACGCCCAGTCTCTCCACTCCTCTCCCTCACTTCAGCACCTGTGTTGGCTCGCACCACCGTCCTTTTTTTTTATTATTATTTAAAACGAGGAGCGAGCCGAGCCGAGCCGACCCGACACTGTGCAGCCCAGGACAGGTGCGGAAGTGCGGATGAGAGGAGTGGACAGACCGGGCAGGAGCAACCAGCCCAGAGGCGTCCTGTCGGTCCTCGGCCGTCTTTAACGTCACGAGACACCCGCTATATTTGCATAGAATATTTTTTGACAACCAGAAAAACAATGTTTGACCCGGCGTTTATTTGGGATGGGCGTTTAATATAAAAAATATTTTGCTACACCCGGCGGTTAATTGGGACCGGCGGCAATTTGGGACTCGGCCCTTATTTGAAGTTTTACGGTACATTTCACGCGATGCGTGAATCTCGCTCCCCGCGAGTGAAACGTCCATTTCGAAGTAGTAACCACTGTAGTTCAGCATATCTCTTGATGTCATATTTTTCCCCAGTTTCTTGCAGCTGTCTTCAGGTTTGCCACTCTGAATAGTCATTGACATATTTTCTTTGGAGAAGATAAAACCATAAACAGCATAAGCGTCCTCCATTTTTGAAAATCTTTCATTCAAACTGGTGAGGGCTGTGTCCACTAGGGGCAGAAAAAGCTGTTAACGTGCTCTTCTGGAGTGGACTGGGTTTCTTCTCCGCCTCATACAGGAACTGCCATGTCAATCTCTAGTTTTTCTGCTATCTCTCCAGCATCAGTCTTAGAGGCAGCTAGCCCATTTTCCCTGAAATTCTCCAGATACACTTTCTCTGTGCTTGTTTCTCTTTTTAAGTGTTTCGAGTGAAACAGTGGGGCTCTGGAGAATCTTGCTGACATGGTTGATCTGATACAATATGTTGTACCAGATTACAGTGCACGGTACAAAACTCCATGTCATGAGTTCATCCTTGATGCTGGTTGCTGTGGACAATGTCTCTGAGTCCTTCTTCTGCACTGAAAGTGTTTGGAGAGCAGACAAAGCTTGTATGACCCTTTGGCAGGTGGTAACGCACCACTTTCACACTGTCAATCCTGGCCCTCCTTCTGGTCACTGACAAAGATTTTACTGTGAACTAGGGATGGGTGATACCACACTTTTAGGATTCGATATGATACCGATACTTTTTCTTGCATTTTCATCGATACAGATACCATTCATCTCTTATTGGCAATTTTTGTCAGTCAAAATATTATTACTATTGTTATTATTTAAGACAAATACAGACCATGTATACCACATTTATTATGGTCAATATATAATAAAAGTAAAATTAAAATAAATAACATAAATATGAAAAATAAATTAAGGACGCTAACTGTCTGTACCTGGATACACTTGGCTTTTTTGCAGACTCTCGTGCAGGGTCTTCTGCCGGGCTGCGGTGCAGGTTCTTTCACAGCAGCCTGAGCCTGTCTTTTTACCAGCTCACTGTGGCTCTCGGGATGCGTGGTCTTCATATGTTTAAATAAATTGCTGGTGTTGCTGCTGTGTGGCACGTGTTTGTCACACAGTTCGCACCGTGCCGTGGCTTTGTCTACTGGTGAAAAATAACACCACACCACGCTTCGTTTCCTGTCTGCCATTATCGCGTCTCTGGCTTTTCCTCCGGCTCCCGCATCCGTGGCCGTGCTGGCCTCCTGGCCTGGCTGTGTCGCTGTCGGCTGTGTGTCGCACGTTGACGACGCTCATTCGCTGTCTCCTGCCACGTGACTGGTCCAGCTCAATACTCTGCCAGGTACAGGGGTGTCCCAGCACATAGTAATTAAAGTAAGTAATCAAAAATAGCTGAAAGTGATGCATGCACCCCCCCCACGCCCTTTTTTAGTTTATATCGATACTTTTTCCAGAAAATTGATGCCAAATGAGTAGCGTGTGAGTATCGATATATTGATACCACAGGATCGATACGCCCATCCCTACTGTGAACTGTTTGACATGTTCCTGTAGAACTGCCCGGCGTTGCACAGAGGAGCTGAAAAGATTGTACAGTCTCTGGAGAACACCAAAAAAGGAGATGGAGATGATTTTGCAACATTCATAGATTATTGCTTAAATGCTGTTTCCATCCAAATCACTCCAAGCATGTTGTACTTCAACAAACACCATGTCCACACAGCAGACAAACACAGCAAGCATGGCACAACAAGTAAACTGTACAATAAATGCTGAATAAAAAGTGAAAAGTCAAGAAAAACGGTTGCATATATAAATAGCTGTTAAGGGGGCTGCAATACTGATATTGTAATACTGAATACTCCATTTCAAAACTGTAACATAATAAGTTTGCTTATTTACTTTCTTCTACTCTAATACAGTAGCTAACAAATTCATACTATTACTTTGCTAGCTCTATTAATTTAGTGCTGCTACTTCCTGTCAAGGAGGACAGGACAGCAACTAACGTTAGGTGACACTTGCATTTTTTTTTTTTTTTCTTTCAGGTTCCTGACACACTGGCCATCATCCGCCAAATCAGAGATGCTGGTGATCAGAAAGCAGCAGGATCACATTTGTCCAAGCTAAACCAAAGCCTGGACGACCCAGCTGGCTTGGGTCAATTGTCAATCTCTGTAGAACAGGAGGGGCAGGAGGGGCCAACCAGAGGATGGGGACAGGAAGAATCTACTGTATATCACACATGAGAAAATTAAGGTATACTGCACAGCTGTGATTCTGTTGCAGGTATGAGTATGTAGGCCAAGCATTAAAAGCGTTGGTGATGCTTTTCTGTTTCAATTTATTGATTCCTCCCTGCTTTATCAGCTGATGGACCCCTACCTGGATGGGCTCATTCATGGGTTGGAGGAGCGGTTCCCTAACCTGGAGATGTTTGGTTCATTCAGTGGTCTCAGCCCACAGGCAGCAGCATCACCTGACAATGAGGCAGTGTAGGAGACGTAATAATGGATTTAAAACAAACAACAAAAAGACATCTGTTGTGTTGCATTTTTCTTACTTTAAATATTATTAACTGTTATACTGTCATTTTAATGTTACTTTGAGTTTCTTGTGGGGCGCAAGGCAGTGTGGGCTTCTGTTATCGTGGAGCTGTACAGCAGCGACATAAAAGAAACAAGTTGTCACTCTGTATCTCTCCGCCCTAATACAGGTAAACAAAGATCAAAAGGGTACTGTTTGTTGTTTATCTTGGTTGTGTAACTTACATGTGTGCGAATGGTAGTCTTACAGTTTTGAACCGTTGTTTTTGCCGTGCGAGTGAAATTAATTAACGTTTAATGTTTCGCTGTTGTAGTAATCATAAACGTTATATGTAGAGTAGCCGTTGTCACTGTTTTACTCATTGTAACCGTTAGTATCGTAGTCGTTGTGTTGTTAAAGTTTTCCCAAGTATGTTTTTAGACTCATTTAGACTTCTTTGACTGATTGTTGTACAATCTGCTGATTGATGAAGCCTACATGATCATGTGTAATTGTTATATATAACAATAATAAATAATAAAGGCCCCCCACATACTCCGTGGACATCCGCGCGTACTCAATGTGGACCCAAAGCGGACGTCCACTGGACCACTCTGCTCAGGTTACATGCTGTCATTCCGACATCCCACAATTCCGACATACCGCTATTATGACATGCGAACGTCCCACCATTCCGACAAGGCTTTCAATATAAGGAAATGTGGGGGAGCATACGTCAGTCCGACTGCCCAAAAGTCCAACGGCTCATTTCTCCGACTACCCATTCTACAGTGTTAAGGTTAGGTTTAGGGTAAGGTTAAGGGTTAGGGCTACTTGGGTCGGAGAAGTGGGAGGTCGGACTAATGGACGCAAAAATAAAGAAATGTATGGTCGGAGAAATGGGTAGTCGGACAGACGTCATGCGCCCGGAAATGTGACATGCTGATAGAGGAATACTCACATGGTTGTGCGAAATTACGCAGCAGAGCACAGACAGGGACTAGTCTGCCTGTCTAGCCTCTACCTGCTCTTTTTACTGAACTTAACCAACTCCTTTCTTCATTGCCTAAACCCAACCAGTACAAAATCTTTTTGGGGAAAAATACGCTATTGAAGGAATTGTCGGAAAGGCAGGATGTTTAAAAAAAGAAAAAAATACTGTCATTCCGACTATAGGAATCAAAAATTGTCGGAATGACGGGACATTCGATAGAAAATTAAGTGTTGCTATTTAGACAAATAGAGGCCAATGTCGGACTGGTGGGATGTCAGAATGGCAGTTGCCCCTCTCCGCTCAAAGCTCAATTTTTACGACCACGTGGACTCCGCTTACGCGAACTCGGTGTCACACAATAAGAGAGCCTAAGCGGAAGCAGGAACCTTGATTCGGAAAAAGTCTCCATGTAAGTGAACGGGAGTCAAAGTTTTATTTCGTGATCCGATTGAATTGTGCCATGAGCGCAGTGGTTAAGGCGGTCACCCCATGTAGAGGCTACAGTCCTCAGTCCTACAGGCCTCCCAGTTCGAATCCCGCGTCGGGCAGACCTTTCCTGCATGTCATTCCCTCTCTCTCTGCCTCCCCCTTTCCTGTCTATCTCACTATGTGCTGTCAAATAAAGGCAAAAACTTAAAAAAATAAAACATCACGTTTCATGCCAAAGATTTTGCATTTTGTTGTAAAACGGCAACAGAAGAATTGATTTTGTGTTAAGACCGCTCTACGGACTACAGTAAACGATTGGTGTCGCACAGAACATACGTCACCAACCCCATCAGCAGACATGGCTGTTTGACTTGTCCGACTTTACCGCTTTCTTCCACAGTGAGGAAAAAAGTCTGAAACGTGGTGAAAACCATTATAAATCAGGTCACATGGAGAGCTGTAGCTACATGAAGGGGGAGTTGGTCGGTTCAGCACTGCAATCCGCAGTGGCAGTTGCACAGGCGGGGTAAATTGACAGCCAGCAACTTTGGTGCTGAGCTGCTGTCACGGTCCTCCACTCCAAGCCCGTCCCTGATGAAGAGGTTGCTTGCTTGGGGGGTACAACCTGGATGGAGTCAAGTCTGCGAATTGGGGAGTGGTGAACGAGGCAGAAGGGGGTGAAGGCTTTACAGCAGGCCTATCAGTTGGAGGTGCTCCAGTGTGGACTTTTTGTGAGCAAGTCAGGCATGCTAGGAGCATCACCAGATTGACTAATTGAACCATCTGTTACAGCTACTGTTTGAGTGTGTGTGTGGGTGTGGTGAGTGATTTCAGGTGTGCTGAGACGGAGCAGAGCCCCATCAGCTGCATCTCATCACCTCAGCCTACTTCTACTCAGCCCTGCCACACCCTCGCTGCCCGATCATAGCCACTGTTCAGTCAGTACACAGCTCGACTCTAGCTTCTAGACCAAGACTTGTGATAAGAGACACCTTTTGACTCTGTTTCTTCTGTTTCAGCACCCGCCTGCCCGCCTGCCTGCCTGCCCTGCTCCCCGGCCCTGCTCGACCAGTCTCCTCCTGGTCACACCCCAGCCTGCTCCTTCCTCAGCCTGCCCCCCGGACGCCCTGGACCTGGTCCTTTGCCCTCACTCCCCTCCCCTGAGTCTGGCCTGCTCCCTCCTCAGCCTGCCTCCTCCACAGACGCCCCGGACCCTCAGCTTGTCTTTGAAACAAAGAATAAAACTTGTGAAATTCCACCTGTATTTCTCCTTCTGTCCGAATTTGGGTCTTCACACTACCGCCCCCCTAACACCATCTGCCATTCTCGAGGTCAAGTGTCCACACAGCCAGCGAAACATAACCGCAGAGATAGTCCAGTCACCATCGCTGTGTCTGAAATCACCCCCTACTCACTATATAGTGCACTATATAGTGACCACGCCATTTTTTAGTGGTGTCCGAATGTTTAGTGATTATTAATGTTCACTATATAGTGCACTGAATTTATCCCACAATTCACCGCAAAATGTAGTGAACAACTTTTAACTTTATGTTCTTTTTGTACTGTATGTGTTTTTTATGTATGCAACATGTTCCCTGTCTCCGCAACAAATTTTTCCCTGGTGGAGACCAAACCTAACCTAGTCTGTAGCTAAGGAATATTTTATTTATTTTTATTTTACTCATGTGGGTGGGGGGACTGACTCACCTGACGTTCAAAAGAAATGTCTCTCTGACTCGGGAGCTGGTGGCGGTGAGGGATTTAGCGTTGACGGCCGCCACTAACTTCTCTATGTCGGAATGTTACCAATTATTTTGAGATTTGAGACTAATTACAACCATAAAATACCACTTATCATGTGTTAACATTTTTAAGACTTTGAAAATTTGATTTAAGACATTTTAATGCCAATTAAGGCCTTGTTTTTAGATTAATGAATTCAATGCCTTTTAAGACTTTTTAAGGATCAGTAGGAAAACTGTCGACAATGAGACCTCAAACGTCCGCGGACAAGCGAGACAAGAGTCCCCCACACACAAAAATATTGACGGGTATTTCACACACTGGTCCCGTGTTACAAAGGATGCTGTAAAAAAATTTGCGTTATTACAGTAACACGTTAACGCAAATCAATTTTAACTAGTGCTGGGCATAGATTTTTTTAATCTAGATTAATCTCACTGCAATCTTGGAGTTAATCTAGATTAATCTAGATTAAAATGGCTCATTTGAATTCTGATGAAGGCATTCAAGTGATGCATGATATAAAAAATTCTACCAATAACCCATAATTTCCTGATTCTCATTGCCGATACCGATAAATTCTTATTTTTATATTTAACATAATAGGTTATCTAACAAAAGCTCTGGCTCTTGAACTTTTCATTAATTTTTTTCATGTCATATCACACAAATATAAATCATCATACAATTGAAACAAAAAGTGCATCCCTCAAGAAAACTGTTTAACAGAACTATAACTGGTTTATCTACAAATAACAAGATTCATATTCAAGTATTTATGCATAAGAAATACATATTCAACCTAAAGCTCATGAGGAGGTATATGCGCGGATATTTAACGACTTGTACTGTATGTGTATCGCTCCAAGCGACAGCGGTAAAGCAGCTGTTTTAATTCCCGCTGTGGAGCTGTTAATGTCACTTTATTATGTTTTAATATTTTTAACCGTGTAGATCCCCACTTTGTGGTTAGTTTATCCAAATAACGCCTGTTTGCACCGACATTGTGAGGGCAGCCGACCGGGAGCAGCAGCAGCAGCAGCTCGTCACAGACGCAGCTGCCTCCGGTGACAACGGTCAGCTGACGTGACGGTCAGCCTGCGTTGCCGTCGGCATCCCGTGGGGAGAAAATGAGCAGAGTAACTTACCCGCAGGTTTTTAGAGGTTTTCCGCCGGTGGTTTAATTCTTTTTAGGAGATTAATGTTGGTCTCATTGAAGAAATCTAACAACTGTGGAAGCCGCAGTTTGAATGAAAAGTGAAACTTACTGGACAGAAGAGCAGCGCAGCCTCGGGGCTCTGTACAGGAATCACCACGTTACGTCAATAAATTAATGTTTTACAATGAACCGAGCGGTCTACCTCTCATTTAATTAAAAAAAAAAAAAATACAGCAGAGGGAAATTCGGTGCGACTCTGGGTTTTTTCGTGCACGCCCGCGGTGCACAGCTCCGCGACCTGCTTTGCACAAGGTGCATGTTGACCCAACTTCCAGCCAACTTTGAGAATAGATTAACGGCGATAATTTTCTTATTGCGCGATAAGAGTCTCGTGTTAATGAAGCACGTTGTTAACGGCCCAGCACTAATTTTAACGTTGTAAATTTTTTTTATTCAAAGTGAGATTGTTAGGTAAGGGATAATGTATAGTTCGTCGGTTGTTATGGAGAAATAAACCCCAACAGAACGTATATCCTCTCTCTATATACACTCTGAAGGGGTTTATTTCTCCATAATTGTTGTGTTCTCGCCATGGTTATGTGTACATATTTATACATGTACATAGCATTTGTATATTTCTGTATGTATATTGATATGTGTGTGTGAATTGTTATGTATTTTTTGTCTTTTTACTTCTGCGCTGTAAAGCACTTTGGCTGACCGTGACAAGTCTTTTTAAACGTGCTATACAAATAATGTGTAATGTTCATTATGCTTCTAGCCTGTCTAGCCTCTACCTGGTCTTTTTACTAAACTTAACCAACTCCTTTCTTCATTGCCTAAGCCCAACCAAAGCATCTCCCTCAGTCAGCTGTCAGCACGAGCGGCGGCTGCAGCAGCCTCGCGCCCCTGTGAGCTCAAGCCGGGTTGAGCCGCGCTCGAGTGGAGCAGGGGGGGAGAAAAAAAGTGTATTTCTATTACTGTGTGGAGATCTCCAACAACGGAGTCGGGGAGAGAGCAAGTGGGACAGATCTGCCCAGTCCCTGAGCAGCACGTTTCACAGACAAGCCGCAACACAGAGTGTAAACAACGTCACGCGGTTCAGCACCTTGGACATTGGACAGCAGCGGGGGGGAGGGTGTCGGAACAGCGGTGTTTCGAAGTGGGGGTATTTCGGAACAGTGGGGTGTCGAAGTGGAGGTGAGTCGGAATGGAGAGCTGTCCCCGGTTTACGACACGCTCAAGAACTTGCGGCTGCAGAGAGATGAAAGAGATAAATATTTTCTTATACAAGCAACGGGGCAATTTAAGTGTTTAGTGGCTCTGCGAAAATCCTTGTGATTTTTTGTTTCTGGGTTGAAGGCAAGTGTAAGATATTAGATTCCGTTTTCATCCCTTTCAAATTCAAATGCATCCCTTTTTAGATCCCGGTTCCCCTCTCTGCCACGTCTCGCCAGATGCAATTGGACTTCTAACCACACTTTTTTCACCAATCAGCTGGCTGTGTGTGGTGACAGTGCCTCTGATGCTCTGATGAGCTGCAGGTCTGTGGCTGAGATGAGGGGGGTGATGCTGGCTCACATCTTGCCCGTTTTTGCAGAGAGTTTTGACGACAGATTTGAACACCCCGTTGCTGGATGTGAAGGAGGAACTTTTCATGATGTCAAACTTGGGAAAGTGATGGGATATCCCAGAACGGAGAGCAATGTACCTGGATACAGCGTATGGTTTGCCGGTGGCATTTTGTAGCGATGCATAAAATGAACGCAGTACCTTATTTAGGCTCTGGGCATCATAGCTGTCAAAATCTGTTGCCATTTTCTTTTCCTCTAACTTTCCTCTTTGCTGGGGACATGTCATTCTTCAGCCATGTATCCAGTGTTTTGTCTTCTCCAAATATATGAAATGTTATGTCAGAAAAAATGCTCCATTTTTGCCACCGTGTGTAAGCTGGTAATGTTTGGATTCACTGATTGATGAGTGATTGCTCCTCCAGTCGGCCATTGCTATGGAGTCCTTAGTAACGGTCCGCTCCACGGTGGTCTATCGAGAATAAACACCGCAGAATATTGGTGACAATCAGAATCGAGTATTCAAGAGAGCCGTGTTGTAATGTGAGATATAACAGTAGTTGTTTTCAATAAAAAACATTTGCACAAAGGATGCCTGACCACTTTTCCATGTTGATAAGAGTATTAAAATTATAATAAATAAGGGATATTTAGAATAGATAAAAATGTGAATAGAATAGAATAAACAGATAAATAGATAAATAAGTTAAAACAAGACAAACAAAATTATCTGACAAAACAAAACAATAATAGATATTACATTTCATAATATCAGTTGGGTATCTACGGTAATTTAACTAAATATTCTGATCTTGGGTGCACCCTAATCTAAATCCTGTATCAATTTCTAATTTCAGATTCTCTGAACAGATTTTAATAAACCAAAGGGGGGGAAAAAATACTCACTTTAGGATCAATATCCTACACAACAGCCATGTGTTTCCAATTCCAGGATGAGTCCAAGGTCCAAGCAAAAGTCAATAGATGATTGTAGTCCAGTGTTCCAGGGATGGAGTAAATGTAAGTCTGGGGAATTGAGTGTAGGGGGAATTGTGTGACAGGGCTGAGTGTGAGGGGGTTTCAGGTGTTGGGCCTACCACACCAGAGAATGTAGCAGGACTTATATCTGGGGTTCACTGTGTTGTGAGAGATGTGCTAGAGACATGATACGCTCTCTGGACAGGTGAGGGCGTTAGCTTTCCAACGATACCAAGTCTGCGGGCAGTTTCTCAAGATAAGGGGGGTTTGGCTTCGAAAAGAGTCGGAAAAATTTAATGAGAGAGCAGTGTTAACGTTTGTTTTTATCACGTACCTCTGTTTACTTTAGCTTCCTGGGTAGACCTTACTAGTCAACTGTCGAGCTTGGGACTGTTTCCATCAACAAAGACAAAAACGCGAGGAAAACATGAATTTAGGAGGAAAAAGCAGTTATTCATATTGATGCATTCATAAGAACTTGAAGAAAATAGAAATAGACTTTTATAGGCTTTTATTTGCTCAAACTTGGAGCCAGACCAAGTGCAGGAGACCGGAGTCTGTTTGAGACATGGCTTTTATTTGAGAATTGGCCTGACTGGATGACTGAGAGGTTGACTGACTTGCTGGAGGTGATGATGGGAGGCTGTAGAACCTTTGAGCCGCAGCATCTCTCTTTTTTATATTCTCCCTCGTGTGCATTTTCTCATCTTATCTATACTGCCCTACTAAGCCAGACCGCAGTAACTACGCGAACAGTGAAACTGAGAAAAATGGCTTTAAAGTTTTTTGATTAGCCTTCCAAATGTGTTGTAGGTAGATTAGTGAAAATACACAGATTTGACAGGTTTTCATTAAGTAATATTTATACAATAAAATATATTACCACATATTTTATATTTGACCCCTAAAAAGCAGATACTGCGCTCTGCTGCCAGGTTTCCTTAAATAAATACACAGGTAATGCTACGGCAAAGCGCAGTAACTACAATGTTGTTGTTTTTTCCAGCATGCTTCTAGCGCTGTCTAGCCTCTACCTGGTCTTTTTCTAAACTTAACAAACTTCTTTCTTCATGGCCTAAGCTCAACCAAAGCATCAGAGCAGAGAAATGTCTTTTTTTCTCCCCCAGTCTGCTGTCAGCAGGAGCGGGGGCTGCAGCAGACTCGCGCCCGTGTGGGCTGAGCTCAAGCCGCATACAAGCCGGGTTGAGCCGCGCTGAGCGGAGCGGGGAAGGAAAAAAAGTTTAGCCTACCGGTATTTCTTAACTACTCTGTGGGACGGTAGATCTCCCATAACGGAGTGGGGGAGAAAGCAATGGGACAGATCTGCCCAGTCCCTGAGCAGCGCACGTTTCACAGACAGGCGCGCAGTGTAAACAACGTCACCGGTTCAGCACCATGGATAGCTGGGGGTGGAGGTCCGAGGGTACGGGGGGGGGGGGAGCTGGTCCGAGGGTCCGAACAGCGGTGTTTCGGAGTGGGGAGGGCGAGCGAACCGTCCCTGTGATGGTGCTAAACCTGCCGAAGCTAACGTTAGCTAGCTACCGTAACTGGCTAGCGGTGTGTAATAGAGCGCAGTAACTACAGCTGAAGTACAGGGGAAAAGAGGCAGAGTGCAGTAACTGCGCAGTTACTGCGGTTTGGCTCAGTTTTGAGCGTGATTTTGTACAGGGAAACAGATACAGAGTGCAGTAACTGTAGTTACTGCGGTTTGGCTTAGTTTCAGGAGTGATTTTGTAGTTACTGCAATTTTTCATACCTCATATCTCTAAAACTGAGCAGCATTGACCGCTGAAAATTTTACACAAGATAAAACATTTATTGACAAGTTCAATTTCACAAAAAAATCAATTTCGAATTTTCGGTAGTTACTGCGGTCTGGCTTAGCACGGCAGTATAGCCGACTGTTGCATTGTAAAATTTCTGGCGGTGTAACCATCCTCAAATGTTAAAAATACCAAGAGGCCCTGAAAAATAATACAGAAAGAACAGATTTTGAGTAAGCAAGTACACACAAGATATTACATAATCAATGAAACATGACTACATCATAACGTATGGGTCAATGACATATAAGGTCTTTCAACATGGTATCACAGGATTAATACATTACTTTCTATATTTTTTTAATATGTTAAATGTTTTTTTAACAAGTCAGCAATGTCAGGTGTTTAGAAACAAAGTGCTTGCATTTCTTTTGAGTTTTTGTAAATAATGATCTCATGCCCAAAGCTCTTTCAGTATGGGCTCTAGGTGTGCGTATGACATCAACAGTTATACAAAGTTAAGTTGTGTTTAAAGAGGAACTAAGCAGGATTGCTCCCGTGGCTATGCTACATTTTTGCCTTAATTAAAAAGTTCCAGAGTAATTGTGATAGTTAACTACATGACTTGTGACTTGTTACAGTGACAACGGAGGCTCTCTGTCTTCACCTGGCGTCTCACGGCTGAAAACCAACCTTGTAACATCAGTGTAGTACCTGGCCGCCGCCCCGGTGTAAAGTAAAACCTCGTAAATTCACATACGGTACAGTATAATGAAGTCAGAAATCAGTGTAACAGAAATTGCTGCACAATCCCAGGAATTAGATCAAAAGGACTTTAGGGCTTTAGTATTTCTACCTCCATATCCCAAAATGTTCCCTGATCTTTTCACATTACCTGTGTGACATCCTCACTGTTGCTTCTTATTGTGACTGCCTCCTCACTGCCAAGGTCATCTTCAGAATTCCATGATAGGGTATCTGCCTCATCGACTTCAAAATCTTCCATTTGTGGGGAGCTGGCAGTGGGGAGTGCTCCAGTCACAACAGTGGTTTCCGTCGCTTGTTGCATCTGGAAACATTTACAATGGGGGGTGGCAGTTCACACTAC
This sequence comes from Trachurus trachurus, assembly GCF_905171665.1. Lineage (NCBI taxonomy): Eukaryota > Metazoa > Chordata > Actinopteri > Carangiformes > Carangidae > Trachurus > Trachurus trachurus. Next base: position 5,628,728 of record NC_139899.1, read on the forward strand.
ATTTTGTGAGGGAGCTGAAAAGAATACAACAGCAGGCTAATTTTTAAATGTTTTATTTACAATGAATGATGCCACCTTTAGAAGAATAGAACAATAAATCTGCAATGAGAATGATAAAAAAAAACAAGATTTGACATCTATTTACAAATATATACATTTTCCACACTTTAAAAAAGCTTTCAAACCTCCTGTCCTGCCAGGACACACTGCTTTGTGGGGAGTTGAAATCTCCCTCACATGTTACGTACTGGTGGCAGGTTTCTCCCCTGTTGCTCTGCCTCCTCCAGCAACCTCACATTCTCTCTCGGGGCAAGCAGGAAGTTGTGGAGGATGCATTCAGCCACAACGAGGGTGTCCACATTTTGTGGGTGCAGGTTGATCCTGCGATGCAACACTCTCCACCTGGATGAAAGAATGCCAAAAGCATTGAAAGTCTGTAGTTGAATATCCTCTTTTGGTGAGTGAGGTTCAGTCCAGGGTATTGTCTCATCAGGTGTGGCTTCAGTGGGAAGGCTGCATCACCCACCATGACGTGTGGCACATCACCCAAAGTGAGCAGCGTCAGGCAGAGAGGTACTGGGTGGGACATTAAGTCTTTTGGTCTCCATTCCTCTCCCCAGAGCTGACCCAGCATAAACACCGCCATCACTGGTCCTTCTGAAGTCCCCCACTTGAATGACCCTGAACCTGTAGTTTGAGTCCACAAGTGCCAAAAGCACTATGGAGAAGGTTTTCTTGTAATTGAAATACTGACTCCCGGTCTGTGGTGGGGCTTGGATGGTCACATGTTTCCCATCTACTGCTCCGATGTTTTTCAGGGGAAGTGAAGCTCCGCAACGACCGTGACATCACAGAGACAGCTGCCGGTCTGGAGAGCTGGTCAGCCGGCCAGCTTACATCGTCATCCCGGGGGAGAAAACGATCACTAATTAACTTATCCGCAGGTTTTTAGAGGTTTATCACCAGCTGGTTTTTAGGAGATAAATGTTGGTCTCATTGATGAAATCTAACAATTGTGGCAGTAGCATTAGTTTGTTTGAATGAAAGGTGAAGCTTCATCTGTGTATTGGACAGAGGAGCAGCGCAGCCTCAGGGCTCTGCATGTAAGGCTACAGAAATCACCACATTGGCAGCATTTTATTCACAGTCATAAACAACAAAACATGAATTTTTCCACTTCACTGTCACCTACACATCAAGTTATTCTTTACATCACAAGACAACAACCTGGGAGCACAGCCCAGTAACATTGAGTGGAGAGGTACTACAGCTCCCTCTGGTGGCCAATCAGCACCAACCACCTCAAACAGCAAACTGAGCAGTATCACTGGTCCCTTCCATCAAGCTGCTAATATACAAATGAGAAGCACAGCATCTCTAACAAAGTAGAAGAAAAGCTCATTCAGAGTCATTGATGATCAACAGTTTACTGCCCTGTGAGCTCACTCACTGTGTTTTCCTCTATGCTACTGTCAGCACTCACACTCACTGCACATATATCATCTAATATCTCATATTTGACATCTATGGACAAGTTGATATTATTTAACATGTGACTGATGCTGTCATATGATCCAGTGACCTTCTCAACTTCAACTTCACTGTTCAAACTGATAAAGCTGTGTTTCCACAGATCCACTGGTTCTTGACACCACAGCTCACTGATTCCCATCCTTTCTGTCCTCTGACAAAAACTAAACAGTGACCTTTCACAGCAGGTTCTGTCCAGAAGCTGAGGGGGAAACATGATAATTAGATGAAGGCTGATAGATTTTTTTATATTCAATAGATTGTTTAATATTCAAATTGTTCAGAATTGTGTCTCTTACCTGTCAGTCAGTTCACTTCCATCGACCCACTTCCACTTCCCATCTACAACTGTCAGACCAATCCAGAATCGATCTCCATAAGAGATACTACTGACATATGTCTGAGGACAATGGAGACACAGTTCTCAGAGATATTAAAATACACTGTGATCAACAGACTCTGTGTTTAAATCCTACAGATATATTTTCCTTTTATCTTCAGATGTTTTAATATTCCCAAAGTTTTTCATTACCTTCTTTGCTTCGTCAGTTATAACGACCAGATCTGAGCCTTTTCCTCTGCAGTTTTCTCGAGCTTCTGTCCAGGTTTTCTGATCTGGAGATTCAGGGTTATTAACCGCATAACAGCTGGACACCGTATGTGTCCACTCCTTCTGACAAGGTTGACAATGTCTTCCTGTAACAACAGAGACGAACTGATTAACAACATTATTGTATAGTGATTGTATTGTATTTGGTCAGTAATTAAAGGGATCTGAACATACCGTTATTTATTATGGGACAGTAGGCATTGATGCTCCACTGAGCTCGAGTGACGTTGGACTGAATCCACTCTGTCTCCTTGTCCTGTATTTGTTGTCTCAAGTTGTTGCTCTGTGTCTTCAGCTCCTGGTTCTCTGTAGTCAGCTCCTGGTTCTCTGTAGTCAGGTTTGTGACCCTGAGCTCTGAGAGACCATAGGCTACTGTTAGATTGTCATACCTGATTGTGAGATCACTGTAGTTTTGTGTCAAGTTTTGGTTTTCTGAACTGAGTCTCTTTATGTTCTCTGTCAGATTGTGAATTTCATCCCTGTTTTGACTGTCCTTTAACTGCAGCTCTCCATTGGGTGAAAGAACTGCAAAGGGGAAGGGGAAAAAAAGCAATATTGAAATTTATATTTGTTTTGCTACTTGGGAAACATTTCCTGTCTGCTCTTCAAAGTGTGTGAGTAGTCAGAAGTATGAACCGATTTAGAAAAAAAAAAAATAAAAAAAAAATTACAGACAGCTAAACTAGGTATGGTTGCAGGAAATAACTCTTCAGGAAATGTCTTGTGTCTAAGGTCATACATGGGCAGCTTGTTTCATATACTCACAGGAGATGCAGACTACTATAATAGTTGCTATCAAAATGACACAAAAAATGGCCAGAAAAGAAGCCACCAGAAGAAAGGGGGGACGTCTGGATGTTTCATTCTTGTCTGTGATGAGGCTGGCTGAGAAAGACAAACAAACAAAAATGTAAGACTAAAGTTTCTTGTTTCTTTCTTGGTCAGATTACAACAACTGCTTGTACAGAAGGTTTTCGAAGTGTTTCCTCTATAGTTCACTCATGGAGAGGACGGAAGCTTTCTGTATTACATCTTGGTATTTGTCACTGTGTATAGTAATAAGGACAGAACAGCCATCCTCAGTTCTGTAAAATCAGGACAAAGGTAGAGGGGAGCGCTGCTGTTAATTGCCTCTGTTCAGAGATCCTTCATTATGAGATATAACATTGCAGGTTCTAGTGTTACATTGAGGCTTTGCAGATATAATTTAACATCCTGAGCAGTGACCACCCTATAACTACAGTCATATCATCAGTAGTAATAATGAAAATGGTTGTAAATACTAGAAGAAGCAGCGTAACTAAAATGTTTCTCGTTGCAGTAATACCTCAGTGTTGAGCTCTTGTTGTGTATTACTATTATTACTACTACTACTATTATTACCATTTGTGTTGGCAGATTGCTCAGATGTTTGACTTTGCTCCTTCACTTTGCTGGACACAGGTTCCTCCTCTTCAGCTGAAAGGTTACAAAATTGTTAATTAAAGAACTCTCTTAATTTGAAATCAGCCTTTTTTGCTCAGTGTTGATAATTCTCTTGTTAAAGTAGCTGTGTTCAGGCTGGGGGGAAAAAGTCAGTCAAGTGAGATGCAAGATCTGTATTGTATAGGTTTTATTTGTTAAATTATAGAAAACACTTAAGTGTAATCAACACTTTTTTTGATGAAACCATCCATTTTTTTTTTTTTTTTTTTTTTTTTTTTTTTTTACATAACTTGTTTGTATCTATATGCACTACAAAAAAAAATCCTAAATCACAATATTGTAGGTTGTAGTAAAACCTCAGTGTTTAGATCATAGTTTTTATTTTATTTTTTATTTTTTTATTTCCACAGATCACTCACTTACCATTGGTGTTGGAAGACTGTTTGGATGGTTTTTTTTGCACTTGGCTGTACACAGACTCCTCCTCCTTTTCAGCTGAAATGTTAAAAAACAACAACAACAACAACAACAACAACAACAACAACAGTGAATTAGACCTACAGTATTGCTTTCTTTATTTGAAATCAGTCTCTTTTTTCCCCCAGTGTTGATCATTTGTCATTTATTTGTACATTGTTCTGCAGTTTTAAGTTTAGTTTAGTTTATTATTACGGGACAATGTACAATACCATTAATCCAGAACAGAGAAGAGATGGTTGTACCAGATTTAGCCACTAGGGCTAATTTCCATCTGCAGCTGTGGTTGCTCAGTTTACAGTTTGTAAACAGATTCCAACAGTATGATTGATAACTTGAATGCTCTAACAAAGTCATATAATTTAATTATAAGGTAGGACATTATGTAAGTCCATTATCACAACTACACAAGAAATATCTAAGTTCAGGAATGATAGGAGCTGAAGGTAAATGGCCATACCAACACAATATTGTTGACATATGTAAATGTGAAAATGGTAAATTATCTATAACATAGAAGCAAATGTGGAGATAGTCACATTGTTCATCTAGATCTGATCTATATGTGTTTATTTGTTCGTAATGTTCCTAGTTGTAGTAAAACCTTAGTGTTTTAGCTCACAGTCTTTTTTGACGAACTTACCATTTCTTTTGGCGGACTGTTTGGATGTTTTGTTTCGTACTTTACTGTACAGAGTTTCCTCCTCCTGTTCAGCTGAAAGGTTCAGAAACAGTGAATTAATCAATCAATCAATCAGTCAGACTTTATTTATAGAGCACTTTTCATACAAATGATATGTAGCACAAAGTGCTTTACACCATAAAAGCAGACAAAACAAAGCAAAAATAAAACCCAAAGTAACGCAGATACACGCGTACACACACACACACACACACACACACACACACACACACACACACACACACACACACACACACACACACACACACACACACACACGCACACAGACACACACACACACACACACACACACACACACACACACACACACACACACACACACACGCACACAGACACACACACACACACACTTTATAAAGCTTAAAAGAAGGCAACTGAAGCGCTATCTTACTCTACAATTTGCCGTGAGGAAACACCAGGGACTGGATAAAACCAAATAATTAAATGAAATTATAAAAAATAACTAAAATTATACCATAAATATGCTAATATAAGACAAAAAAGATTAAAAGTAAAAATGAATACAAAATTAAATTAAATAAAAAAATAAAAATAAATAAACAGTAAAAATCGTACAGTCTTTAAATGACAACAGCTTTCAAAGGCTGATTTCATTATTTGTACTTCAGCTTTTTGTTTATTTTTTGCCTGATGATGATGATGATGATGATTGCATTTGTCACAAAATTTCACGGCATTAAACGATTACCTAAACCCTAAAATGATGAAATCCTCCAACAGTTAGAGGATCACGAATGAAAAAGGAAACACTTCACTTTTTTCCCCTACATTTTCATGTTGTCTGAGGTCAGGCTGATGTCCACAGTGTTGGTGGACATTCCACCACACTGAACAAAAAAGTCAGGTTTACACTTCATATTTGGCACAAGCAGATTAAAACGATATGAGTTCAAGAAATGGTAAGCAAAGATAAACGGCCATACAAATGTATTACAGCTGGCATAAGTAAATGTTTAAGGTTATAAATGTTAAACTATATCAGGTTGAGGTAAATATTGGTCATATTGGTCAGATGTTAACTGTATTTTGTAATTTGTCAATTCATTGATCACATTAGCCTCTAGTGTTACTGAGGAAAAGACCACTACAATGCAATCATCAAACATTGTTCTACGTATATGACGTAAACTGAGGTCATAGCTTCATGTCTTTACTCTTGAAATGCCGTGTTTGAAATAACTAAATAAATAGGCTTACCTTGAGGTTGTTGTTTATTTTTGTTTTTGAATACAACTGAAGCGTAGTTGACCTCCTCCTCCGCCATCACCACAGTTGTTCTCTTTAGTCTGATCTGAACAGTAGACAGAGAAGTGCTGCTGTAATAGAACCGTCCCAATACCTGAAGTGATCGTTTTCTCTGCTCAGCTTAACCTATCACTCACATCTCCGAAATGACAAACTTCTGCTTTTTGGTTGAGAAAGTTATTTGCATTCACGGCTGACTGAGGGTGCACCCTTCACACCATGTACACTACAGTTCTGTATTACTGTATGTTAAGATCATTGTCTAATAAAAGACATTACAAACAGTGTGCTGCCACTAAGAGGGCTGCTATCATGGAGTTTGGACTCCACTGAATGTTTGCTTGGTGCCATATCAGCAAACTCATTCAGCCATCATAACCAATTTAACTCAACAGTGTGTGCCCGTTATCGTCTGCAGCACATACTTGAACATTTACACACTTTTAATGTGACAACAATATTTTAGTACTTTTTGTACTCATATAATCGTCTCCGTCCAACAAGAAACTAAATCTGTGACAGTTTTATTATTCTTACATCTATCAGACTGTCATGCATGTGGAAAAAATCTTGCAAAACCGATATCAACACTAAATCAACCCAAACTCAGACTGTTGAGCCACTAACTTATGCTCTAATTGCACAGACAAAGGAACACACAGGTGGTAATGACAAGCAGCTTATTAACCCCGAGCCTCTTTTTAGATACAGAAATGTACAAATCTCTAGCCCTCATCAATCCACATGTTGCTATGGAGAAGCCAACGGTTGTGGAAAATGGTTTGTTTATGGAGAAGAATGAAAGAAGATTTAAAGAACTTATCAGAACTTTGTCTTGAGTTTCTCTAAATGATATAGTGATGGAACAGTGACTTCCTATGAAACAGATCTGACATCCAAATAACATATTGTTAGAATTAGCTTCCCTTGGGGAGATGTTTGCTTGTGCTAACATCCCTCACTAGTCCACACCCTTAACCATAACCCTTTGAATACCAATCCTGCGACAGCTATGTCCTGCGAGGCTGGACATAGCTGAGGTCAGGAGGACCCTAAGAAAGGTAAATGTACGGAGGTCATCACCGACATCTTCAACACCTCACTAGACCAGGCTATAGTACCATCATGTTTTAAAACTGCCACCATCACACCAGGGCCAAAGAAGCCCACAATCACATGTCTCAATGACTATCACTCCATAGCACTTAGGCCTACCCCCACCATAATGAAGTGCCTTGAGAGGTTGGTAAAAAAAAAAAATCACATCACCTCCAAGCTCCCTCCCACATTCGACCCTGTCCAGTTTGCCTACCGTGCAAATCGCTCCACTGAGGATGCATCACATCTGCACTCCACCTCAGCCTTGAACATCTGGAGAAGAGAATGCTGCTTGTGGACTTCTCATCAGCATTTAATCCCATCATCCCGCAGTATTTGGTAAACTAACTGGTCCCCCTGGGTTTCAGCACCCCTCTGTGTGTCTAAGTCTTAATTTACCTCCAGCTGCTTATGTTTTGAGTATATGAAATTCAAATCCAAAGATCCAAGATCTGCACTAAGTGAAAGGGTCTTCAATGATAAACTGTGTCAGCTAGTGTGACTGATTTACTCTAAGTTTAGTTTAAACACCAGAACATCTGTATCACACAGATGCTGAAAAAAGATGTCAGTTCACCCACAGAGTAGCTGGAATATATGGTACTGGTGCCTGGTTTGGAAAGCTGCACACAACATATCTATACTTCAACTGCTTAGAAGATTACATCTGTTATATTTAGTAGGCTATTACTGTGTTCCTTTCAGCCAAGCAGAAGTGTTTCTATTTCCTCAAAGTGACGCAGGATGGTGAAATGGCTTTAGAGCAGCGTGGGACACCAATACAAAGAATAATTTGACAAAAATGAAAATTCCATACATCCCCCCTGTCTTCTGGTGGCCTCTTTTCTGGCCATTATTCATGTCATTTTGACAGCAGCTATCATAGCAGTCTGAATTATCATAGTCGACTTCCTCACATTCCTCTGAAACAGTTCAGATCAAACACCAGTGTTTAAACATCTGCAGTAAATGAGCTCTTCTTGTCAGTGTTACTCCAACAGAGTGGTCAAAGTCTGATGAGCTGAAAATCTATCTAAAACTGTTCAGATGCATTTGCAGCCAGTGTGTTGTCTTGTATCAGAAGAATCACATGATAATAGAAAGATAGAGCGCTCTCAGAACAAACACACATTCACATATGATAATAATACATTTTATTTATAAAGCACCTTTCAAAGAACTCAAAGACAGACAGGAAGCAAACAGTAACACAATGAAAGAAACACAGAAGAGCAAGAAACAATAAAGCTTAACAATTAAGAATAGAACAGGCAATATTAAACATTAAAAGCACGCTTGAAAAGGTGACTTTGAAAAGGGTCTTGAAGGTGGACAGGGAAACCTGCAGACAACAGTCTCAGTCAAGTCAAGCAGTCAGTCAAGTTCACCAGTGACTTTCTATGAAGACTAAAAGAGAAGTATTAGATGCACTTTGAGGAATAAAAAAACTACTCCAGAGTATCAGCATGAATGTGAGTCACTAATGACTGAATTTCATTTTTTGGTGAACTGTTCCTTTAAAGAATGCAGTCTACAGTCAGTGGGTTTGAGGTCAGGTTAGCCGTAACTGTCTTTATTTAGCAGCTTGTGTTAAGTTGTGAAGTTTTCTCCTTTAATATTTTCAGTTGTCCTCACACTGCAGTTCCTCTTTTGTCAGCTTGGTATTTACTGAAGTCAAAACCTGATCACTAAGATGAACATAATGAAAATAAACTTGTGCAGTCTGACAAACTGAGCAGCAGATGATGAGCTCTTTCATAACTAGGTTTCATATATATATATATATATATATATATATATATTCATATTTTCAACAAGAGCAAGAACAAGTCAGAACCAACATTGTGTGGCAGCATTTTATTCACAGTCATAAACAATAAAACATGAATGTTTCCACTTCACTGTCACCTACACATCAAGTTATTCTTTACATCAAGACAAAAACCTGGGAGCACAGCCCAGTAACATTGAATGGAGAGGTACTACAGTTCCCTCTGGTGGCCAATCAGCACCAACCACCTCAAACAGCAAACTGAGCAGTATCACAGGTCCCTTCCATCAAGCTGCTAATATACAAATGAGAAGCACAGCATATCTAACAAAGTAGAAGAAAAGCTCATTCAGAGTCATTGATGACAGTTTACTGCCCTCTGAGCTCACTCACTGTGTTTTCCTCAATGCTGCTGTCAGCACTCACACTCACTGCACAAGTGCACATATATCATCCAGAGATGGACAGAGTACTCAACCCCAGTACTTGAGTAAGAGTATAAATACTACTGGTCAAAATTTACTCCGTTACAAGTAAAAGTAGCTCAGTCGACATGTTACTCGAGTAAGATTAAAAAAGTACTTGCTTTTAAAGGTACTTAAGTATCCAAAAGTACATGCTTTTAAATGTACTTTAAGTAAAAGTAAGAGTAAGAGTACATTTCTTATTTGTCACATCAATGAAAATGAATTTAAGGACCTTTTAACTCTTGTTTCTGATGAACTCTTTGAAAGCAGCTGCACTGATGTGCTGCTTTTAGGGGTTAGGGTTTCCTTCTTTGACAAACACAGCTTGTGTCCAATAGGATTTTAGAAAAAAAGAAAAAGAGCAGACCTGAAAGTAACGAGTACTTTTCAGCCTTCCTAGAAATTAACTTGAGTAAAAGTAAAAATATTTGCCTTGGAAATGTATTCAAGTAAGAGTAATTAGTACCAAAGAAATCTAATAATCAAGTAAAGTACAAATCCTCTGGATATGTACTTAAGTACTACTCAAGTAAATTTACTCCGTTACTGTCCACCACTGATATCATCTAATATCTCATATTTTACATCTATCAACAAGTTGATATTATCTAACATGTGACTGATGTTGACAGATGATCCAGTGATCTTCTCAACTTCAACTTCACTGTTCAAACAGATAAAGCTGTGTTTCCACAGATCCACTGGTTCTTGACACCACAGCTCACTGATTCCCATCCTTTCTGTTCTCTGACAAAAACTAAACAGTGACCTTCCACAGGACGTTCTGTCCAGAAGCTGAGAGAAAAACATGATAGTTAGATGAAGGCTGATAAATTTTATTATTCAAATTGTTTAGAATTGTGTCTCTTACCTGTCAGTCAGTTCACTTCCATCGACCCACTTCCACTTCCCATCTACAACTGTCAGACCAATCCAGAATCGATCTCCATAAGAGAAATTTCTGACATATGTCTGAGGACAATAGAGACACAGTTCTCAGAGATATTTAAATACACTGTGATCTACAGACTGTGTCAGTCCTACATATATATTTCCTTTTATCTTCAGATGTTTTAATATTCCCAAAGTTTTTCATTACCTTTTTTGCTTCATCAGCTATAACGACCAGATCTGAACCTTTTTTTCTGCAGTTTTCTCGAGCTTCTGTCCAGGTTTTCTGATCTGGAGGTTCAGGGTTATTAAATGCATAACAGCTGGACTCCTTATGTGTCCAGTCCTTCTGACAAGGTTGACACTGTCTTCCTGTAACAACAGAGACAAACTAATTAACAACATTATTGTATAGTGATTGTATTATATTTGGTCAGTAATTAAAGGGATCTGAACATACCGTTATTTCTTATGGGACAGTAGGCATTGATGCTCCACTGAGCTCGAGTGACGTTGGACTGAATCCACTCTGTCTCCTTGTCCTGTATTTGTTGTCTCAAGTTGTTGCTCTGTGTCTTCAGCCCCTGGTTCTCTGTAGTCAGGTTTGTGAACCTGAGCTCAGAGAGATCATAGGCTTCTCGTAGATTGTCATACCGGATTGTGAGATCGTGATTTTCCTCCAGTAGAGCTGTTTGGTTTTCTTTTAACTGCTCTAACAGCTTTTTATTCTCTAAGATCAGCTGCTGGTTCTCTTCAGTCAGCTTGGTGTTGTTTTCAGAGATGACAGAAGTAACTAGAGTCAAAAACACAGGAAGTAGAGGAGAGCTGTCACTGTTGTGTAGCATGACAGAGAATCATTCTATCAGAGCATTAACAGAGACGTGGACATGTTTGCTCACAGCTGAGTTTCTACTCACAGTAGATATGAAGGGCCAAGGTTACAGAGAGGATCACCCAGCTCACTGCTATTGTTGGAACAGACTGAGTTAAGGAGCAAGGCTTCTCATCTGACAGAAGAAGAAGAATTCAGCTGAAATAAGCTGTGAGCTTCAAAACAGTCAAAGGTTCAGTTTAACACTGAGAAAAGAAACATCCTTCTTTTAAAATACTGAATATACAGGGACTGTAAACCTTCACATTTTCAAACTCATGCATTATCTTGTTTAATTTAATAACAGTTAAAAACACGAGTGTCTAGGTTGTGTTAATTATGTGAAGTAAACTACGTCAGTAACAAACCTAAGTTGGCGGGCAGGTTGTTGTCAGTGCTCACTGCTGCATTAACATAGTCGACTTCCTCACATTCCTCTGAAACAGTTCACATCAAACACCAGTGTTAAACATCTGCAGTAAATGATCTCTTATTGTCAGTGGTACTCCAACAGAGTGGTCAAAGTCTGATGAGCTGTAAATCAATCTAAAACTGTTCAGATGCATTTGCAGCCAGTGTGTTGTCATGTATCAGAAGAATCACATGATAATAGAAAGATGGAGCGCTCTCAGAACAAACACATTTACATCAGTATATAACATGAAAACAGTCAAAGTCAGTAGCTACGTACTGTAGTGTGGTGTTGAAATTAGCGAGCTACACAGTTTAACATGACTGTGGCAGAGAGGACGACACTTGTGAAAATAGTGAAAACAATCAAACAAGATGCTGCAGCAGAGAAGCTGGTAAAGTTGGATTCTGTTAGAAAGCATCTTACCTGCAGATGGAGAAACATTTGGGTTTTGGAAAGTGACAGTTGGCTGCTGAGTGTTTCTCTTCATCCTGAACAAGTTCACCAGTGACTTTCTATGAAGACTGAAAGACGAGTATAAAAGTCTACAGATTATAACCCTCCCAGAGAAGTCAGTGGGTTGAGGTCAGTTTAGCTGTAACTGTGTCTTTAAATAGCAGATTGTCTAATGTGCTAGGGAGTATCCTCTCTTCCTTTTTATATAATCAGATGTTTTCACACTGCTGCAGTTCCTCTTTTATTAATTAGTATTTAAAGCAGAAGTAAGCGGAATGTTTGTGTTAATATAAGTCTTAAATAGTTATATCTTCCGACAGCAATCACTTCTATAGAGTGTTTGGTCAGAAACACGGGTCTGTCAGTCATTCTGCTCTGCTGTAAGCCGAGGAGAAAACGTCTTGTATACTTCCTTGTATCCTACAAACTTTATCCAATGAGGAGAGAGAACGGCATGAAGGGCTGTGTGTGCAGCCAAGGGATGCACGTGAATGTGGTGACGTAGGGACGAAGACCAATAGATCCATGACGAGGGCGGGGACTGCTAACTCCATCGGCTGACAAGAAGTTAGCCAAAACGACCGGATCGCTTACTTCTGCTTTAATGAAGTCAAAACATGATCTGTAAAGTGAATGGTGAGAAATGGTGAAAAATTAACATATGCAATCTGACAAACTGATAAGCAGCTGATGAGCTCTTTCCTAATGAAGTGTCTTCATTTAACATTAATATTTTCAACATGATTCAAGTTTCCGAGAAAGGATTTGCAAGAACAAGTCAGAAACAACATTGTGTGGCAGCATTTTATTCACAGTCATAAACAACAAAACATGAATAGAGTAAAGACGGATCTCCCTGCACAGCCACAATTCTTCAGGTGCTGGTGGGCAGCAGGGTGTGAAGAACGACCACCGCACACTGATGAGACTCTGTGCTGATTCAATTTATTGTGAACAACGCGTTTCGCTTGTTGTGTCGTCAGCTTCGCCTCTGGCGTTGCTGGGTGTGTTCATATAGACTACCTTCTGGTCACATGACCCAGAACATACACAAAGATTTAATAAAGTTTAAAACCCATGAATATAATTTATCTGTGTGATATGGATAATATAGCAACGTGCAGATAAAATTAAATACAAGCACTCACCAAATACAATACAATACAATAGGAAAGCCTAATTTTAAGAGACGCCCCACAAACATACTGCAAGAAAAATGTACAATGACAACAATAATCACAACAACCAGGTTTAGAGAAAACAACTCAGGTCCTGTGAGTCATTCATACCGGAAGGCTCAAGGGTGGAGAGTTTGTTAATCCAAAAGGCCTCTCTTCTCAGCAGTTGTTTTATGATGTCCCCCCCCCTCTGGGATTAGGATAGATTTTTTCAATACCAATGAACCTGAGGGAGGCAGCAGAGCTATGGTTTTTGTCTTGGTAATGTTTGGCGATAGCATAATCTAGGTCAGTGGTTCTCAAACTTTTTACACCGAGTACCACCCCAGAAAATACTTGCCTCTCCAAGTACCACCAAGTTGAGGGGGGGGGGGGGGGGGGGGGGCGCAGTGGTGTGTATCCTAACATTAGAAAGCTGTCTTAAAGATCATATTCATATATTCATATGTAAGAAATGACTCATATTTCACCCAAAAACCTGCTCTTTCATCTTATACAAGTTACTTAATTTAAACTTAAACGGTATCAATACTAGTCAAAATTTAGGCTTGAAAAAAAAAATTAGTTTCTGACCTAAAAAAAAATGTTTTTGAGCTGTACAGATGTAGCCACCTAGAAGTTCCCCCTGGTCCCTGTCGGGACCTCTGTGGGACCGTGATGGGTCCGTGGCGGGTCCGTGACGGGCTCCCGCTTGGCCCGTGGCGATAATTTAATCCCCCGCGATGACGTAGCGAACGCAGCCACGACTGTTAACGCCCCTCTGCAGCCCGTGTGAAAATCAGCTGCAGTGTCTCATTTGTCCACGGGGAGGAGCAGTGATTTTGACCCGAGTTAATCTGTCAATCACTTTTCCTCCTCCTTTCTTTTTTCCCTCAGATGAATTGCTATAATTGCCACCAAAACAGGCGATCTATAAGTAGCTTCAAAGATAAATAAACACCGACAGAGTACAAATAAAAATGTATATCACTCGCAGTTTACCTGTCTACAGATTTTGCATTCTACTAAATGTTTGCCTTGTGGTGGTTTTAATGGTAACACTGAAGCAAATAAACCCTAACCAATAAATAAACAACATGCCAACGTGTCCGTGAATATACACGCATGAGACTGTGTGTGTAAAATGAAAGTGTGGTCCTATAAGTGACCGCCCTTATATTCAAACAAGAGGAAAAATAAATAATTATGAGGTTCATAAATTAAATCGCCATGGCACAGCTGAGACTTAACATAGGCTACTGGATGTGTTTTGTTTTGTTTGTGTGAAACCTGTAATATAAACAGTTATTTACAAGCCCCTCTTTCAGTTTTTGTCAGTCGGCAACCATGAAATCTGCTGTGCATCTCTGGCTTGCTCATTCACTCCCGATCCGCGGATAAATAAATAAATTTCTAGTGACCACAGCGCGTCACGTCTCAGAACCACGGGCTACATTTGTGTATTTATTAGGGCTGGGCAAGTTGCGTTATGGCAACTCATATCAACGCCGACATTTATTTTATTGCGCATTAATGCATGTTGCTCACATGCTTTTATTTTGTAAAAGTCTGTTGCTGGCTGCTGCGGTGTAGGGGTCAGACTAGTCGCCGGACAGTCGGACAACCGTAAACATGCGCTGTGCACCTCTGTAAAATTCTCAATAAAATTTCATGAATGAGTGTATTTTTCACCACAGAATACTAATATCCCTCCCCCTGCGCTATGCTGACCTGACGCATCTAGTGGTTGACAGCGCTCTCGCTCTCTCTTTTTTTTTCACTTTTAATGATAAAGTCACGTCAAACCAGCCATTCCCATTAGGAGAGCCAAATGCCTGACGCGCGATCTACTGGCACTGACGCACCTGTCTTAATATGGAACTCAACATGAGAGCGAAGGTGCGCTCTGCTCTTATTTCCATCTCACCCCACACACGTCGACCTGTGTCTTGTGAAGACGTACAGCGCGATCGAGAGAGGGCGAGAGAGAGACCATAGTAGACTATACAGCGCGCGCACTGCACACCAGCTGATCCGCCGGTACATTGAGTGAAATAAGCAAGTTTAGTCAGATAATCAGGGTCGTTGCTAGAAATTCTGGGGCCCCTGAAAGAATACTAAAGTGGGCTCCTGACTTTTCCACTCTTTTTCTTAGACTAAGTGTATGATCATTTTTTATTTAGCCTACTTTGTTTTGATGCTAATGCAGCATTACTATGAGTATTAGTCAGGGTCTTATGCAGAATAATTCAGTCATACAAAGATTAGACTAGGTGCAGCAGGTGTCTTCAAGTTTGTGAAGTTGTGATATCAAATCGGAATGGGGTTTATAGGGGGATTGACAGTATAGGCTAGTGCTATAACTAGTAAATTATAGTGAAAAATCAATACATTTAATTAATAAATTTAATCCAGAGTACAGAGTTAAATGAAATTCCAGCACTGACTCCATATGCAAAATTACAACATTTTTTGTAAGATAGATAATAATGTAAGATAATCATGAAAATAAAAATGTTTAAAGCAGGACCTTAAGGAAATACCTGCTCATTTTCTAATCAATTCATAGTCAAATCGGTGGGGGATGCTTGGAGATGGTAATGCTCTGGAGCAGGTGTGAATGTTCAGGGGTTTGGAGTGTGTTGTTGCTCAGGAGAGAGTCTGGTCCAGCTAGCCTTCCAACATAACCTCCCCTCCCCCGGTCCTCCTTCAAAGTTGAACAGCCAGCTCCATTGCAGGCTCTGTGCGATTTGTGTGACAATGGGTGACCAATAGGCGGCCCATTAGGGCAAACAAAAGATTGAGCAATGATAATGCTAATTCCCTGGTCGAAGGCATGCACTGAATACCTGCAACTGCAAACATCTTAAAAAGGCTTTCATCACTCCCTTAGTTTTTTCCTATTTAAATGTAGATTCACAGTAAATAAATTGTGATAAAAAAATTGACAGTAGGTATTATTAGCTACCACAATTTATTTCCAGATAAAACAGTGGCCAGCGCATCTCCAGTAGCTAGGTCTGTCATAATTTCACTTCTTAAATCAAACATGTACTCGTGGTTCTATGAATTATGTGAATTTCCACTCACCACCAGCGGGCGGCACTTTAAATGCCGCCTCTGGCGATATGTACTGTTCTGTGAGAGAAGCGCCATCTCCTGGTCATGTCATGTATTTCATTGAATGGGTGGAGTTCCAGTAAAAACTAGTCACACCCAGGAAAAGGAGGGGGTCACTCCAGCTGCTGGGACTTTGCTGGACCTCTGCTGGAACTCTCATGGGAACAGCATGGGAACAGCATGGCAGCAGCATGGCAGGGGAATTTCTATGTGGCTCCTACTGTAAAACCTACACACTGACACAGCCATGTAAATTCAATGTCAGGGAGGGAGTGGGTATTGAGCACATTTACACACTGTTATCCCTTATTGGTGAAAGTGATGCTGTTACAACCATCCCCAGTCTTCCCTAATAATAATAATAATAATTAGCCTACTAATTAATAATTATAATGGCGGTAGGCCTATACAATGATACGTCGTTTCATTTTTCAGCTCATACACGTTTGTTTTCAGTCGGGTCCAAAAGCCACAGCACTGATAGAGCGTCATGTTTCCATGACGACTGGCCGGAAAAGATTAGCAGTGCCTCATGTTAGTTTATATGACCCCCGATCGTAAAAATAAAACTCTGAGAAGTAACACTAAACTTTAACATCAAAGACACACGTACGCAGTGCACAAGTACGCAGGTTATTTGAAGCGCTGCTCAACGAGCCGCTCCAGTTGGACTGTAGCCGAGCTAACGGAGCTAGCGGAGTTAACGGAGCTAACGGAGCTACGGCGCTAACAGGTAAACAGATACACGTGTGGTCGGAGCGGTGCCTGGACTTGTTTGCTGATAATGATGTCGGCATTTTCGGCAGGTTTTTGCTTGTATTTATACAGTCTCTATTCTATGGTATCATCACAACATCCTGCAAATGCATTTTTGGTCATTTTCGGCCGAAAATATGCGGTTGCCTGATTTTTTGATGCATCTGAAATTTATTTCATTTTATTTATGTTTAATTCGGTGAGTCTTTTGCGTACCACCTAGAGGGAGCCCACGTACCACTAGTGGTACGCGTACCACAGTTTGAGAATCACTGATCTAGGTTGTTGTTTCTGATGGCCGCTTTATGTTCTGCAATACGCAGTTTTAAGTTACGTTTAGTTTGGCCAACATACATAAGACCACAGGGGCAAATCAACACATAAACAACATGGGTGGAAAGGCAGTTAATAAATTATTTTATTTTATATTTCTTTCCTGAGTGGGGATGATTGAATGATTTGATGTCGAATGTGTTGGCACAATGCGCACATTTGCCACATCTGTAATTTCCGTACACTTGCTGAGACAGCCAAATAGTTTGTGTGGGTTCAGCATACATAGAACTAGAGTTGAGCCGGATACTCGGCTGAAACGAGTATCCGGTATGGATAAAGCACTTTTGCCGAGTATGAGTATTAAACGAGTAACACGAGTCAATATCTGTGCTCGGAAAAAAAAAAAAAAAAAAAGATTGAATAAAAATCCTCATTGGATAGCTGGCTGTGTCTGCGTTCTGTGATAGGCTACAGCCCCTCCCCTACACACATGCAGGTGTGTTGCTGTGTCCCTCTGATCACTCACACACAGAACAGCTGACAGCTGTCTGTCTCTCTCTGTCTTTCCCTCGGTCACTCAGGTCTTCTCCCTTAACGTTTAGCGTTTCTTCAGCTTCAGGTTCGTTATTACTTCAGTTACTTACTTATTAACCAGAGTTCTTGTAAACGTGGGTTCGTTCAGACGTGGTGCCGACTCGCGTTGCGTCTCTGCCTGTCGGAGATTTTTTTTTTTCACAAACACGCTCTCTCTCTCTCTCCCTCTCCCTCTCTCTGCCGGTCGTCGGAGTTTTTTTTTTTTTTTAACCGTCAGCTGGCTCTAACCATTTTTTTTAACTTCACGCACTGAGTGTCTGACACTTTCTTGCTGTATTTCATAAAAAATAGTAGTGGTATAAATTACAAATTAAGCTACACTCTCTCCCCCCCTCCCCTCTCTCTCTCATGATCAGTGATACAGAATAATGAGTGATACACAGAGAGTAGCTGACACTCAGCTGTCTCTCTCTTACTCACTCACACACACACACACACACACACACACACACACACACACACACACACCTGGTGTGGAAATAAAATTAAAAAAAAAAGAAAAATCACACTGATCATTAAAAAAAATTTTAAGTTAAAAAAAAAGTTGTTGAGTATGAAAACTCTTGTTCATTACATTTTCCTTCATAATTGCAACCACATGTGTTGTATTCATTGTTGCAAAACTTGTTGTGTAAATAGTTTGTTTGCTATCCTGATCAAAACCATTGATCTGAAGCTCAATGCTGATGCTGTCCTGTAAATAGTTTTCTAATTAGCAATAAATATAACAATTTCTGATCAACCCATGTCAATTGCATGCTTAAAATAACATACCGGTTAAAGCCTCGCCCATTTCAAGACAACCCGACCCACTTCTGGGTTAAACCCCGCCCACTTCCGGTTTAGGCCCCGCCCACTCCGAGTACAGATACAGATACAGATAATTCATATGGTTAACAGATACAGATACAGATACAGATAATGCTGTACTCGCTCATCCCTACATAGAACTAACCACCATATCCCTTACGTTTCTACCTCTCTTATAGTTACTTGTCGAGGCAGGCGGGTTATTGCAGACATCTGATGGTATTAATTGGTACAGTATGCATGAAACCAAACGTATTTCTGATGATTCAGTCATATGATATTGCTTCCCTGCCTTTGAACCTGGTGACCCGGTTGTGGACTGTTGACATTTGGGTGTGGATTTTAAAAACACCCCCCATTTTGTCAGGCTGCCATCCTACTTGCCACGAGTTACCGTTGAAACATTTTCATTATAGCAAAAACGAGGTCTGGACGAGGATAGATGGTTCAGGCTGGGGTCACATTTGAGAAATTTCCCGTGTTTAGTGATGATGTTTTACTTGCCTAGACACTGTGGAATATTCAGAAACATAGGGAGTGCTGTTTTCGTTTTCATGCTGGGTGAGGGGAGGGTTTAATAATACTTCTCTGTCTCTTATGTTGGCTTTTGCCATAGCTCTGTCGATAAGAGATTTGTCGTATCCCCTTTGTTTGAAACATTCCGCCATTTCTTGTGCCTTAGTGTGGTACTCCTCTTCATTGCTACAAATTCTTTTCAGCCTGATGAATTGTCCGTAAGGGATGTTGTTGATGAGATGATCCGGGTGGAAGCTTTCAACATGTAGAATAGTATTTCTGTCTGTGCTTTTACGATAAATAGATGTATCCAAACCCCTGTTCTCATTCACTGAGATGAGCAGATTTACTGTAGGAAGTGAATAGTTTCACGACTGTATTCCATAGTAAATTTTAAGTTTGAATAAGTTTCATTCATATAATCACAGAATACCATGAGCTCATCCTCACTACCAGTGAATCCCATAATAATGTCGTCAATAAATCTGCGAAAGAACAACATTTTATCAGCAAACGGGTTATTATTGAATATATGTCTTTCCTCCCACAGTCCCATGTACAAGTTTGCATAGTTGTGGGCAAAAGGTGACCCCATACTGGTGCCTTGAGACTGCAAAAGGTGTTTTTTTTATCAAACATAAAGTAATTAGATTTCAGAATGAACTTGGTCAACATCATAAGCAATTCAGCAGGGAGAACATCTTTTCTGGGTTCCAAATAAAAGTCCATAGCCTCTAATCCACCTACATGCGGGATGTTGGTGTATACATCAAAGGTAACCAAGAAGGAGTTGTGAGGCATAGAGATGTTAGACAAAAGGTTTAAAACATCCCTGGTGTCAGCCACATATGCTGGTTAAGTCTTTACAATGTCTTTAATAAAGAAGTCCACAAATTGACTAAAAGGTTCAGTCAGTGAGTTCTTACTTGCTACAACAGGTCTGCCAGGTGGATTCATCATTCGCTTGTGTATTTAAGGCGTTAGGAAGGGAGAGAATAAGAAAATGGCGTCTCCTCAAAAGTAATGGTCAGGAAGTCAGTCAGTCTGTGCAACCTTTTAAAACGAGGCAATCTTTTGGAAAAGCATTCATACCTGCAAACTAGTCGCCTTTCGGCTACAATCGCCGTTTTCTTGGTGAATTGGGTCATGTACGTGAATCGTGTAGAACCGGTGAGTTTTTCAAAAAGGGGGGGGGGGGTTGATGGAGTCAAAGATTTTATTTTATTTTTTTGATAGAGTCAAATATAATAGTCTTGCCCCACCGGAATGACAGCGTTTGAGTTGTTCACGCTGGGATAAAAATAAACCTTATTTTAAATTTAAAAAAAAAATTCCCTCTGAGCCAATCACCTTCAACCAACCATCAACCAAAAGTTTGGAATCGCGCCAACGACATTTTGCTCGAAGAAGACAGAGGAGGACAGCAAGAAAGAAGGCGTTTGGAATGGAAACCAGCTAAAATCGAGGTAAGCTTCTTTGGTACTCGGCTCAGCTGCCGTTTTATAAGGTGATAATTTTATTGAGACCGAATTAATAATGCCAATAACTCAGCGGCGACAGTCCGACCGGGGAGGAGGGGGTGTAATTACCGAGACAATGGTGGCTCGCCATAGCCTCTTAATGGACCGAAAATATTTTTATGCTGCTCATATAACATCGTGTGTTGCGCCGTTGATTCAACCAGTGACGTTTCTGGTGAGTTTCGGGTAAATCTGCAGGTGTTGGTGTGAAATGATTCAGGTGTATTCACTCTGCTGTAAACACCGGAGCCGCTGCCTGCGGTTAGCCGTTCACACCAAAAGCTTCCAAAGCGTCTAAGCAGCAACCGGCGACAGCCTGTCATGTCCGTCGGCTGCCGGTTTTTTCTTTTTTTGAATTTCGGCTCGCTCCCCAATTACCAGCGCGATCGAAGTTTGACGCCAGTCACGTGACGAGCGGCCAAAGCGGCTGATTTGAACACAACACCGACTTCAACGTAATTCAACCCAGTTACTGTGCATTTACCGGTACTTTGGCATACACAGCCAGTGGGTGTCCCACAGGTGGTGAGACGTGTTTAGCTGCATATTTTTTTGCAGCATGTTTTACTGTACCTATACTAAATGCGTCTGTTTTGCAGGAATGCTGAAGTAAGGAGGAGGCAGGCTGAAGAAGAGGAGAGAGGAAGAAGAAAGCATGCTGCAAAGCAGCGTAAACGCGCATGTGAAATTCTTGTGCAGGCGAAGAGGGCTAAAAAATAAAAAAAAAAAAGAAATAAAGAAAGTGAGGTGTTGTTATTCTCTCAAAGCCATCTTTTCTTATGAGAGATTTGCTCTCTGGGTATCTGGGATGTGTCTGGAATTGTAAAGGGCTCTATGCACAGCTCCACACTGCAAACACTCAAAATCAAGAAAGAATATTTGTCTTATTTCTTGTCAAAACTGATCTCATTACCTAAAATTTAACTTGTTTTTAGATCATTTTCACTTGTTTCAAACAAATTTTCACTTGAAATAAGTAGAAATATCTGCAAATGAACCAAGTTTTTGTTATCACAAGCTTGTGATAAGAAAAACTTGGTTAAGTTAAACTTAAAGCAGCTCCTTTATTCCAGGTGTCTGAGTAGTCACAATGGTCAGACACACCTGGATTAATCAGTTTGTCCAATAATATAAGACAGGGAAAAAAAAGAGCAGCCTTAGGTTCAGGAAAAATGGAGCTGTGCATAGAACCCATTGGGATAGATGGGCTTGTGTGACTACTTGCACACAGAAATTCTAGTGTCAAAATGCTCCAAAAAGTGTAATTTGCATATTAAAATCACTAAAATTTCTCCCGGGGGGGAATGCCCCCGGACCCCCCTAACTTTGTTTGGTTTCGGACCTTGTCACCTTTTTCACTCCAAGGAGTTTGCAGGTCTGGCATTAAAACGCACAGCCAAGGCTCTGCCAAAAAGCCCATCAAAGAAAAAAGCAGTAATTGAAAATTTGGCCTTCTCAATTAACTTGTTAATCAGGAAACCCACCCCCCAAAACACGCAAATCCAATTAGAAACTAAAGAGAGAGTAAAATATATTATTCCAGGGACAACATATCAAGACAGGCCCCTGGAATAAAGGATGCCGTGCAGGGAGGAGTGAAGAAGAGGATCCAAAAATGGCACATGTCAATGACTGCGTTTACATGCACTTCAGTACCCCGATTTCAATCGGGTTTTTTAAGTACCCCGATCATTTATCAAATTCGGGGTATGGTGTTTACATGAAGTTAGAGAAACCCGGTTATTCAGTATCCCTGTATACATGATAAATACAGTATCCCGGTTTCTGATTACGGCGTCTTACGTATGTGTGTTTCATTCATGTTTATTATTTACAACAGGAAGCGCAACTACTAGGAAATATGTAGGTCCGAAAATTTACAAATTAAAAATGCTGCCATGTTATATAACTTAAAGGGACAGTATGGGACTTTATTGGCTTTTTATTGACAAAAATCAAATATCGCTTTCATAAATACGTATTTCACTGAAGTGGAATCGCGCCCGCATACAAACGAGCGCTTTCTCGTACCTTAGAATGAGATGTTACAAGTCGTTACAAACATACAGGGGGGGGTTCACCGAACCTTCTCTGCCATGTTGAATCGCCATGTTTTACGTTCAGTGTCACCGTGGCTGTAAGTAACCTCAAACTCGGGCCGCCGGAGCTTCTCGGCTCGGGGAGAAAGTTTTCCAGACAGCGCCTGTTAAAACTGTCACCACCGTGTAGCTAGTGTGAGGAAGGACGGAGGCACTGGTGTTGCCTTCAGGTGCAGTCAGACACCTGAATGACGCCGTGAGTGACGCCGTCGGCAAACCAACTGGATGTTATTTTACTCGACGAGAGAAAGCCGGTAAAACGTGGGTCAGGTAAACAATACGACATCACCATGACAACATATTGTCACGCCTGTATTGTTTTGCCTCGTGCTGGCGGACCGTTTGTTTACATAGAGGCTTGTTTATCCTGATACATGCAGCGTGTGTTGTTTTTCTGACTTCTGCCCGAGTTTACGTTAACGCAACAGCAAGAATACGTGCCGACATGCAACCGCACCGCTAGATGGGGGTAAATCTCACATACTGTCCCTTTAATAAAAGAAAGGTAAATTTAATGCAGACTGATCGGTTCATTGTAAAACATGCTTTTATTGATGTAAAAGTGGTGATTTCTGTACACACGTTAGGCTACAGAGCCTCCAGGCAGCGCTGCTCCTCCAATACACACATGAAGCTTCACTTTTACTTCAAACAAACTAAGGCAACTGCCACAATTATTAGATTTCATCAATGAAACCAACATTTATCTCCTAAAAAGAATATAACCAACCGGTGGTAAACCTCTAAAAACCTGCGGGTAAGTTAATTAGCGATCCTCTTTTCTCCACCGAGGTGAGGGAGTAAGCTGGCCGGCCGAGCACGTCAGGAGACGTGGTTGCTGCCTCTGTGATGTCCCGGTCACAGCTCACACACGGGGAGCTTCACTCCTCCGAACAACGTCGTAGCAAACTTGTAAACAGCCGCCATTTGGATAAACCGACCGCACATTGTGGATCTAAACTGTTACTTTCTCGCATGAAAAAAACAAACAAAAAAAACGTAATAGTCTCCTCGTCGCTCCAGAATGCGCTCTTGTTGTCGCCGCCATTTTGTACGTAACGTATCTATGGTAACGGTTACGTCAGCTGGCTGAGCAGCTTTCAGATATCGGGGTACTGTGTTTACATGCTCCAGTATCCTGGTTTCTTTCGGAGTTCTCCGGGCAGCAAAATCGGGTTTCTCAAAATCGGGATACGAGCTTATCCCGATTTCTGGAATCGGGAAATGGTGTTTACATGCGCAAACACAAATTCGGGGTACTTAAAAAACCCGATTGAAATCAGGGTACTGAAGTGCATGTAAACGCAGTCAATGTCCCTTATGGAGGCATACCGTTGTTTCAAGGAGGACAATCCTAATTTGGTAAAAAGAAAATCTAAATTTGCTGACCTACGGCCACCTCAAGTCTGTCTCTCTTCAGATACTCCAAGAAATGTTTGTCTGTGTCTCCTGGAATGTGTGCGCCGCCATGTTCCTCACAATGTGTTCAATGGCACAACAGAATTTGTGTGATTGTGATTTGTTCAGTGTATGCTGAACTGTGAGGAGTGCAGGGATGCCCAACTGTTCCAGAGCAGAATGTGGACCACATACCAGGTGAGGAGAAACAACTGAAGACCACCTGGTATACCTGGGAGACGGTCGGGGGAGTGCAGGCTAAGGTCCAGAAGACTGGAGTACTTGGAGATGTACTCGGTCTTCTCACTACCACTGCACCACAATTTCTCAAGCACTGCTTCATCAAGAGAAAACAGAGTGCAGTGTTTGAGGAGAAGAAAGCGACAGCCCAAGCAGACGGAGACTCTGTGGTCCTGCAGGTGGACTTTGCTGAGAACTACACTGCAGTGTACCAGGACGAGATCCAGTCTGCCCACTGGAACCAGAAGCAGGTGTCCATCTTCACCAATTCATGAAAATTAGCTATTTTAGAATGTTCATAGTTTTGAGGACGTTCTCCCTGCCTCTTCTCTGCTCTATTCTGCTTAGTAGTTTTATTTACTGCTGACATGTAGGACTATGGTTGAAAAAAATATATTGCTGTTTTTAGACTATTCCTTCCTGTGTCCTACCTGAAGTTCTGCATCTTCACGCCATGTCTCTGTCTCCCTGTCTGTCTGAGCTGCCTGCAGTGTCACCAGATTTTAATTTGATCCATTAAATGTTCTGCTTTTACTGCTTAGGTGATTTTCTTTAACACAGCCTATATAAACTACCAGTTGAATTTTAACACATTACACACACACACGGCACACCAGAGCGAGCGAGAGAGGCATACACATGGATGACAGGAGTGTTCAGGATTAAAAGTTCCCCCCCGTCAGAATCTAGCCGAACTTTGGAGCATTTTCTGACAAGCGATCATGCCATGGTAGATACCAACAGATGCCTCGTGTCTCCTGGTTTCTTATATCTGTATCTTCACTCTAGCTTTAAAACCGGGCTGCTGAGCTCACCCCTGAAAAACTGAAAAAGTTCCTTGGGTTATTGCTTTACATGGCAGTGTGCAATTTTCCCAAAATGACTGACTTTTGGAAGAAAAAGACAATTTTCCATGTTGCTTTTCCTGCCACCGTAATGTCCAGAGACCGGTTTGTCGCCATCACAACCAACCTGCTTATCAGTGATCCAGTGGAAGATGCAGCCAATGATGAAAAAAGGAGCATGACACACTTCATCGCGTCAGACCTCTCCTTGACATGTTCAGGAATCGCTGTATGAGAAATTACCAACCAAAGCAGCATGTATCAGTCGACGAAAGGATGGTTGCTACCAAAGCAAGATTATCCATCAAGCAGTACATGAAAGCCAAGCCCACCAAGTGGGGACTGAAATTTTTTGTTTTGGCTGATGTGAACGGCTACACAGTTGACTTCAGACTGTACACCGGAAAGTCAAGGTTTTCATCGGGGAAGGGGCTGTCTTTTGATGTTGTTTCATCACTGGTGGACAAAGAGTACCTGGGTTCAGGTTACATTGTCTTTTGTGACAATTTCTACACCAGCCCTTTTCGGAGAAGTGAAGGTCCCTGTCTTGTGTTTGTGGTTCAACGTGGAGGCTGAACTGACGGAAGATTTCCTCCTGAGTAGGAGAGCAATGCAGGGTCTGCAGAGGCTTCTACAGAGGGACGTGGAAGATCATAGCTGGGGCAGTCAACTGGAGGTCCTGATCTACGTGTATTGGCTTGCTCATGGACTTTCCTACCGCTTTGGCTTGCTTGCAAGACACCGTCTTCAACAACGCTGTGGGTGCAATCGATGGCTGCCACGTTCGGATAAAACCACCCCAACTTCATAGACTGGACTACCTGAACTACAAGGGCTTCTACTCGATCAACATGCAGGCCATTTGTGACTCTGAAGGACCGTTCCTGGACATTTTTGTGGGCTACCCAGGGTCAGTCCATGACACTCGCATTTTGAAGAACAGTCAATTTTACCTGGCTGGACAGTATCCTCCCCCAGGATAATTCCTACTCGGTGATGGTGTTTGGACAGTCCAATCGGTCTCATTTTCCTTTTCCTTCTGCAGCCCTCAGTCCAATGATAGGTTCCTAAATTGGCCCTCAGCTATCAAAACTTTGAGAACCCCTGCTCTAAGAGTATATTGTTGCCATACATGTTTGATTGTGATGAGTAATTAATTTTTTTCCCATTTGTATCTGACTCTCCCTCTCTCTTTTTTCGTTCTAATTAACTCTTTTTGTGTAATCTTTTGTTTATTCTTGGTTGTCGGGCCTAAACTGCCCTTTGATCATGTATCGGCCCATCTGGTGAGTGCAAGAATATCATTGGCCTACGCTTTAATGAGATGAATGAACTTCAGGTAGTGATTATTTAACCAGCAGTGTCGCCCTCTGTTCTGCTGACCTCTGATGAAGACGCACACCGCGTCGAAACATTAGGTGTTGTGTATATGTATTAAATTTCCTGCATTTTATCGAGTGCTCCAGTTTTTTCATTTGGGTTCAGTCCCTTTGTGAAGTGACCCACGTGATTGCACCTTTAGATTAAATACAGAAACATGATAAATCTGAAAAGGTAAGAATTATATGTTCCACTCATAAGGGCAGTAAGGTTTATAGATCACATGTTTCATGTTTATCATAATGGAATAATATATTGATAATGTTAATGTTAATTATACAACAGCTAGTTCCGACCGGTCCCAACCGAGCAATTTGATTGGACAACGAGACATTCCATAGTGCTGATATACAGTATAACAGCACTGGGACTTTTCACAGACATAATCACTCCGCTGTTCAGCTGGACAGGAGCTAAGTCAGAGCTACGCTCCCCATACAGGAGCTGCCCCATCTCTCTGCTGCTGCTGCTGCTGCTGCTGCTGCTGCTACTACAGTTATAAACGGACCTGAACATTAAAACCTGGACCTGACCTGGTCCGTCTAATTGGCGATAAATCTCTACTAAACCCGGCTGGGGGAAAAAATCGCCGCGGGGGCAACTACGTTTTGACGGTGATGTGTTTTGATATTAGCATTAGCTGTTGTTAGCCACGTAGCTCAGCTACTTAGCTTCAACTGTGTTTATATTGATTACATAGATGATAAACAAATGTAATACGGTATCGATAAAGTCTCTGTATGTCTTCATGCTGGTCCTGTTGCTCCGGTGCTAATCAGACACGGGCTCAGAACCAGAACCAGCACTGGAAGCAGCTCGGTGGAGAAGCTTGTAGCTAGTAGCATGCTAGTATGAAATGTTTATGTGTTGCCTGGCAACAGCCTTGTCTCCAGGGTTTGAAATTAACTTTTTGACCTACTAGCCAAGTGGCTAGTAGGTCAAAAAAGTTACTCGCCAGACAGATTTTTTACTAGCCAAAACCAAGAAGTTGCTTCACTATTGTATTTCGACGTCACTACTTATATAGCAGTCATAGTAGTACCATATAACAGTC
This sequence comes from Trachurus trachurus, assembly GCF_905171665.1. Taxonomy (NCBI): domain Eukaryota; kingdom Metazoa; phylum Chordata; class Actinopteri; order Carangiformes; family Carangidae; genus Trachurus; species Trachurus trachurus. The sequence continues at coordinate 5,656,470 of NC_139899.1, forward strand.
ATCCTGTTCTTCTCAATCAATTGTGCTCTGTAGACGATGACCTTTCAACTTTTCTAGAATAACAGTAGTTTGTGTGGCGGCCTGCCACAGGCTCTCACAGAAAAAAGAAAAAAATACTATATATATATATATATATATATATATATATATATATATTTTTTTTTTTGATGACTTTCTTTAATGGAAGCAATTTCACAGGTAGCAACATGACAGTACAACGTGACAGAGAAGACTTCCATTCTTCCGTTTTTCCCCCAGTTTTTTTATCCCTCCCATAATCCCACCCCACTCAAAGAAGAACAGTATAATAATAATTTTTAAACAGCGCTTCACCAACTCTCATCTCTGCCAGTCAGTGCACCTGCCGTCTCTCTCGCACACACGCACACACACACACACACGCGCACATACACACACAGACACGGGCGCATGGACAGTTGGCACTTTGCCGCTCGTAAATGCGCTACATCGCGCTGATTGTACAGTGTTCAAATACCACCCCCCACCCCCCCACCCCGTCCGTCCGTCCGTCGGATAGTCCGACCACCGACCCCGGCATGCTAACAGCTAACAGCTACAGCAGCTGACTGAGCCTCTGGAGCCGCGGCTCGGCTCACGTTAACTGGGCTCGGTGCGTTCCTCTCGGTCAGCTGTGAAGCAACGGTCTGATAAGCATGATGTCCGTGACGTGTCCCGTTATGCGTGACTAAGTTGTGACGTTGTCAGGTGACTATAAGCTTATAATACACTGGGGGAAACCCTGGAAACAGATTGGGAGTCTCTTTTTTTCTAGCTCGCCAAGTGGCGAGACAGTTAAAAATCTGTCTCGCCACAGAGGAATCTGGGTCGCAAATGGCGAGTGGCGACCGCTAATTTCAAGCCCTGCTTGTCTCCCTTCCAGTTGCAGAACTATTTCTGTTGGCGGAGCCAAATAAATGATTAAATAAACAAACAAATCATAATCTCTTGTAGTTTATTACTGTTCTAAAATGCGCTCGTAGCACTGTTGTATAAAAGCAATATCACACTCGAGATTATCTGCGGCACTCGGCCTGCGGCCTCGTGCCTACGACCGAATCACAGCCGTGCTGATATACAGTACAACAGCACTCCCTCTCGTGTGATATTGCTTAACTGTTACCCAGTCTTTAGTAAGTAAGTAAATTGAATTTATATAGCACGTTTCATAGATAAAATCACAAAGTGCTTTACAACAAGGATAAAATGCTTTGGCTGTTGGTGCGATGCTATAGCTTCCCTAGCAATGGAGCTGCAGTGATTAACTCTTTGGCTGCCAGCCATTCTCACAACAGATTCCTCCAGCTTGCCAGGCATTTCCCAGCTTTTTGACTGATATTCATAGACCCACCATATATTATGTACTCTTACTACATACACATTCAACCCATCAAATGAAAGATGAGAGTCTCTAATTTCCAGCAAAAAAAACCTGTTTGTTTCTATCTTGTGAAATTGGCGGTTGAATAGGTTAGTTAAGCCCAAAATGCCATTTTGAAACCAAAATCTTGAGAAAAATAGGTTTTTGTGTCAGCTGTCATTTTCAGGTGTACCAGTTAGAGATACGCGGTTTGCGGGCACATGCGCGGATAAACCACGGATCGGGCGGATGACATGACGAAAAAAAAATATTTTAATTAGATTCGGTTGAACCAATTAGGAAAAAAAAATATATATATATATTTATATATTTATGTATATTGCGGATGAAATAATTGCCTATCCGCGCATCTCTAGTACCAGTACAATTGGCTCCATTATATTTTCCTTTAGTGACACCTCAACATCTGTACAGTTGTTCTCTTGTAAACAACAACAAAATCAACACTGACAAATGACTTTTGATGACAAAAGACAAAATATTTAGCTACTGACACACACTACTCAAGCCTTTTTTTCTTTCTTTTCTTTGAATTACAACTTTTTCTTTCCTTTTTTTCTTTTTTAGTGTGTGTTCGGATCAGTTCGACAGGTTTTTGTAGCGCTTGAGATCAGTTCCAGCTTCCCCTGGTCAGCAAGCAGCGGTCTCACTCACTCTCTCTGTCTCTCACACACACACACACACACACACACACACACACACACACACACACACAGAGAGAGCCTACAGCTCTGGCTGACGTGCCCCTAAACTCACAACCACAGACAGCCTATGTACGCTCACAACAGACACTCCCACTACCTTTAGCTCACGTCACGCACGCCAACGCGGGATTTTCAAGCTGCCATCTGTGTGATTTCTCGCAAAATCTGGCAACTTTCCAAACGCTCTTGACGACTAACGGCGAGCGATCAACGGGGTTGTGGTTACTAACGTTTGTGATTTGTATCATGGAGCTTCAACCAGCTGCCGAGCCCCGCCCCCGACCCAAAGCTCTCACCAGCGGTCAGCAGTGTTGCACACTGCTCCCGCACCGCGATCAGAATTGGTTCTGATCTTATTGAGTTTGCTGCTGAGGAGAAGGCAGCAGAGGATTGGAGAGGACAGTAAAGAGGGGTGGACTGAACAAGAGAAGAACATACTGCTTGCTTACAGTAATGTCAGAAAACAGTGACACTGGTCCTCTTCAGAAACTGTCGAGTCAAGGCTACCCTTACCTCCGATGTGCTGTAACCAGCAGAAAGGATGATGTCTCATTCAGACTGGAGACTGAGCTGCAACCTCAATGTGACTTTCTGGGGAGAAATCCTGTGTGGCCCACACAATGTCGTGCAAAGTACATAAATTGCAAAACTGTTGACCAGAAGAAGAAAAAAGTTGAAAAGCAAGAAGGCATATCATTTGAAGCAGGACTTAACCCTGAGCCAGACACCTACTAAAAAAAAAAATCACAGAACTGAATGCCACAGCTCATCAAACACAAGGAAGAGTGCTTCATTTGTGGAAGCGCACGCACAACCAGGGGGGGATAGAGCCCTCATTTTGACCACCAGAACAAGAACAGACAGACAGAATGCAATATGGGAAAAAGCAAACAAACTTGTAGATAAAGATATGCTACACAAGATTTTTGGTCCTGATGGAAACAAGTGTACTGACATGATTGTTGAGGACTTATGGTATCACAAACAATTCATGACCAACTACCTGACAAAGCCTATTTGTTAACAGGAAAAGACTAGTACTGCCACCACTCCATTGAAACTACCCATTGGGTTCTAAGGAACAAAGCCCACTACACTTTGCAGGCAGTGGAAAGGTAATTATGGGTTAACTAGGGTGACATTTCCAGCAGTTGCTACATCTATCATTTGCTTTTGGGAAACAACTATTGCACATGCTATTCATGTCTGAAGCCATCTCTTGAATATACAAAAGCTATGATTCAAGATATCCAGATTGGTTCCAAAGTGCCATTCCGACGGGCCGCCATTCCGAAAGTTTACTTTCATGTTTCGGAATGCCAGCCCTTAACTCACTGAGTGCCAGCCCTTTTATAAAATGGTCAGTACCATGTGCCAGCGTTTCGGGGCATTTTGAGTAATATTTCAAGACCCATAGAATATTTTGTACTATGACTCTGAAAACACCAAACAGCTCAAGGGGAAAGAGGAGACTCTCTATTTAACTAGAGAAAAAAACATTTGTTTGTACCTTGTTCCATTCTTGATATATCTTAAGTTGAATAGAGCCTGGTTGCACCAAAAAGACCACTTTTTTCTAGAAAGCTGAGAAAAATGCATTTTTGTGAAAGAGAGTCTCTCAAGAAAAACAGTGATTTATCCGTTTTAATTTTGGCTTCAAAAACATGTAAGACAAGAATTTAATTTCACATGTTTTTTCATTGTAGAATAAAAAAAATAATAAATAAAATACAACAAGTAGGAGTCCTACTCTGCAGAGTGATGCCTGCTCTCCTTCTTCTCCTCCTGCAGTTGCTGCCCCCTCACCCTCTCCTACCTACTCCCCCGTCCCCCACCACCCTCTACCCCTTCACACCCTCCCCTCTCCTCTCCTACTTCTCCTCCTGCTGCATCTCCTCGTCTCTGAAGTAGGGAGGGAGACGTCATGGCGTCTTCAGCCTCTCTGCTGGACGCGGCCGCGGCAGCGACTCACCGCGCTGATCTCTCGGTTCGTCGCCACGTTGGTTTCAGACAGCAACTGGTGAAACTGACTCCGCGATCTGCTTCCACTTCGGCATTTTGGTACTGATCATCTAGGTCAGTTTACCTTTCCTGCCTCCTCCGATCACTTCATGCTGGAGCTATGCTAATAGCATCCGTGGCTAAGCTAATTGTTCCAGGCTCTGCCCGTCGTTTTTCTCTAGAAATAGAAACTTTTCCCAACGTATTCATCTCCACACCGATCGCGCTCGTCTTCTCCTTCTTCTTCACTTCTTGCTCTGATCTACAGTCTTCTTCGTTCTACGCATCCCAGAAGCCCCAAAATTACTCAGTGTGCGCGACAGCACCCCCCTTTACCAGCCGCAGAAAAGTGCATTGGCGTATATGTACGCCATTGGCACTCAAGCGTTGGATTTTGATTGACGTACATATACGTCAATGGCACTCAATGAGTTAAAGCAGAAGTAAGTGGTCCGGTCGTTTTGGCTAATGCTGCGTTCCAGGCAGGCTTTTGAAATCGTAAATTACAGCTTCAAGTCACAACTTACGACTTTGTAGCGTTCCAGGCAACCCACTCGTGTTTTTCCGACCTGTTTTACCGGTGAAAGTCACTATAACGGCCACTCGTAACTTCTGACCGGTGAACTCGTACCAGATCGAACTGGTACGACTTCACAGGTCGGAAAAACACGAGTTACGAGTTGCCTTGAACGCACCATAACAGTCATCGTCCCTACGTCACCACATTCACGGCGTCCCTTGGCTGCACACACAGCCTTGCATGCCGTTCTCTCTCCTCATTGGATAAAAACTGTAGGATACGATAAATGTTTTCTCCTCGGCTCAGAGCAGAGCAGAGGGACTGACAGACCCGTGTTTCAGACCAAACACTCTATGTAAGTGATTGCTGTCGGAAGATATAACTATTTAAGACTTATATTAACACAAATATATCACTTACTTCTGCTTTAATTATTTTTGGTTAAATGTGCTGGTGTGAAGCATGTTAACTGATTGCTGCAGTAATACAATGGGTAGAGCAGTTGCCTTCCACACAGGTGACTGGGTTTCGAATCCCCAAAGGGATGCATATTGGTATCTTTTTTGTCTTGTATATTAGCCCACTGTACATTATTAGCCGGCCAGGGACACACCGGCCCATGTTAATCAAACGACACACACCAGACACGCTGCCAGCTCGCACCCTGCAGCGATCGTTTCATCTGGTGTATTTTCCACGAACGATCGCGTCAAGCCGGGCAGGAAGTCAAACAAAGACACACGAGAGAATCCGGTCCTTACCCTAACCCTTCAAAATAAAACACTGCGACACCTTCGGAATGGCGGCCCCTCTGAAATTTGGAATGACGGACCTTCAGAATTGTCAAAGACCTGAGTGACCATGTTACTTCTTGATTTTTGATTTGAAATTCTTTATTCAGTCACATCACACAATAGCAAACGTTATCGACACAAACATTATCGACAAAATAGTGACTGAAAAGGCACAGGCAGCAGCATAATGCTTATTAAAGCCTCTGGAAACCCAAATCCACAAAAGCCTCCTAACTATGTATTTTAGGGTCTTATGTACATATTATTAAACATGTACAAAAATAATTAGAAAAAAGTTTCCATCCAAATTCAAAATATTTGTCTTTTAAGTTTTTGTACAGTAGGTTTGAATTGGGCGGAGTTATCGCTGGGATTTATCACGCAATAAATCCGCGTTCCAGCGCAACCTGCCGTGTCTGTCTGTCTGTGTGTCAGTCGGTGTGTGTGCCCACAACTCCGCGGTTCATTGTTGGAATTGCTGCTCAGCTGATGGGTTGTTGTTATGGGCCGTTGCTATAGCGCTGTTACACAGTGCAAAGCGCTGTACCGCTTTAGAATCATGCAATGTGAACACAAAACAGCCCAGAAAAAAGAACGCAACAGTTGTATCGGTTCAGTTGCTGAATCGGAACAACTGCAGGTGTGAAAGCACCCTAATATTTTAAAGCCTCTGGAAACCCAAATCCACCAAAGCCTCCTAACTATGTATTTTAGGGTCTTATGTACATGTTATTAAACATGTAAAAATAATTAGAAAAAAGTTTCCATCCAAATTCAAAATATTTGTCTTTTAAGGTTTTGTACAGTAGGTTTGAATTGGGCGGAGTTATCTCTGGGATTTATCACGCAATAAATCCTACCACTCATAAATCGCCACGTCAGTTCTCTCATCCAGCCCCCCAGTGGCTGCGAACAAAACCGTTCTGCTAACGGTCGCTCCACCACTCCTCTCAAGTCCTCACAACCAGAGCCATGGCAACCAGTGTGGCGATTAGCTTTTAGCATTTATTAGCTTTCCAGCGCTACCTGCCGTGTCTGTGTGTCTGCCTGTCAGTGCCCACAGCCCCTCACAACTCCTCTCTCTACATGCAGCCGATACAGCCGTTTTTTTGTGTGTGGGGGGTGGGTGGGGGGGGGGGGGGGGGGGGGGGGTAAATCCGCGATCAGCATTTAGCATTTATTAGCTTTCCAGCGCGACCTACCTCGTCTGTGTCTGTGTTTCAGTCAGTCTGTCTGTCTGTCTGTGCCCACAACTCCTCACAACTCCTCTCTACATACAGCCGATACAGCCGGTTTGTGGGGGGGTGAGGGGAGGGAGGGAGGGTGTGTGTAAATTGGCGATTAGCTTTTAGCATTTATTAGCTTTCCAGCGCGACCTGCCTTGTCTCTGTGTGTGTGTCTGTCAGCCCCTCCTGGCGCTCACACAGACATGAGTGACGGTTAAAAGCTTCTTTTTTTTCTGTGAGACTACGACCAAAGACGGTTATGATTAGGGATGAGCGAGTACAGCATTATCTGTATCTGTATCTGTATCTGTTAACCATATGAATTATCTGTATCTGTATCTGTACTCGGAGTGGGCGGGGCCTAAACCGGAAGTGGGCGGGGTTTAACCCAGAAGTGGGTCGGGTTGTCTTGAAATGGGCGAGGCTTTAACCGGTATGTTATTTTAAGCATGCAATTGACATGGGTTGATCAGAAATTGTTATAGTTATTGCTGATTAGAAAACTGTTTACAGGACAATACAACACATGCAGTTGCAATTATTAAGGAAAATGTAATAAACAAGAGTTTTCATACTCAACAACTTTTTTTTTTAACTTTAATTTTTTTTTAATGATCAGTGTGATTTTTCTTTTTTTCTTTTTATTTTATTTCCACACCAGGCGTGTGTGTGTGTGTGAGTGAGTAGCCTAGAGAGAGACAGAGACAGCTGAGTGTCAGCTGCTCTCTGTGTATCATTATTCTGTATCACTGATCATGAGAGAGAGAGAGGGGAGGGGGGAGAGAGTGTAGCTTAATTTGTAATTTATACCACTACTATTTTTTATGAAATACAGCAAGAAAGTGTCAGACACTCAGTGCGTGAAGTTAAAAAAACTGGTTAGAGCCAGCTGATGGTTCAAAAAAAAAAAAAAAAAACTCAGACGACCGGCAGAGAGAGAGAGAGAGCGTGTGTGGGAAAAAAAAAATCTCCGACAGGCAGAGACGCAACGCGAGTCGGCACCACTCCTGAACGAACCCACGTTTACCAGAACTCTACTGGTTCATAAGTAAGTAACTGAAGTAATAACAAACCTGAAGCTGAAGAAACGTTAAACGTTGACTGAGGGAGAGACAGAGAGACAGAGAGACAGACAGCTGTCAGCTGTTCTGTGTGAGTGATCAGAGCGGGACACAGCAACACACCTGCATGTGTGTAGGGGAGGGGCTGTAGCCTATCACAGAACGCTGACACAGTCAGCTACCCAATGAGGATTTTCATTCAATCTTTTTTTTTTTTTTTTCCCCGAGCACAGATATTGACTCGTATTACTCGTTTAATACTCGTACTCGGCAAAAGTGCTTTATCCGTACCGGATACTCGTTTCAGCCGAGTATCCGGCTCAACTCTAGTTATGATGCTCCATGATGCTTAGTTAGCTGCTAAATAGCATCAATCAATCGATGCACGTCCTCCGGTGAGGACTTTTTTTTTTTTTTTTTTAACGGTCGCCATTGACGTGTTGCTATGACAATGGAGCTGTCAATCATAACGTTATCTGCCACGCCCACACTGTCCTGACCAGTGGCCTCAATAGTGCCTCAATAGCAAAATGAGCTGTTTTTAAACCAGGTTTTCTAATAGTTATGAATAGTTATTGTCACTCAGACTTTTGTGGATGCTTAATGAGGCACTTGACTTTGATATAATATAAGCATTTTTACTATATATAGTCAGGTTTCCAAAGGCTTTAAGAACTTTTGTGATGGTACATTGTCTTACAACAGGTTGAATGACACCTCTGTCCTGGCCTGAGGGTCTGTATCGCCTTCACTGGCACAAAGCAGCTTCGAGGTGGATGGTAGTAAATAGGAACCCCTCCACACAAAAAACTACAAATGTGCTGACTGCTTTACGGCGGTTGGTTCCAGGGTGCCATTCCGAAGGGCCGCCACTCCGAACGTTTACTTTAATTTGTCGGAATGCCGACCCTTAATTATTTATGGGAAAAGGGTGCCATTACGAACCTGAAAGAAAGGGTGCCATTCCGAACCTGAAAAAATCTTGAATGGTTTACGGCACGGAGTAAACAAGCCTAATTGCGGTGGTAGCGTAGTGGTCAGAGCATCTGCTTTTGACGGCGGTGGATCAGGGTTCGACTCCCGGGGGAGATACATATTAACTGCGATTTTATTGGCCTCTACCTAACCTTTTTACTAAACTTAACCAACTCCTTTCTACATTGCCTAAACCTAACCAAAGCACAGAGCAAGGACATTTATTTTCAGCAGGAGTGCCGCGGCTGCATCAGACCATGGATGTAATGCATCAGACTCGCACCTGGGTGAAACTTTGGAGGCGGAGGGGGAGGGGGAGGGGGAGGGGCGGGTCGGGCGCTGTCCCCGCGGCGCGTCGTGTCCATAGACTGTAAAAAGAGGTTGTGTCAAGCCGGGCAGGAAGTCAAACCACGAGAGAATCCGGTCAATTTTCAAAATAAAACACATTCGGAACGGCGGCCCCTCGGGAAGTTCGAAATGACGGACCTTCGGGAATTTTCGGACTGGCAGACCGTCAGAATGGCGGTCCTTCGGAATGGCGGTCGCCCCCCACGGCGGTTACATGCTGCTATTCCGACATGCCGCTATTTCGACATTGACTTCTAATTGTCGGAATAGCGGCATTAACATTATTTTTCAAACGTCCCACTATTCCGACATTGTTTTTTTCATTGTCGGAGTAGCGGCACTTTACTATTTTTCAAACATTCCACTTTTCCGACATTGATTGATTACCTTCTAGTCAGACGTGTCCTGATTTTTTTTTTTTTTTTTTTTCATCTGAGACACTGTTTCTCATACACAAATACATAGGCCTATTAGAGAAGAAAAAACAAACCCTCCAAGTTTAAAAACACACAGGCAGCTGAGATTTGGGAGGTTTTTGTTTTAATTGTAGCTTATTAAAATGCAAGATCATTTTTCTGACTGATTTATTGCCCGATACCGTGTATCTCGCTTTCTTTCCCCCACCCTCCGCCCGTTGTCTTCGTTGTCACTTTGTTGTCGCTCCACAGAGCGCACATGGCTAATTAATATGCACGTGCTGACCATATATGGTTGTGTCTAGGCATTCCGGGGGCGGAGGTGTGTTCACGTGCGCAACTGCGCACCATTCTTGGATCCAGTTTGATTTATCAAAGAGAAATTGTGGCGAGTTGTGCACGCACACTTTGATAGATCTGAAAAAGGTGTAAATATTGTGTGTGTCTTTTCGTCGTAGGCCTAAGCAAAACATTTAGTAGCAGCAGTTTTACACTGCTTACTTAGTTTTGATTAAAGGGATAGTTCAACATTTTGGCAAATTGGCCCATTGCCATAATCGCTATAGTCATAGCAGTAGGTTCATTACCTTTATTTGTAGGTGTAAGCTATTTTCAGTACGGCGGAGCGCAGCAGCTGGCTGCTCAGAGCTACGCTATGGAGGCTAATGGAATTTCTTGGTTTCCCTCATTAAACTCATCAAATTCAACATCCCAAAACTCCACAGTGCTTTTGTAGACAAGTTGTGACCTGCACAACCACCACGCTATGAGATAATGACGGAACGATACGAAACGGAGCCGTTTTCGAGGTAAATACAGGGTAAATACGGAGACTGCTTGCTGAAAAACTGTACCTGAACGCAACGCGCATCAGCGGTTTTGTATGAATTTACCTCGAAAACGGCTCCGTTTCGTATCGTTCCGTCATTATCTCATAGCGTGGTGGTTGTGCAGCTCACAACTTGTCTACAAAAGCGCTGTGGAGTTTTGGGATGTTGAATTTGATGAGTTTAATGAGGGAAACCAAGAAATTCCATTAGCCTCCATAGCGTAGCTCTGAGCAGCCTGCTGCTGCGCTCCGCTGTACTAAAAATAGCTTACACCTACAATTAAAGGTAACGAACCTACTGCTATGACTATAGCAATTATGGCAATGGGCCAATTTGCCAAAATGTTGAACTATCCCTTTAATGAGGCCCTAAGCCCTAAACCCAGAGCCCAGACGCTCACAGATGCAGCTCCGCGGCTCATCCGCCGCGCTGTCCGTGGTGCTGAAGGTGACAGGTTAACTTGACAAACAAACTGCACCATAGTTCTGTTTGTTTATCATGTGTGTCCGTTTTGTTTGTGACTTGATAGGTGAGTTGTTGAGATTAAGAACATCACTCCCTCATCAAACCAGTGATAGTCATGCTGAAAAGAAAAGAGAGAGAGAGAGAGACGCGCCTGGGTATCGCAGCTGTAAAGAAAAGAAAAGAAAAGACGACGTGTCGGAATAGCGGTATCAAAAAGTGTCAAAATATTTACACCTTTTTCAGATCTATCAAACTGTGCGTGCGCAACTCTCCACAATTTCTCTTTGATTAAATCAAAGTGACAACAAAGTGACAATGAAGACAACGGGCGGAGGGTGGGGGAAAGAAAGCGAGATACGGGCAATAAATCAGTCAGAAAAATGATCTTGCATTTTAATAAGCTGCAATAAAAACAAAAACCTCCCAAATCTCAGCTGCCTGTGTGTTTTTAAACTTGGAGGGTTTGTTTTTTCTTCTCTAATAGGCCTATGTATTTGTGTATGAGAAACAGTGTCTCAGATGAAAAAAAAAAAAATCAGAAGGACACGTCTGACTACAAGGTAATCAATCAATGTCGGAAAACCGGAATTTTTGAAAAATAGTAAAGTGCCGCTACTCCGACAATGAAAAAAAAAAAGTCAGAATAGTGTGACGCTTGAAAAATAATGTTAATGCCGCTATTGCGACAATTAGAAGTCAATGTCGAAATAGCGGCATGTCGGAATAGCAGCATGTAACTGGATGCGGAACGACTGTAGCTCCACTTCAGCACAGCGGTGGAGCCGCTGCCATTTCTCTCTGGTCAATGTGTGTCCCACTATTGACCCCTTGCAGCTACGTCACAATTAGAACGTGACGCCAGAGGCGACACCATGACGGACGGCAGAAAGTGCTCAGTGATAATGTACTGTGTATGGGTGCCGTCCAACAATGTGGCTCGATCACTTCACACTACAACCTCACAGCATTATCACTTATTTAAAATAGAATATCTACTCATCCGTTGCAATATATGTTTGTTTTTTTGTTATTCGCCGTAGAATATCTCAGTTTTCTGTGCTTTTTCCACTGCTAAGGAGTTAACGTCAGTCAGTGCCACACTCCCCATACAGCAGCTGCTGCTGTCTTTGCTGCTGCTAACTACAGTTAACGGACCTGGAAGTCCGACCCGTGGGTGTTGAAGACCTGTCTAATTAGTGATCATTCTCTGATTAAACCCGGCTGAAAAATAAAAGAAAACGGGAAGCCGTCTTCGTTGTAATCGCCGCGATCCGTCCGCCGGCGGCAACTACGTTGTGACGGTGCTATGTTTACTGTAATACGAGCGTTAGCTGTTGTTAGCCACAGCATGTAGCTCAGCTAGTTAGCTTCAACTGTGTTTACATCGACTATACACTATAGATAACTTATAATGGCATTGATAACGTCCTCGCACTGGTCCTGTTGCTCATGTAACCCCGCTGCCAGTGGCCAGCCCCCGGTTCTTAGCTCTAAACCAGCAAGGAGTTGGTGCCTGGGACCAGTTTTAAGGACCAATAACCGGTTTTTAAGCGGTGGAAAAGCAAAGAACCGGTGCTAGTCAGGCTCTGGCTCCGAACCAGCACTGGAACCAGCTCAGTGGAAAAGGAGGGGAAACCCTACAACCCCGGTATGTCACAAAACTATAACGCGCCCATTGAATTACATTGACGTTCACTGTTCTTTTGCCGTCCATCATGGCGTCCGGAGCTACCATGAGTGGAACGTGACGTCACGTGCAAGGGGTCAATTCCAACAAGGCTTTCAATATAAGGAAATGTGCGTTACTCAACAGGTGACTCCCTACTGATAGAGGAATACCCACATGGTTGTGCGTAATTACGCAACAGAGCGCAGACAGGGACTGTCGCTACCCGATTTGCAATGCTACCCGATTTGTGACAGCCACGTACAGTGTTGCCAACTTGGCAACTTTGTCGCTAAATCTGGCGACTTTCCAACCCCTCTTGGTGACTTTTTTTGTCAAAAGCGACTAGCGACAAATGTAGCGACTTTTTCCCGTGATATTACAAACGTTTCTGGACCTGAAATCACGTTATCACAGCTGCCGCGGGCACTCACAGGTAGTCAGCCTATACAGTAGTGTCACGGAGCTGCATTCAGAGACGCACTGCTCCACGCCATAGACATAAAGAGCGCTGCTGGCCGCTGCTGCCGCCCCCCCCCCCCCGAGATAATGACGTCATTAAGCGACTTTTACGACAGCCAATAGCGACTTTGCTTACTGTGGAGTTGGCAACACTGGCCACGTACGGCAACTCCACTTGGACAAACTTAGTTGAATTGACTTAGGATCACTGCCCTATGTGCGTCGCCAGAGACGGTTTATCTTTTTATTTATTTATTTAAATACTTTATTAGTAATGTAAATTGAGGGTTCGTTGTGGTGGTATGGATCTTGATGCTCAGAAAACAGGAACACAGGCGGACTTTTAATGTTTACTGTCCTCTTTTCTCGCCGGCCTCATCACCATGACAACCACAAACAATCACAACTACCACAACACTCACTGAATAACAGTGTTGCCAACTTGGCGACTTTGTCGCTAAATCTGGCGACTTTCCAACCCCTCTTGGTGACTTTTTTTGTCAAAAGCGACTAGCGACAAATCTAACGACTTTTTCCCGTGATATTACAAACGTTTCTGGACCTGAAATCACGTTATTACAGCTGTTTTCAACGAGCAGCGGCGCTGCCGCGGGCACTCACAGGTATTCAGCCTACACACAGTAGTGCAGTGGTTCCCAAACTTTTTGTGGCCAAGGCACACCAAAGGACAAGTAAAAATCTCAAGGCACACCTATTGTTCAAAATAGCCTTCATAACACGTGTTATCACTCATATCATGTAAAATATTTGTAAATGTGCATAATTATTTAATAATGCCAAATAAAATGTGACAAAGACAACTAGGTTACATTACTCACAAAATCATATTTATTAACAAAATATTTAAAAAAAAATAATTTGAAACTTCATCAAATTAGGCTTCATCAAAGCAGCAATACAACCATTTAAACCAGACAGGTCACAATAAGGCAAAGATACACAGATTGATCAGTATTGAAACATATTGTGCGAAATATGGGGTTCTCTTTGAGGTTTTGTTTTTTAAGAATTGTTTTTAGGTATAGAGTTTGCCTCTGTATTATGAAATGAGCGCATACAAAGTACTGATAGTAAATTAAAAATAATTATTTTTTGTGTAGTTGTATATTGCAATAATAATGTATGGTTGTCACTAAATCCCACAGCACACCTGGACTTGCCTCACGGCACACCAGTGTGCCTCGGCACACCGTTTGGGAACCACTGCAGTAGTGTCACGGAGCTGCCTCCGCTGCATTCAGAGACGCACTGCTCGACGCCACAGACATACAGAGCGCCGCTGGCACCCCCCCCGCTGAGATAATGACGTCATTTAGCGACTTTTAGCGACTTACGGGGCAGTGACAAAACTGGTCTGCGCATGCGCACAGATCGGGTAGCGTCGCAAATCGGGTAGTGACAGGGACTAGTCCGCCTGTCTAGCCTCTACCTGGTCTTCTTACTAAACTTAACCAACTCCTTTCTTCATTGCCTAAACCCAACCTGTGCAAAATCTGCTTGGGAAAAAAATACGCTATTAAAGGAATTGTCGGAAAGGCAGGATGTTTAAAAAAAGAACAAAATACCGTCATTCCGACCATAGGAGGCAAAAATTGACCCCGCTTGCAACTTTAGAAAATATAATCCAGGGGGAAAGGGCTTACAAACATGGACCAAAACAGCTGCATAATACACACAAAAATCCAAAAGAAACAAGAATTAACTAAACGGCGAGCAAGTGGTCAAAATCTGTATTTTACGCATGCCTCTGTGCATCTGGGACATGCGTCTTGGAGCTCTCCCACGTTCTCTAGAGATCTAGAAGCAATCTAGACGCACCCTAGCGGCAGCAAATATACTGTATGTGACCTGATCCAGCAAAATGAGTCACAGTGACCCACATTTCAAAATTGAGATTTTGGTATCAATGGAAAGATGAGAAAATAAGCTTTAAAGCCTCTGGAAACCCAAATCCACAAAAGCCTTCTAACTATGTATTTTAGGGTCTTACATAATATTAAACATGTAAAAATAATTAGAACATCCAAATTCAAAATATTTGTCTTTTACATTTTTTAAATTGGGTTTGAATTGGGCGAAGTTATCTCTGGGATTTATTACGCAATAAATCCGAACCACTCATAAATCGCCACGTCAGTTGTCTCATCCAGCCCCCCAGTGGCGGTGTACAAAACCGTTCTGCTAACGGTCGCTCCACCACTCCTCTGAAGTCCTCGCAGCCAGAGCCATGTCAATCACTCTGCCCACAGCTCCTCACAGCTCCTCTCTACTCTCTTCTTTTTTGGGGGGGGGGTTAGTGTATTTAGTTTATTAGCGTTCCAGCACAACCTGACTGTGTCCGTCTGTTTGTCTGTCAGCCCCTCGTCGCGCACACACACACACACAGTTGAGTGAGGGTGAGCAGTTTTTTTTCTTTGAGACACGATCAAAGACGGTTATTATGCGCCCAAACGATATCTGGTCATAGTCTAGTTTGCTAGCTAGCTATCATCAACCGATGCATGTCCTCCGGTGAGGACTTTTTTTTTTCTTTTCTTTTTTAAACGGTCGCCATTGACGTGTTGCTATGACATTGTTTGAAGTGGGCGGAGCCAGAGCGATGTCAATCGAAACGAGGGAGCTGTCATCATAGTGTGTATAATTTTGGTTGACTATCAGAGTGAGAGACGCACCTTGTTGCACTTCACTCCTCTCCTCTCCTCTCCTCTGTTGGACCCTAGGACTTAAAGCAGAAGTGAGTGATATATTTGTGTTAATATAAGTCTTAAATAGTTATATCTTCCGACAGCAATCACTTACATAGAGTGTTTGGACTGAAACACGGGTCTCTCAGTCCCTCTGCTCTGCTCTGAGCCGAAGAGAAAACATTTATCGTATCCTACAGTTTTTATCCAATGAGGAGAGAGAACGGCATGCAGGGCTGTGTGTGCAGCCAAGGAACGCCGTGAATGTGGTGACGTAGCGACGAGGACTGTTATGGTGCGTTCAAGGAAACTCGTATTTTTCCGACCGTGAAGTGGTACCAGTTCGATCTGGTACGAGTTCACCGGTCGGAAGTTACGAGTGGCCGTTATAGTGACTTTCACCGGTAAAACAGGTCGGAAAAACACGAGTGGGTTGCCTGGAACGCTACAAAGTCGTAAGTTGTGACTTGAAGCTGTAATTTACGATTTCAAAAGCCTGCCTGGAACGCAGCATTAGCGAAAACGACCGGACCACTCACTTCTGCTTTAAGAGTTTCTCCTCAGTCAATGTGAAGGTAAATTACCTTTAAGACAAACAAGTTTGTAAAAATGGGCTATACAAATTGTCTCGTTCTCTTACAACTTCTCTGCCTGATGAAGTAGTAATAATTTTAATAATTGTCATCACACATTCTTTTTAGTTTAAATCAAAATCATTTTATTGTTTATATGTGTGAGTGTGTGCTGATCCAAAGGAGTGTGTGTAAGTGTGATTGTGTGTGCTGATCCAAAAGTGTGTGAAAGTATGTGCGAGTGTGTGCTGATCCAAAGGAGTAAGTGTGATTATGTGTGTGTGTGTGTGTTGCTCTGGGGGGGGGGGCGGGGGGGCTGTAACGTTGCTGGCGGCTGATCAAAGACCCACAATTTTGCAGGTATGATGACGTCGGTGAAAGTTGCGTTAAGGACCGCCACATCTCCATTTGGGAGAGTCCTCAGGCCCTTTACCTCCACCTCTGTCTCCAGCGCCATTACCTTAAAGGGACAACGAGGAGTTTCTATTCGGTTATAAAAAAAAGTCTCACGTTAATGTGGATGAATCTCCGCTACCCACACTTGTTAATGGGCCCATTTTCGATAAATATATCGTTCTGTCTCTATCGTTATTTTGTTATTATTAGTGGTGGCGGAAGTGCTGGTCGAGCCGACCAGCGTTTCCTTCGTTGCGAATCATGAGAATAACGCAGCCGCATCGCCGTTTATGGTCGGAACTACGGTGGTATGTGAACCTCTTTGAACCTCTGACTTTAATTATTGATGAATGAAAACATGAGTCCGTCTTGCGCCCGGTCAAAGAAATGTACGGTGCGCGCGGAGGCTCATAAATGTAGTGTGAAAACGCTTCGCTTTTCCAAAACTCCTCGTTGTCCCTTTAAGAGCACAAATATATAAAAATGGATGAGTTGCAGTCAGTCTGTCATATTCCCAATAAAATATAATTCTCAAGAGGTCCATCGTCACAACAAACCCATTTCACAGATGTATTACTTACTTGGACCTCGGCGTAGGCCGTCGAATGAAGGCAAAACCCAAACTCTGGGGAGTTCTTTACTTTAATATGTGACAAGCACACAGGAGCCCCCCCTTGCAACCTCACCCCAAATGCAAATATCCGACATCTCCCTGCAATAACAATTAAAAAAAGAGGCCACAGTATTAAACAATGTGCACTTACTAACAATGGACTTAGAATTTCTAGTTCTGTAATTTTTTTTTTTTTACCTCCTTAATTTGTGCTTTTTGAAGGGGCACCTCCTGACCCCGGTCCCTGGATAACAGGAATATGGGATCCAACTGAAGGGGATGAAAAAAAAAAATGCATGGAACACATTTAGTGATGTCGTCACAGTGATCTGGAAATGGTACACATACATTTCTATTATGTCTATGAGGGGCATCTGTATTGTTTATGTATTATGGAAATGGAGAGCAGAAAAGGGGTCGTGGTGTAATTTGTTGTGGATTTGTGGGATTATTACTTTAATAACTCATGACTTAATGACTTAATGTCTGTCCAATGTAAGCTCCCGTTAAGAGCAAGAGTAAATTGGGATTCTCTGGGTCAGTATGAAGAAGGTAATTTGGTGTCGAGAGTTAAGAGATTCATTTGATTTTTTTTGTTGCTGTTGTTGTTAGTAGACGGATTTCCTTTACTCTCTTAAGAAAAATTACATGTTAAGTGCAAGTAGCCTATGTGATTACTTCAAGACTGAAACGTTCATAACTGGCGATGTGAGCATGTCCTTCAGAAACTCACAGATGTTATAACCCCCTTCACTGACACCAGGGACTCGGTGACGCTGGTCAGTTCTTCTAGGCTCTTCAGGGGAGATGGTGGGGCCAGGAGGGCGTGCGCCTGCTGCTCCAAGGTGGTGGGGAGGGCGATGTCTTTCGTCGCGTTGTAGACCGCGGTGTTGTGACGGCACAGGAGGGCCTGGCCCCCGTAGCGGCTTAAACCGTAGTTTTTAATTATGTAGGTCCTCCCCTCCTCTAAGCCTTTGCACACGTCGGAAAACAAGATCAATTTCATTACACTGTAATTCTCGTGGAGGTTGACGGGTTTCAGGACACCGTCCTTTAGGTCCCAGGACGCCACCTTTTGGGTGGACTTCAACGCCACCACTTTAATTATTAACGGGGGAAAGCGGCTGTACGGCGTGTTCTTGTTCTTCAAAATTTCTTGGAAAGTCATCCTGAAAAGAGAAGAAACATAGAAAAAGCTATTACTACTTAGCTACTAGTAGACAGTTCATGAAACAAAGTGACAGTAGCCTTTTGATTTCACAGAATGACGTTGAATTAAAACTACACGTTAGCCGTTTATTGCTCTGAAATAGCCTACATAACGCTCTGATTGATTGACAAGATTTATTTCGGTCAGTCGACATAAAGCAACATTTTAAAAATAGGCCGTTATAAGCCTGCTTTTCATGACGTGCAATTAATATATTCGCAAAATTGGCTTTGTCACGGTTCAATGTTATGTTATCTTCTATATCCTATAGCCTACATGTAATCCAACATTATACGTATCCCTCCCTATCTAACTGATTCAGCAACTTAGCTGCTCAACTCACTGTTGAGCAGCTAACATTATTAAAGGTGTACAGAAATGGCCGTTTGTCCTGTTTGTCGCGCCGAGTTGTCACGAGCTGCAACACGAGTTTACCCGAGTAAGGAAAACGAATTTGATTGGTCGTTATCGAGCGGGCGGGATATTCAAAGCTTGGGGCGAGCCCGAGCTCCGTGTGTGTGTGCGTGTCTCAGACGTTTGAATGACGGATTACGGATCCAATATCAGTGGCTGGTGAATCGTGTACAGGCTGACGTATAATCCGTGCGCCTGCATTATCCAATGCGAAAAAAAAAATACACACTTTCATCCCGGATTTACTCAAAAATAGAATTTTGCACAAAGTTTGGCCTACATCGTCTGAAAGATGAGTTATCACATTAATTTTATGACCCAAAGTGGGCTCAAATTCAATTTTCTTTTCTGTACACCTTTAATGGACTGTTTCCGCTAACAGCGCCTGTCATTATGCTATAACGGAACCAAAGGGAGCAAACGTGTGATCCATATTGTAGCCCATCACTACTATTTAACACTAGAACCGCCAAGGGGTCATTACCCCCCTGGTGTTTTTAAATATGTGTAACTCTGTTAAAACAAAACCTCCACTTCTCTCAGTTCATGACTTTTCCAAAAATGGGTTCATTAATCATCTAGTGAATTTTGAAGTCTGTGGGATAAAAATTTTAAAAAAAATATGACCATTTATACCTAGAACCGCAGAGGGGTCATTTTTACCCCTAATAGAAAACAGCTGTTTAGTGCCGTGCTCAACATTCACGCCGCTGTCCGGTTGCTTAGCAACGGCTATTACGCGCCGTTTGATAAGTAGCCTACCTATCCTGCTGACCATGCCTGAAGAGAAAAGGAGGAAATGTGGTGTTAAAACGCACTAAAAACTAAATCTCAACAATGTGCATGAAGAGTCTGTGGACAGTGTTCCGTAGTGTTCCGTATCGGCCCGAATGTAGAGACGACGCGCGTGTGTGCAGCGTGTGTTGCTACTGAAACTGCAGAACCACGGAAAGCGCCTTAGTCAAACCATACATGTAAGTTTGTTTGTGTGTGTGTTTGTGTGTGTGTGTCTGTGCCTGTGTGTGCGTCTGTGTGTGTGTGTGTGTGTGTGTGTGTGTGTGTGTGTGTGTGTGTGTGTGTGTGTGTGAGTGAGAGAGAGAGAGGGAGAGAAAAAACGGCGAAATGTATTTTTGACTATGTATTTTTTTTGATTCATAACGAAATAGTCTAGGCTAAAGCAACTGTAAAATTAATAAATCTCCCCATAGATTCAACATTTAAAAGTATTTTTTATCAAGCACTACTTATTATTTAAAATAAATTATGAAAATGAACAACTTTACTGCTTAAAAAAAAGGACATCCTTGTGATTGATGACGGAGTGGAGGCGGCGGCGGCGGCGGCGGCGGCGGGGGGGGGGGGCTTCCTTCAGTGCAGTACTGAAGGAAGACATGAAGTGGAAGAGAGGAGAGCGACCGAGAGCAGGGAAAGAATGGACAAACTTTTTAGTATTTTGGAGTTACTAGCAAAAAAATAAAATCAATCAATTGTTAAATGATGGTTTGATTGGTTTTTTTTTTTACTGCAAATATTTACAAGATTTATAACAACTACAATACAACTATTCAGCTGAGCAGGGAGGCCCGGGTGCTGCTGCTGCTGGACCTGGATGGGTGCCACAAATAGAGACCCTGATGTCCTCTGTCAGTGGGACATCATCTGGGGTGGTCTCCAGAGTTGAGTCATCTCTCCACTGTCCACCGCATTGTCCATCATGTGGGTTTGCAGGACTGACTTTGACGGCTGCCATGTCTACATTAATGAAAATATTTTCAGGAAAAACCAAGAAAAAAAGATAGTGAATGCAAAACACTACTTCACAACGTTATTTTGAAAAAAATAGGGCAATACTGTTTCACGAACCCTTTTTAATTTGTTGTACATATTGTTAATTCTGCTATAAATATATACAGACACATAAAGCCTATTTAAATATTATTATCCATAACATATCTACATATCCATCCACATTTATTTATTTCAGGATTTCATGTTTGTACTCCCTCATTGTTTATTTGCACTACTGTACTGTCCAGTCCAGTCTGGCCACTGACCACTTCATTTAACCATTTTGCTTTATTCTTAACCTGTTGTTTAGTTGTTGCTGTTTGTTCTCCACATCTTTTTTTTATCTGTTATAGGATACTACAGAGCAACGAAAAACTGTAATCAAATTCATAGTATGTCCACATATTCTGTCATATACAGCTGACTCAGATTTTATTAAACAAATAGTATAGCTTTAGAATTCATTTACTTACGTCTTAAAGGTAGTCATGCTCTGGTGGAACCTCCTCCAGGGCAGACACCTGTGCACATAGGTGGTCACGCCAGGGAGCACCACTTACTGCCTCCAACCCATCCTCCCCCTCATCCTCTGCCACGTGGTCGTCCTCAGGCTCATCCTCCGGAGCCATGATGTCACCGACTCCAAGGCAGATGTTGTGGAGGATGGCACATGCTGTTATGACCTGAAATGACAAAATGGTAAAACAGAAAAATTAAATACCTGTGGAAAATTGATTCACACTTACTCAGTACTCTATAAAATCTTGTTGAGTGATTTCTTACGTGAGGTACGAAGGTGTGGTGCACCTCCAGCGCTTGCAGGAAGATGGCCCGAAACCTGGTCTTCATCATTCCAAAGGCACGCTCTATAATACAGCGTGCCCTGGAATGACAGTGGTTAAAGCGCTGGGGTCCAACACCTCGTAGTGGCCTCTTGTAGGGAGTGATGAGGGGGAGTGGATGTTGGAGGCACGGGTACCCGCCATCTGCCAGGATGAAGTGCCCTGGAGGAGGGTAGATTGCACACCTGTAGAGTGGGCTGTGCCGGAGGACCCTGGAGTCGTGCACCGACCCCGGCCAGCCCACGTACGTGTCGATAAAGCGGCCCTGATGGTCACAAACTGCCTGCAAGATAACTGATGCAAACAGCTTGCGGTTCTTGTAGCACTGACCATCAGGACCGCTTGGTGGCTTTATTCTCACATGGCAGCCGTCGATTGCACCAGCAGCCCTGTTGAAGGCTCTGTGTCGTGCCGGTCCTGCAAACCCACGGGTCACTGCCTCAAGGTCTTCTGGGGTCTTTGGGAGGTGGATGACTCTGTGGCGAAGGGCCACCACCTCCTCAGTGACCCTGTGGACAATACGGTGGACAGTGGGATGAGGCATCCCAAAGACTCTGGAGACCACCCTGTATGATGCCCCACTTGCCAGCCAGAACAGGAACACCAGGGTCTCAATTGTGGCACCCCATCGATGCCTGCGCTCCTGTTGGAGCAGGTCCAGCAGCACCATCAGGGCCTCCCTGCTCAGCCGAAAATCTGGGCGTGTGTCCTCCTCATTAAAAAACCGGTCCAGCACAGGCATGCTCAGATTAATCCTGCAATACAGGGGTCTGGTCTGGTTTATGGAAAGAAGGAAAAGAAGGAAAACTGTTCAAATCTGTACATCAAATCTATGTAATGTAATCAACCTGTTTTAGCTGATTAGGTTAAGGTAAGGCTATGTTTTTAATGTTATTATATTGTCAAAGAAGTACACAATTGCACAGATTAACGGTTATTAATGGTACTTAGGGCCGGATTTACTAAGATCCCAGATAGTGGGCGCTATATTGTTTGCTCCCGCTATAATATTGCGTGTTTGGTTAGTGCACGCAAAACAGGTGATCTACAGTGGGTACTAGTTTCATTTGGACGTTTCCCTCACGGAAAGCGTGATTCACGCGTTGCGTGAAATTGTAGGTCACATTGTAGCCACTAGGTGGAAGCATCGTACTGAGATGCAGCTCAAAAGATTTTGGGGGTAATTCCACGTTTGACCACAACGTAGCTGCAATGGAGAGTGGCGCTGTTCATAGGCCATAGGTACTTCATTTGCAGCTGTGGTCGAGAGAGCTAGACAATGAATGGAGAGAGGGACCGCTACGCCGGTGATCAATGGTGTTGTTTATATTGTATCACAGTGGTCTGTAGCCTACGTTCAACAGGATCAGTGGTTCTCATGGGGGTCCTGGACTCCTCCATATTTTTGATCTCTCCTGGCCGGGTCTGGCTCCAAGTTTGAGCAGGCTAAATTGTCTCATATCTATTTTCTGCAAGTTCTGGTGAATGTAACAATCCACTCAGCCGACGATCGCTCGTTTAACAGTTTCTAAGCTGCTTTGTCCGTGCCAGCAGCCTGGACCCGATGCGGCTGGACTCACGAGCGAAGCATTAATGCACATCTGTCAGCAGCTGCTCCAAACACACAATTTGAAGGGACAGATTAGATGCTGATTTTGTTACCAGTGACTTTGTTTCAGCCAAGAGCAGCAGGTTGTTTTAATGGAAAGTAGCCTAGGCTCGAGCATACAAAAAAGCTGATCACAGCCTGAATCAACAGTGTTGCTGCAAATACAACAAGAGGAGGCTGCTTTTAATTTCTGACAGTTGAACATTGCGCTTTTAAAAATGAAGCTTATCCAAACAAAAAACTGTGTTTTATATTGTTTTCATATATTTCACTGATTGTAATAGAATGCGAGTGTGTTTTATTGAAAGCGAGACTGTTTGGCCACAGTTTAAAAATAATCAGAATATAAGAATCTGATCGATCCAGAGCAGCATTCATTTACAAGTTTAATCAAACTTCTTCTAAATAAACGTAGGCTAAACATTCAATAACTCGGGTCAGGTCGGACCACATGCTTTTTCTCTTCTTCCTCACAGGATCGGTGTTTTATTTTATTAGCCTACATGAAACACGACGATATTTCTTCTCTTTTTCCCATCGGCTTCTACATTTTTGTCCTCCGGCTTATGAAACTTTTGAACTGAGAATGCTGAGAGAATGAGCATGCTAATAAGCGATCTACAAACGTTTAAAAAAAAAATCCAAATGAGCGTCATTGATCGTTCGTTCTAAAAATTAAATGTAGGGGGGAGAGCCGGGTCGATTGATACACGGGACGATTGATACACAGCGATTTCCTCGAAAACCACACAAGCTTGAGCCGTCAGATTTTGTCACTATGTTCAGCACTCAACACCGACCAATCCTGGGAAAGCTTGTGAAATTACGTCACGCCATTCAAAAGTTATAGCGCGAACTGGTTTTTGACTACGGAAAGTAAAATGTTAGGTGCGGTAGTTTTTTTGTGATCAAAAGTTGTATTGTGTGTTTCATGCAATAATAATATGACCTAACAACAGATGAATTCGTACATAAACAGGTCCTAAATTATGAAATGTCATAGTTTTGAAGTTTAGAGGCAAAACAGGTTGGAGTGTCAGTAGTCGCTGCAGGGACGATTGATACAGCTGTTTCAAATGTCCCTCACGCCACCGTGCGTAGTGACTGTGGTCACACTGCGCGATCAATATCTGTATATAAATCACCAAATTAATAGCCTAACTGTTTTGCAATGAACAACAACCGATTTGAATGAACAACATGTATTTTTAATAAACACTACATATTTTTAATGTTCGTGTTTATGACATGAATCAACAGATATTCAGCAAAGTGAGGGGAAAATGCCGAGGGTAAAATGACAATATGTTCAACTGTGTATCCATAAACATGACTTAGGACAGGGAAATAAGTCAATGAAATGAAAATGCAGTCGTCCAACAACTCGTACAAAAGAAGAAAGGTGAGTTTAATCGAAATGCGGATCTTGACAATTACGCACGGGACAAAAATATTTATTTGACCTATTTATATTGTGAGAAATTATGTGACATTTTGGCAATGACGAGTACACTAGTATGTTGTCTGATATGCTGCATAAAAACGAGAGTAATGACAGTAGTTTCTGTTTAAAACATGCTGTTTCAACCGTCCCTCCTCTGTGTCTCAAACGACCCGCATAGGTGGGGCGTTTGAGACAAATGTCAACTTACGTTCAAAGTTATAAAACAGCGCGATCATCCAACATATGTGTTAAATTACACTTGTAACTAAGAGAATACACATGTGAGTTGTTGATCACATGATAAAAATGTTTGTGTACATAACGTCATCTTTGAAAAAGACGTTTAAATGAAAAGTGTATCAATCGACCCGGCTCTCCCCAAAAAATTTAAATAAGATAAAGGTCACAATATGTTTGTAATCACATATTAACAAGAGCATTGTCAGACATTTTAAATAAAAACAAGAAAAATAAGAACAAGTCCAGTTTATATTGTCGTGTTACTTTTGACCCACCCCCCTGTTACTTTCGTCCTGCTGTTGCGTCTACTGGCAGCGGCGGCTTAACGAGGGAATCACCTTCAGCTGGATGTGTCGTCACTCCCTGAATGGGGGGTGTCCCCCCCTTAATTAAAGCCGAGCTGTGGACGCGGCCAAGCGCGCTCCAGGAACCACGACCCTATTCTTCCCCTTCCCCCTTCCCCAAAGTTTTAATCTTTTGTAGTAAATAAAGTAAGAGTATTTTTGAAACCAAAGAACCGCCTGATCCTTTCCCTGCACCTCACAAACCTGCCGTGAGGGACGAAAGTCACAAAGCGCAGCTTCTCTTCAAAGTCAAATTACACCGACGTCGTTTCACATTTTTACAAAATAACACCTGATAGAGAACACATATGAGATGGTGATCACAACAAAAAAATGTCTCTTTCTGTAATACTATCTTTTTAAATGACATTTATTTGAAAAATGTTACTTTCGACCCTGCTCTCCCCTACATTTTTGTCCTCCGGCTTATGAAACTTATGAACTGAGAAGTGTGAGGAACCGGTTTTTCTGTTCAAAGCAAACAGCTGTGTGAAGTAGCCTACTGTGGGGGGCAGGACTTTTGTCTGACAATGTACTTGAGTGAAGTATCCACAAACACACCCATTGGTCAGAGATAAAGAGGATGCTAATGTGTTACAGTGTCCAGCTGTCGTCACAGCAATTATTACAAGCACATGATGCAGGTGCTAATGTGTCGCTAATGTGTTATAGACAGTTATAGACCCTTGTGTGGTCACAACAATTATTACAAGCACACCTATTGGTCAGAGATAATGGAGGTGCTAATATGTCGCTAATGTGTTATAGACGGTTATAGACCATTGTGTCCAGCTGTGGTCACAGCAATTATTACAAGCACACCTATTCGGTCAGAGATAATGGAGGTGCTAATATGTCTATTAAGCTCATTACTTTCAATAGAGCGAACATGGTTCGTTTGGAGCATTTGTTTTAAAAAAGTAGTATTTTCTTCTTCTGGTTTGCTGCATTTAAAAAAAAAAAAGTTATTACTTTACATCACGTTCGTTTCAGATGTGTAGTGACTGGAATTCAGACTTCCCAAAGCCTACGTGCTTCCAATAAAACATTTTTATTTAAAAAAAATCGATAGGTATACAGAACAGTGCAGTAGGCAATTTAAAGCAGATTGTGTCCCCAAATCTGCGTAGTGTGCACATCAGTCTTTCAGCAGGAGATCCTTCGGCCCTGGGCATTTTTCGCAGTCTGCAATGCAGTCACATGCCAGTCGGTCCTCCCTTTAGTGCTATGACCTGCTCGATGACTCTGTCCAAGTGGTCAATGTATCTGTTGCAGGCCTCTTTGGTGAGCTTATGTTTCCAAAATGACTCTATCGCGGAGATCAGTTCCTCTCTGCTCTTGGGTTTGGCCTCACAGCGAATGTAACGTTTCATTGAAGCCCAGACTAACTCGATCGGGTTCAGATCCGGCGACCTGCAATAAAAAAATAAAATAAATAAATAAATGGACAACTCAGCACTGTTAACATATTTTCTACTATTTGTTTATCCAGAATATTTATTTAGACAATGTTAATAAATGACGTACTCTGCTGGTGTTTTCACCCAGTTGATCCCCTCACTCTGAATGCAGGCTCTGACACTGGCTGCAGTGTGTTTTAGGGCTGTCAGTTTGTAGAAAAATGAGGTTCGAACGATTATTGAATGACCCGTAATTCGTTCGGATATATTCGAATATTACCCCCCCCCCCCCCCCCCCCGCCGCGCCGCGCCGCCGCAGCACACACAGTCGCGGTGTTTTATTTTGAAAATTGACCGGATACTCTCGTTGTTTCATGTTTGACTTCCTGCCCAGCTTGACGCGATTGCTCGCGGCTCTCACACAAAATAGACCAGACGCTGCACGGCGCGAGCCGGCCGCGGAGGTGCACGCCGCGACACCACACCAGCGGTTAATATGGGCACAGAAAGTAAACTGGCTCCGCTTCTCGGCTGTTCGCGGCCCTTCCGCGTCCGGTGGACGTTCTGCGGCGCTATGCAGGCACCGGGCACTGCAGCCAAAGACGGTAAATAGAGTATCTTTGCTGCAGCCTGCATATCGAGCAGGTCATTAATGCTCGAATACGAACTTTTCCCCCCACATTCGAACGAATATTCGAATGTCGAATAAAAAGTGACAGCCCTAGTGTGTTTGGGATCATTGTCTGAAAAAATGGACAGCAAAGGACAATTTAACAATCAAACAATCAGTAGTGGCCTAATCATCATCACGCTGCTTTTATTGTAGGCTAAGCATGGCAAGGATTGTTACGGAAAAAAAGACTGATAGCCAACCTTGGAAGAATCTGTGTGTGGACATGAGGAACTGTTCTCTCAGATATGGACTGGCCACTTTTTTGATGATCTCTTCCTCGTAAAAGTGTCGATCCATAATACCTGCGGGTTAAAGAATGTGTTTTATTGTAACATTTTATTTTGCATAGGCTTTATATTATTTATTATCAACACTTAATGTAGGCTTTAAACTCTTCATCACTCACCATCGAAAATGACGAGCGGGCCGGGGCCACAACGTGAAATTCCGCCCCAGACGTGCAGTTTGACCGGGTGTTTCACTCTAGGCTTTGCCGCGCCCGTGAAGTTGGTCTTTCTCCAGCACTGCAATGCAAAACGTTCCAGTGCCACAGTTGACTCGTCGGTGAAGAGAACATCATCGAACTTCTCACCAACAGCCTGCCATTCTTGTGCTTGTTTTAGACGCAACTCTTTGTTTTTGTCCCGAGTCATTGGAACAAATCTGTAACCAGAATATGTACATCAGAATGTTACTATAAGAAGGCTATATAAATATTAAAATAAATAAATAAAAATGAATTGAATTGAATGAAATACATTGAATGAAATAAATAGTGTTACCTGGGTTTCCCAAAAGTCCAGCCAAGATGACGAACTGCCTTCCTCACTGAGCATAAACTGATGTTTATGTTGTGCCTTTTTAGGAGAAGCGCTTTCACTTTTCTTGCAGGTAATTCGTCGTCTGTTTTCAGGATGGAGTCCGTTATTTCCATCACCTGACTGGTAGAGAGACATTGTTTCAATACATAGTTTGGTACTCATAGCATATTGTTATTAATGCTCATACATTTAAAGAACAAAAAAAAAAAAGGCTATACCTCGTGAGTTTATACGGCTTCCGGTTCTTCTTCTCCACAACAGCATGCTGGTAATGACGCCGGATAGTGCCAAAGGAAGCTGTAACTCCAATCATCTCCAGATGTTTGGCAATAGCGCGTGTCGCCCAACCTTTCTTCCGCAGGCTCTTGATGAGGTCACTGGTTTTCAAGTTGATCACAGCCATCTCTGATTATCTGAATATCACATTCAGGGCCTGCCTTTTTCTACCCATTGTTGTGGGAGGAGCTTGGTGAGCAGCAATGGGGGAATGAGGACGTGAGTGAACCAAGGCAGGGGTCAAGCTCCGCCCACTGACCACAATGGGTACAAAAGGGTCGAAGCCCCGAGCTACCCCACCAGGCTCTAGATCTCGACCTATCTAGTCTATACCTGCTGCATACTAAGCGACCATGGACACCAGACGTTTCTATAGAGGGACAGAAAGACCAAAACCCTCTTCCAAAGCTACCAGGAGTCTCTTCCCAAGCAACAAAAACTCACCTCCTGCAGCTCAGGGGAAAAAACTGGTAAGTTTTTTAATTAAATAAATGTTAGGCTATTAATGCAAGGTATTTCTTTTTATTTTATTTATTCATAAATCCAGGTTCTAATTTCTTTGCAATGTTTCTGTGTTACAGACGACTGCAGTTAAACGTCAGCCAGCATCATCTTTGGAGCCACGCACCAAAGCGCCAGCTAAGCGTCTCATCTCCAAAAAGGCGGTAAGTGTTATTGCGCAAACTATACAGTACATGTGTATAATACTATAAGTCTATAGGCATGGCTGCTTATCTGACTCATGACTCATGACTTATCTCTATTTCAAATTACAGGCAGCTGTTACAAAGGTGCTTAAGTGCAATGACGAGCGGGGTGGCGATAAAACCAGGGTGGTGCACTTGGAAAACCTTCTGGCCCAGAGGACGGCGGAGCTTGCCGCAGAGAAACAGAGAGTAGCGCCACTGCTTGCGGATAAAGACGCCGCGATTGCAAGTCTGAAAGCTGACCTGGAAGCCATGAGAGCGCAGAACGAAAGCCTCAGACAGGAAAACAACAGCCTCAAGGAAACCAATCACTCTGAGTGCCAGAGAGAGGGAGCCATTGTGGAAGAGGTGAGAGCAGGGTTTGGGCAACTGCAAGCTGCTCTTGAACAGAGAACCCAGGTCTTCGCTACGCCTGTGAGACCAATCCCCAGATTCGCCTCTACTCCAGAATCCTCACAGGCACAGATGTCTCCGTTGGCTCTTTCCTTGACCACCATGGACGACAGCGTCCAGATTTGCCGCCAGCACCCAGACGTGAACTTGCGTATGGTCGCACCAGAGGAACATGCCCGACTCCACCAACAGAGCTACGGCCAAGTGGGCCGATATGGATGCCTGCTCTTCAGAAGGATCATCTCTGAGGACAACTATAAAGCCTGCAGTAAAACCACAAATTGGGATGGTTCAAGGGGCAAGCAGGAACTGCCACAGAATGTAAAGAACTTTGTGGTGGACAGCCTGAAGAAAAGATTTCCTGGGATGGAAATACATGAACTGAAAGACTGCATTGACAAGATCAATGAGTGTCTCCGCACCCCGAGAAAGTCATCCAAGGGACTCATTTTGCTGTAAATAGCATACAGTAGTCTACTGTACTGTGACATGTTTTTTTTTTTTTTTATAAATAAAACGTTTTGAAGAAAGTAAGGCTACAGATATATATTTTTGGGAAGTCTGAAACAATACCACTACCACACATCTTATTAACGTGATGTAACGTAATAACTTCATCAAAATCATTCATTATTCATCAAAAAAATGCAGCCTCTAAAACTAGATTGAATAATATTAATTTCTTTTTAAAATCAGAAATATTTGTGTTAAAATGTAGCATAACATCTGACATCATAACAGAAGGCCTACCTAATATCAATAGATGAAAACCAGAAGAAGAAAATACTACTTTTTTTTTAAAACAAATGCTCCAAACGAACCATGTTCGCTCTATTGAAAGTAATGAGCTTAATAGACATATTAGCACCTCCATTATCTCTGACCGAATAGGTGTGCTTGTAATAATTGCTGTGACCACAGCTGGACACAATGGTCTATAACCGTCTATAACACATTAGCGACATATTAGCACCTCCATTATCTCTGACCAATAGGTGTGCTTGTAATAATCGTTGTGACCACACAAGGGTCTATAACTGTCTATAACACATTAGCGACACATTAGCACCTGCATCATGTGCTTGTAATAATTGCTGTGACGACAGCTGGACACTGTAACACATTAGCATCCTCTTTATCTCTGACCAATGGGTGTGTTTGTGGATACTTCACTCAAGTACATTGTCAGACAAAAGTCCTGCTCCCCACAGTAGGCTACTTCACACAGCTGTTTGCTTTGAACAGAAAAACCGGTTCCTCACACTTCTCAGTTCATAAGTTTCATAAGCCGGAGGACAAAAATGTACACAGAAGCCGATGGGAAAAAGAGAAGAAATTTCGTTGTGTTTCATGTAGCCTAATAAAATAAAATAAAACACAGATTGAGACCACTTCATGATGTTTAGTTCTTTTTCGTTTCTTTTGGATTTTTGTGCGTACTGAGCCGTTTTGGTCCATGTTTGTAATTTCCCCTTATATTTTCTAAAGTTGCAACAAGCTATCCCGGTTTCAATAATTCCCCCGGTCCCACCCACATCAAATGAAATAAACCAGTAAAACATAGAATAATCTTTCATTTTAAATCAAATAATGCTCTGCCTGTAGTGCAGCCCAGTAAATAGTCTCAATTCAAGTCTCTCCGGCCATATGGTGCCCACGTGAATGCACAGCTGAGCGGAGCTTCTGCAGCTTCCGTCGTCCTCCCTCCGCTTATTATTGTCCGATCAGTGTCACCTTCACCTTCGTCACCTTCTCAGGCTTCATCAACAAACACTGTGGACCAAGTGCACCATCTCATAAAGTGCAACTTCTGCT
This sequence comes from Trachurus trachurus, assembly GCF_905171665.1. Taxonomy (NCBI): domain Eukaryota; kingdom Metazoa; phylum Chordata; class Actinopteri; order Carangiformes; family Carangidae; genus Trachurus; species Trachurus trachurus. The sequence continues at coordinate 5,687,599 of NC_139899.1, forward strand.
CTGCCGGTGAGCAAGGGAAGTTTACTTTGAAAAATGCGAGGAAAAAATGAATTAACCTGATTAGGACGTGTTAATAGCCTTTCAGCTTTGGTGATATGCCTTTAGTTATTATCAATTCCAGTTGTTTTACAGTTGTTACAGTTGTTTCACCTGGAGATGACGTAGCCTACACACCCACAGACAGGTGATGAACCGGACTACAGCGGCGAGAGATTTATGACGTTACGTAATTCAATAATCAATATTAACGAGGGCGAGTAGGCCTATGGTGTCTGCTTATTTCCAGCATGTCACTGTCTGTTTACAGAATCAACATCTAGCTTATTCCTAAAGTTTGTGAAGTGTGGAGCGGTCAAGCGGACCTGCTGACAGATGTGCAGCTGACAGTGACAGACATCTCTACCAGCTGATCCTCCCTCACTCACGTCCTGAGGACGGGACAAAAGTCTCCTGGATATTATTTTTTCTTTTCCTTTATTCATTTCTAACTGGCTCGTTTTGCCAGTAAAAACCATAACTTGTGAGAAAAAGAAGAGACGCGCGAAAACAACAAAATGGAAACATTGTAGCCTAATAACTCATGTGACCACAGCTGGACGAGTGGTCTGTGTGGTCTACATGAAGCGAGCACAGTCACGGACTGAGACAAAGTTATTTAGCTACATAAAGTCCAAACGTCAGCAGGCGTTGACCTTAAGCATTGTTCCTATTATTAAAACATGAATGACAAGAATAAGAGGTGAAAAGTAGCCGCTGCAGACTGATGCGCCACAGACCTGAGTGCTCATAAACTGTTACTTCGGCTTTTACAAAGGCTGATTTTCTGCTTGATCCATGATGATTAATTTACCTACAGAAAAACTAAATGCATAGTAAAAGTAATATTACTAATATTTTAGAGATCTCAAATTCACAAATGGTGTTTCTATTATTAAAATTCTGATTAAAAATTGGGTCAGGTCGGACCACGGGGTTCTTTTATTTATCTTTTTTTTTTTTGCCGTGGTCCAGCCGAGAGACTGCTCGTGAGTCCGGCTGCATCAGGTCCAGGCTTCAACACCTGGATCGGACCGGGTCGGGTCGTTGAGAACCTAGCAGTTTATAGAAACTGCTCAAACGGGCTTTAAGAGGTGTATTCACAACATTTTATTTGCTCAAACATGCAGCCAGACCAGCACAGCTTTTTTTTTTTTTGAGAAGTTACGGTAGGCATGATGGTCTGGGAAACGCTGGCATGGGGGGGGATTACGTATTATGCTGTTATTACGCACGCTACAATATGACTATTGCACTGACAGTGAGTATGTAAATCTGTGCCCCGTAACAACCCAAACTCCATGACCCCCCCACCTCTAAAATGAATCCGGCGCCGCTGACACACACCCTCCAAAAAAAAAAAAACCATTGGCAGAAGTCCGGGCCGTGAGAACCGGCAGCCTACCTCTCGTATGGATAATCACCTTGATAATCCAACGGATTTGATCTGGAATATATATGTGTTTTCATAATGCCTATCATAAAGTGGATACAATCACCGCAACTCTGTCCGGAGCTTCGCTACTTTTATTTCCTTATACTGTACTTGGAAATAAGATGCGTTCCGTGGTCCAAGGCGATTTTCATACACACACCCAGCCTCGCTTTCAATAAAACACACACACACCTCCTTCGATGTGAACTCGCACAGAGCATGAAGCTGAGTTGATCTCCTTCGCAGTACAGGCCGGCTGGCTGACGGTGTCACCGGTCTCATTATCACTGGCTGTTTGTGTTTTCTGTCAAAACATGGATGAAACCTATCAACTTTGTAGCATATTTCTATCGAGGGGATGTTATTTCAGGATATCGAGGGGATGTTATTTCAGGATATCCTCACTGCTCCGTGCTGCTGTCTTATAGAGGCGTCCTGCTGCTCACAGATGCCACCTGGCGGTTGTTTGGGCACATTGCAGCTTCTGGTGAAAACACAATTACTCCTCCACAAAAAAATCCGCGTGAGTCTCCCGTGACTCTCGCGTGAATCTCGCGTGAAATCGTCCAAATGAAACTAGTACCCACTGTACTAAGAGTAACCCGCTAAATGAAAACACGTGCAAACCGCAATATGTAAATGAGGGTTTTGCGCGTGGTAATCGTTTCCGCCATGGAGAGAGTGGACAGAGAGCTGGATGGACGAAGGGACAGAATGACATTTGATCCGATGCATACAGTGACAGCACGTGTGTTCATCTCTCTCGCGCTCTGTTTAGATAAATAAACACAAATCGCTACAGGGCCCAACTCGTCATATACTGACGAACAGGCAGCAGCTGCAGCGACAATCACACACCTATAATATGTGTGTGCCGCCCATGATCGAGTGGATTAATAGAGAGCTCAGGTGGGACACACGGATCTAAACGCTCTGACCACTGACCAGAGGATCAAAGACGGGTGAAGGCAGCGGTGACGTCTCTAAGTTCGGGACCGGGACTGAGAGACGGAGCTGAGCAGCCAGGTGCTGGAGAGGAGAGGAGAGGAGAGGAGCGCACTGCAGGACAGACGTGCCCCGTGCGTAACGGCGCGTAAAAGACTTTTAACACGGCTGAAAAACTGTTACAAAATTACCCAGACGTGAGGAAATGCAGAGATGTAAGATCACGGGGCTCTGACAGGTATCAAATCAATAAACGCATAAGTTTTGGCGAAGTTGTATCAGTTAGTACATGGTTTTCAGACGTGGTAAATAAAGACGCAAAAACAGCCACCGCAATCTCTTCCTGGCTTGGTAAATCACATTGCACGCGCTAAATAAATCTATTTGCATCTACTCCTCCCAGTATTTTGCACGTTCTGGCTGAAACGCCCATATTTACATATTCATCAAGGCAAACACGCTAAATGGATCGCACGTGCTATTCTGCCCGTGTGAGGGACGCAATCCTCGGTGCGTCCGGTTAGTAGATCAGGTTCCACATGTGTTTGCGCGTGCAATCACGTTTGCACACGTTTTAATACACGCAAACCTTTAGTAAATCCGGCCCTATATGTTTACATTTTTTTTTGTCCTGTATCACACATAAGGTATCCGCGGGTCATTCCGACGGTGACGTCTAGTTGTCGTAATGGCGGCACTTCCATTGATTGAAAACGTCCCACCACTCCGACAATTTCTGTTTCCATTGTCGGAATGGCGGTACTTTACTTTTTTGGAAATGTTCCGCCATTCCGACATAAGGTCATTAATGTAGGCTATGTGTAGGTTAATAACTATTATCACCGCCTCCGCCCATCTCTCTCCTCTAACAGCACTTCGACTCTGGTCAACGCCCTTGTCACATCCCATCTCGATTATAAAATGCATTTTTATTATTATTGGCGCTGTGCTACTTAGTTTGCAGCTGTGGTCGAGAGAGCTAGAGAGTTAATGGAGAGAGGGACCGCTACGCCAGTGAATCAGATCAGTGATGTTGTTTTTTATTGTATCACAGTGGTTACAGTACGTTCAACAGAATGGGGGTCCTGGACCCCTGCATATTTTTGATCTCTCCTGTAGCCTGACCGGGTCTGGCTCCAAGTTTAATTATAGGACAGTTGGCTACAAACTCTCTCTCACTCACCCTCACCACGCACTAACACACGCACGCACGCATGCACGCACACACACAAATTGACTGTGCGCTCGCGCACCCCCGCACACACACATACACGCCGGCACGGACAGTTACAGTGCGCTCGCGCACCCACACACATACACACTCATTCCGACGGCTGGGACTCGGACTTAATGGACAGCGGGAGGGGGGAGGGCTTTCAGGTTCTGTTGATCTGTGTGTAATTGTTTATTATATGCCGCCTGTGATGGGCGCGTTTTGAGTTCAGTGAAATACAGAGACTCAGACTAAGTAGCGACTTTGATTATTGCTTCCCTGGACGCACCAGTAGCGCGAGCCTAGGTCCACCTGCAGCAGGACTGCGTTGTGCGGGGTCCGCCCGCTATTCAGACATCCCGCTATTCCGACATGTCTCTATTTAGACATGCTGGTAGTCCGGCAGCTGCGATACCCAGGCGCGTCTCTCTCTCTCTTTTCTTTTCAGCATGCCTATCACCGGTTTGATGAGGGAGTGATGTTCTTAAACTCAACAACTAAACTATAAAGTCACAAACAAAACTGACACACATGATAAACAAACAGAACTATGCTGCAGTTTGTTTGTCAAGTTAACCTGTCACCTTCAGCACCACGGACAGCGCCGCGGATGAGTGGCGGAGCTGCAGCTGTGAGCGTCTGGGCTCTGGGCTTATGGCCTCATTTATCAAAACTGTAAGTAAGCAGTGTAAAACTGCTGCTGCTACTACATTTTTTGCTTAGACCTACATGGTCACCGACGTGCTGACGTACGGACGTACGAACGTCCTGGTATTCCCTCCCTTGTTGCCGGCTTGCCGCTCAATTTCAAACCGAAGAGAAGAATGGAGGAGAAGTTGATCGTTGCCGTGACCACTCACCCAGACCTGTATGATTGTTCCTCAGGGACAGGAACAAGAAGGACCGGGCCTGGGTGAGCGTGAGCGAGGTGTGTGGAATACCTGGTAAGTTCTGTATCTGTCTGTTGCTTGATTGCTGTAGCTATCTGTTGACGTTTGCACTAGCATAGCCCCAGTTAGCATAGCTGGCTTTACCGGCATACTTGTCTGGTTCATGGTTCATGGTTCATATTTTTGATCTCTCCTGTAGCCTGACCGGGTCTGGCTCCAAGTTTAATTATAGGACAGTTGGCTACAAACTCTCTCTCACTCACCCTCACCACGCACTAACACACGCACGCACGCATGCACGCACACACACAAATTGACTGTGCGCTCGCGCACCCCCGCACACACACATACACGCCGGCACGGACAGTTACAGTGCGCTCGCGCACCCACACACATACACACTCATTCCGACGGCTGGGACTCGGACTTAATGGACAGCGGGAGGGGGGAGGGCTTTCAGGTTCTGTTGATCTGTGTGTAATTGTTTATTATATGCCGCCTGTGATGGGCGCGTTTTGAGTTCAGTGAAATACAGAGACTCAGACTAAGTAGCGACTTTGATTATTGCTTCCCTGGACGCACCAGTAGCGCGAGCCTAGGTCCACCTGCAGCAGGACTGCGTTGTGCGGGGTCCGCCCGCTATTCAGACATCCCGCTATTCCGACATGTCTCTATTTAGACATGCCGGTAGTCCGGCAGCTGCGATACCCAGGCGCGTCTCTCTCTCTCTTTTCTTTTCAGCATGCCTATCACCGGTTTGATGAGGGAGTGATGTTCTTAAACTCAACAACTAAACTATAAAGTCACAAACAAAACTGACACACATGATAAACAAACAGAACTATGCTGCAGTTTGTTTGTCAAGTTAACCTGTCACCTTCAGCACCACGGACAGCGCCGCGGATGAGTGGCGGAGCTGCAGCTGTGAGCGTCTGGGCTCTGGGCTTATGGCCTCATTTATCAAAACTGTAAGTAAGCAGTGTAAAACTGCTGCTGCTACTACATTTTTTGCTTAGACCTACGGCGAAAAGACACCCAAAATATTTACACCTTTTTCAGATCTATCAAACTGTGCGTGCACAACTCTCCACAATTTCTCTTTGATAAATCAAACTGGATCCAAGAATGGTGCGCAGTTGCGCACGTGAACACACCTCCGCCCCCGAAATGCCTAGACACAACCATATATGGTCAGCACGTGCATATTAATTAACCATGTGCGCTCTGTGGAGCGGCAACAAAGTGACAACAAAGTGACAACGGGCGGAGGGTGGGGGAAAGAAAGAGAGATACATGGCATCGGGCAATAAATCAGTCAGAAAAATGATCTTGCATTTTAATAAGCTACAATAAAAACAAAAACCTCCCAAATCTCAGCTGCCTGTGTGTTTTTAAACTTGGAGGGTTTGTTTTTTCTTCTCTAATAGGCCTATGTATTTGTGTATGAGAAACAGTGTCTCAGATGAAAAAAAAAAAAATTCAGAAGGACACGTCTGACTATAAGGTAATCAATCAATGTCGGAAAAGTGGAATGTTTGAAAAATAGTAAAGTGCCGCTACTCCGACAATGAAAAAAACAATGTCGGAATAGTGGGAAGCTTGAAAAATAATGTTAATGCCGCTATTCCGACAATTAGAAGTCAATGTCGAAATAGCGGCTTGTCGGAATAGCAGCATGTAACCGCGTTGTGCCAGTTCCCCTTATATCCTTATTGTAAGGGAAATTGTTACAAACTGACATCGGAGTGTGTGATTGTAAATGGCGAGACTTTGTGTTTGTTTATTTATTACGCTTCCACTGACTGTATCACATCTGTACACATGTCTTAAAACATGAAAAAAAAAAAAAACGTAAACAAACACACATACACCTAACCACCGCTCGGAGTAACGCACATTTCCTTATGGAAATTAAAGTCTTGTCGAAATGGCGGGACGAAACTGTTGGAATGGCAGGACGTTTGCATGTCGGAATGGTGGTATGTCTGAATGGTGACATGTCTGAATAGTAGAATGTCGGAATGGCAGCATGTAACCCACACATAAAACCATCCATTCATCCACTCACTCTCTCATTATGAATCACTACAACTCGTGCTTAACTGTTAATCAACCCCTTCACTGCGTGCACACACACCCACCCACAGCTGTGACACTTAACACATAACCGTTGTTACTTTACCTGGCTGCGGTGGTCTCTGAGACGGAGAAGCATCTGGCGCTGGCGCTGAAGCTTCTCCAGCTCTTCCAGAAACATAAACATGATTGAAAATAAAATGAGCATTTTCTCTCTCTCCATCGTCGATCAGTTAGATTAGTTAACGTTAGTTGGTTTACCGGTAGTTAGACTGTCAGCGTTCCTAGGCAACAGGAGCGACGCTATGTTACGCAAGGACACTAACGGCGACGCAAAAACGACATAGTCGAAGACCAGACTGTCTCATTTAACAACGGTTGACGCAGCTTTCGGGGGAGCCTCCGAAGCCGTTGCCTCCGGAGACCACGTAGGCTGGGTCCTTTGAAGGCTGCAGCCCCTGAATTGAGACACAGCTATTGACTGCAGTTGTTCCCATGAGAGCAGAATTCAAAATGTTCTCAAAAATTCCGTTTTTGAAAAAAAATTCTGGTATTTGCCAAACTTCATCAACTACGACTCCAAAATATTGTCAATTTTTTCAGGAAGATTGAAAATGTATTTACAGTGGGTACTAGTTTCATTTAGACGATTTCACGCGAGATTCACGCGTCAGTCACGGGAGAGTCACGCGGATTTTTTGTGGAGTAGTAATTGTGTTTTCACCAGAAGCTGCAATGTGCCCAAACGACCGCCAGGTGGCATCTGTGAGCAGCAGGACGCCTCCATAACGGGGTGTTCCCACCAAACGCGATGACGCTTCATCGCGCGTCGAGATTACATAACTACGCGTCATCGCACCAGGCGATGGCCGCGAAAAATCGCTTCCATCGCGAGTTGAAATAATTGAACTTTTGCGGCGAGTTCGCGTGAAGACGCGCCGCGACAGCCTATCAGCTTTGAGATCGTCACCGACGTGCTGACGTACGGACGTACGAACGTCCTGGTGTTACCTCCCTTGTTGCCGGCTTGCCGCTCAATTTCAAACCGAAGAGAAGAATGGAGGAGAAGTTGATCGTTGCCGTGACCACTCACCCAGAGCTGTATAGGGACAGGAACAAGAAGGACCGGGCCTGGGTGAGCGTGAGCGAGGTGTGTGGAATACCTGGTAAGTTCTGTATCTGTCTGCTGCTTGATTGCTGTAGCTATCTGTTGACGTTTGCACTAGCATAGCCCCAGTTAGCATAGCTGGCTTTACCGGCATACTTGTCTGGTTCATGGTTCAACAGTTAAGTTAATTTAATTAATTAACGTTTAATTAATTAACGTGTGGTTTTTCAGTTGATACATGTCGGAGGAAATGGAAGAGCCTCAGGGATACGTACTTGAGGGAAAGGAGAAAGGTGCCAAAGAGCGGGGCAGCAGCAGGGACAGGCAAAAAGTGGAAGTATCTTGGGGTCCTGTCTTTCCTCGACCCCTTCATCACCCCGAGACAGACGAGTGGGAACATGGGGGAGGGGGTCGAGGAAGATGGGACCCCAGATCAGAGTAGGGAGTCGGTGGAGGACGGGGGAGAGACAGCAGGCCTGTCACAGAGAGGTTTGTTGAAAAATGAAGATACACACATCATGTAATATATATGTGACCTGATCCAGCAAAATAAGTCGCAGTGACCCAAATTTCAAAATTGAGATTTTGGTATCAATGGAAAGAGGAGAAAATAAGCTTTAAAATGATACCCTAGTCAAAGTCATACATTGGATAGTTTTTAAGATATGGCGATTTTAATGATGGTCTTCCACTCACTGCTTTCGATTGAAAACCTGAGAAAAATGCGTTCAAACAATTTAGAACGTCTCTGGTTTAAAGCCTTCCGTGAATCTGGCATCTGTTCCGTACCATGTGATACACGTACCTTATAGAGGCACCGTTCAATGACCCTCGGAAAGCAGAATGTATCTATTCAGATGCTGTTTACAGCTCGTCTCTATCATAAACGGTTCAGAAGATATTTCATGTTTAGTAAAACATCTGCAAGCATTAGCATAGATGCTACGTTCGGTTTAGCATCGATGCTAACGCTCGGTTTAGCATCGCTGCTACCGCTCAGCTGAGCATCTGGCCCCATACTACGTGATTTCACGTGGCTACCCTTGTTGTCATAAATGCACCATTCAAGGACCCTCGGAAAGCGGAGAATCTGACGATTCAGATGCAGTTTACAGCTCGTCCCTATCAGGTTCAGAAGTTATAGCCTAATGTTGTGCTCCTCTCTAGAGGGTTAAAAGTTGTAAGTCAACTTTAATCGTCATTTACGTGCCTTTCCTCAATTATCTGGACTATGAAACTTTGGGAGATTGTTTTTGAATGTCGTTTCTTTGAAATTAGCAAAAAAAAAAATTTTTGAGTTTTTATTGATTTTCCACGTTATCAGCTGATTATCTAAAAATAGAACGTTGCGACTTCCGACTCATTTCGCCAGAGCGGGTCACATATATGTATTTTGATAAGAGGATAACTGACTTGCATACATGTCTCAGCAAATATATTTCTTTTTCACAACCTCAACTAATCATCATTTTCAAAGGTTTTGTGGAGATTATGTATTATTATGGCTAAACTGAATGATTTGAGTGTGTTTGTACAATGCTTTTTGACACTGAAATGACCGAGACAGTGAATACACCGTATGTACAAACAAAAGTAAATACAAAACTAATACTTTCTTGTCAATAATATAGAAGAAGAATATCAGTTTGAGGACGAGGCTGAGGAGGAACCTGCTGTCTCTCCCCCGGCTAAGTAATTATTATTATTATTATATTCTCCCTAAAATCGCATTTTTGGGGGCTTCAACATGCCCCAAAACGTGGAGTATTGTCAGGGGTCTCCTTCCCCACCAGAACCAGAACGGGATCCTTCCACTTGGTAGGCGTTGGTTGAGGAGTAGGAGAAACCAGGTACTGCACCTGTGGCGGAGGTGCTGGTCTCTCCAGGTGCCCCATGGTGGCAACCCACAGACAGTCTACAAGAATAGCCATTCCTGCATTACCGCTGAGGTGAATCTACAATGACACAAACAAAAGATTAAACATTAATTTGAAAAATGCGACTTTTACTGAACATGTTGTATCACTTCATATTGGTGATATTAAAATACATTCTACTTACACCATCACGGGCCCAGAGTCTGCGGTTACTGAGGGGGAAGCGGTCAAAATGGTGATAAAACTTAACACCTATAAAAAGAAAAAAAGAAAAGAAAAAACATTGATCATTAAAAAACACGTTTCAAAAAGGCAGTGTCAATTTAAGGTCAGAAAACCATTAAGGTGATAATATTATAAATTATATAATTCTCAAATACAATTGCAGCCATATCATTATTTTCAAACATACCGAACTGTTTTGACACGGCGGAAAATTGATTCCGGAATAGCTGTTGGATCCCCTCCGTGACCTTCAAGCGTGGTACAAGGTCAGCGACAAAAACCTAGATATAACAACATAAAAATAATCGTTAATAACTAAAAAAAAACCTATGGACCTGTACACAGCAACTTCATTTTTTTTTTTTTTAATAAAACATTACTCTGCAGACGGCCATTTGTTCAGTACAGTAGTCAGGTACTTAGCAAAGGCTTTCCCACCGTGTTCGGGGGTGGGACTGGCCGTGAGGTTGTTTCCTGGCGCAATGACACAGACAGCGTCAGGGGTCCGAGGAACAGCGTGCTTCTCGGTGCTGAGAAGAACAGCGTGCTGAACCTCGGTGCTGAGATGATCTGCGCACGCCCCAGGAACGGACAGGAAGCCAAAGGTGTAGCGATCCCCTGGCATCCGCGCGGTCCCATCCGCAAGCTCACGCAGATGGGACGCCCCTATGACAAGAACAAACTGGAACAAAAAGACAGAATTTCTCTTAGGATGAAAACAAACATTTCAAACTACTGTGTTACTTTATAGTTTGTACATACCTTCTTGCCAGGGACCTCGGCAGGAATGACCATTTTGTAGTGGTGCCCAGTGAGCTCCGAAAATGGCCATTGGCGAACTCGATGGCGCCACCCTGTGCCATGAGCTGTTGAAGATAAAATGATTGTCTTAAAAAAGGCCAACTTCCAGTAGTATTTAACCACAATATGTAAACACTAACAGACTATAGAAATGCACATAGTTAAGACTTCAACACATATGATACATTACCACATAAATGAAATGTTGATTTTAAGACTACTTACTGTCACCAGAAACACTGGGGGCCGGCTGAGGATGAAACACCTCAGCCCGTCGTGCCGCCTCCCTCCGCTTAGCTGCTTCGACACGACGGTGGGACTTGCCACGGGGCATCTACAAGTAGAAAGACACAGTCAATCAATCAATTACTCAGGACAATTACTTCATTACTTAGCATAGACAGAATAACAGTTCATGACTGAAAATACTCCTATATAATGAGGTAGCAGCCACCTTGTCTCCACGAACATTGATGAAGCTTTAACTGTACTGAAACATGCTCAAGCACATCACTGTTGATAAAGTCAAGATATTATTCTGATTAAGTATTGACCTGATGAAAACTTTTAAAATAACATTAGTTCCCCCTTCAAACACTTATAGCCAACAGATTACTAAACACAGCACAGGAACACAGGCTATTGTCACACCTCTCCACTGTTCTTATTTAGCATTAAAAACAAAGACAAAAACATCACCATACTGATAAAGTCTTTTCACTTAACAAAATCAAAACTGTTCACCACCACAGCACATTCTGACTTTCATCAAATATGTAGACATGGTTTTAATTGCATTGGAAAATTGCTTCTTTGCTGTTAATTTCCATCATGCAAAACACTATACAGACCCAGTCAATCAATTAATGATACAACACAATCAACTCAATACTTAGCATCTACAGTTAACGACTAAAAATACTATTGCTGTTAAATATCTTAATAATGAAGTCAACCTTATCTCCACAATCATATATGCTACCACAGTGTGGCTCCCATTAGCTCTTTATCACAACAAGAAGCCTGTGTACTGGCTCAGTTTCTCTGTCTAGCTCAGTAATGTAACTTTAGTTCAGTTCATATTTATTCATCACATACATAAAATGCAGTGAAATGTTGTCAGGCAGCTCCGTGCAAAGTAAACATACGGTACAAACAAATTAACCAGGATGTCTGTGTGTGTGCTACCTTGTTGCCTGTGCAGACTCAGACCTTGTCAGATCTCTGAAGCCCCGGATACGGGGGCTTCAGAGAAGAAGAGTATGAGAGTATTCCTCAACTTATCACTCCATAACTTTGAAACAACCACTGTGTCCTCAGACGATGCTGCAGTCTGCCTAGCTGCAGCTACCTAGCCACGATGATAACTAGCTGCTGTGCCAGGCTGAGCTCGACAAAACAGTTAAATTATTTTACTGCAGACACAGCTAAGTTTTTAAAACACCAACAACACCACATAAGCAATATTGTTAAAAATGACCTGGGCCACAACCAAGCTCTAAGTTAACTTACACACAATGTACTTACGGTAATGAGTGGCTTGTCCCGCGGTGAAAAATCTGGGTGGTAAAGTTGATATTGAAAGGATTCTCTCAGGTAAACCTCGAAAAGTGTTCTCTCTGCAATGAGCGTTGATAAGCACTTATCTTAGCAAAAGCCTGAAAGGGTGTTTGTCTCTCGCAATGAGTTTAGATGCAAGCCTGCTGTCAACTCAGAGTTTGAAACAAACGGAAGGAGGGAACGCCTGCGCATCCTATTTATACTGCTGGACTTCAAATTCACACCGACCAATCACAGCGCAGCACAACCTCCGACCCCTTGGTTAGGGCTGGATTTCGACTTCAAAGCGACCAATCACAGCGCAGCTCGACCTCACACCCCCTAGTTACGGTTGCTATGTGTCTTCTGGGGTATTTCTTTTTTCTTTGCTTGTTTGTTTTAATAGAATGGAATACTATACAATAAAATATAAAAGAAATACTTAATTTATCCTTGAAGTTCTCTGCAACAACTCCAAGTGTTTTTCTTTTTTTGACTCAACAGTCTTTTGTCACATTATAGTCTTTTTTTTCACATCATGCTCTTATGCACGTACAAATCCCACCTCAAAACTCTACTCTTTATGACATTTTTAGTGTGTGTCTATAAATAGGTTACTACTGTTATACTACATTTTTAGTCATTGGTCTCTATAGCTGAACAATGCACATTTCCTCAACAACAATTAAGACTACAGCTGCAGTTACACCATTTTTGTAACACAACAGAAAAGACAATAAAAATTGTATACACCACATCTGCTTCTGTGTCTATCTGGAAAAAAAGCTAGACTTCTGCTAGTTCTGTGTATTCTTCTTTTCAAACCAATGTGGTTTACATTTCATGTAATATTGTCTTCTTTTTAGCTGAGCAGCAAAATCAAGAGTCCCTCAGAGTATAGTTTTTCATCATAATTTCAATACTTTGATTTGTTTAATGTCTCTTTACAATTTGATTGAATTTACCTATGTTTCCATATGTCTTGCAGTATCTTTAAAATACTATGGAAAGTAAATGCAATGTTATTATATAAGAATGATGACTACAACTACTTCAGAACAATAAACACTTTTATTTACAAACAACAAGATAGAACAAACAAATTAAAACAAAAAACAAACTAATAAAAAATAATTCAAGACATGAAGTGGGGGGTGGGCTCTGCCGCTGGTGGAGGGGGTGGGCTGCAGTGGGGGGCCTTGTCTTCTTCTGCAGACAAATGACAAAACAAAGTTACAGTGTGTAATTTCTTTATACATTTCATAACAGAAAATGTCTTTGACACTTAGAAACTAGCACTCACCATCCATAGCAATTGCAGCTGAGGCCAGGACAACCTCCAGCTGCTGCCTGAGCTGGAGGTTGTCCTTCTCCAGAGCTTTTAATTTGTTTTCCCTTATGAGGGACCGCTGTTTTTCGGCTCTGAGGAGCCTGCCCTTTTTAATTAATAGACTTATTGCCTGCTCGTGGGCATGGTTTATAGTGTGTAACTTCTCCCTCTCCCCAACTTTGGGGTCACTGGATGTATACTGCACACAAATAAACAAAACAACAATAGAAAAAATTAATTAGCACAGATACACACCCCACAGATAAGTGACAACACATATTACACTATATTTCTCAGGAAAAAAATAATAATGGATGTTTCTAGATCACAATTGTGTTATTCTACATAATACACTCGATTAGGGCTGACACAACACATTTTTAAAAATCGACTTTCTTTTTTCTCTTTTTGTCTCTGGTTCTCATTTACAATGGTTACATTAACAGGAGTTAATGATGTCGAGGGGATGCGCGACTGGCGGGAGGGGGGGGGGTTAATAATTAACCCCTCACCCGGGTTAATAATTAACCCCCCACCCTCGTCAGTCGCGCATCCCGTCGGACGTCGAAGATAATTATCATATAATGTTAATATCAACATTGCTAATATGGTGTGTATGCTAATCATCTGTCAACAAGTGGCTTCACATGTCGGTGTCCACAGACATTATTCTTAAACTAACCATGTGCTCACCTCCAGCTAGTCACTTTCTACCGCTCAGTTAATTCATAAACATTTCTTTTGTATTGAACCACATTAATTCAATGTTTTAATTTATCCCATTTTACACCAAAAATAAAGTAATACTTACAGCGGCAATTACCAAGTCCTTGCGGACGTTGTTAATTTCCTCGTCGGTGGTGACCGAATATTTGGTGGGTGAATCCATATCCTAAAATGAAATAAAAAATAAAAACAGCATCAAACACAGTTTCATTAGTGGCAAAACAAATTTCAACTAGTTTTAGCTTCTATGCTAATAGTGATGCTATGACAACACCTACCGCAAAAGAAGACTGCTACTTCTGGTAGTAACCTGGCGGGTAAACTGGGATTTTATAGAGGGATTACCTGCCTACGTCACAGACGTTCTACTGCGCATGTCGCCTGCAGAAAGAGAACAGCAACAGCTAACAACAGCTAAATGCCCACAGGCACAGCACAGCTGTAACTGTAGCTAAGGGGTTGTGAAATTTTTACTACGACAACAACTGAAGACGAGTTCACAATGGAAAGAAAGCAGTGATTATATACGGTAAGCTTTATTGTTTTACATTACCGGTACATACTCAGCCATCACGTCACGTTACAGTTACGTTATGCAGTTGTTCCAGACTTTAGACAGGTCCGTCCTCTTCCCTCGTCTCTGACCAGGCAGCACATCAGTCCTCCTCACAGCCACGAAGTTTTGTAATCGTGAGTGTTTTCCTGAACATTACTGTCTGTAGGTAACGTTATGGATGGACAGTTGTTTTTACGGTAACCAACGCCATGCTCCGAGTGTCCGTGTCTTGTCCCGTGGCTGAGTTGCCGTTGCCGCGGTATAAACTTGATCCTCCGTGATGACGTTTTTTTCTTTTCTTTATCATTCCGTTATAAAACCTACAGTCTATGTATAAAACACACACTACATCAGAAGGCGATAAACTGTTGTAGTAGGCTGACGACATCGCTAGCTAACACCGTTTTGACTACACTGGACCCATGGAGGTAACCATGACAACCGGTTCTTTCTGCAGTCAGGCTGCACACACATCCTGATTTGTTGGTAAACAGGTAATCCCTCAAATGTAGTCCTACAACTAATATTGTTTCCTTGCCCTTTCTTGACCATTTTGAGTTTATTTGTACAGTTCTGCAATCAAAACAGACGCCATGGTGGCCTTGCAGATAGAAAGCGTACTCACTGCTCGACTTTATACACGGTCCTTTACTTCCACCTACTGTTCGTGTGTTGGTGTTGCAGAGTCAATGACACTACAGTGATATACAGTAGGTAATACGTATAGCAAGGTACAACTACAGCTGTACAGTAATTACTAGCTGTAACTTAGCTACCTAGAGCTGTGGGAGGGAAGGCTGCAGGGCTGGGCTTAGGGGGTTAGCGGGTTGTAGTGCTGCAGAGCGGTGGTGTCACTGTATTAACTGCATTATTATTATTAGTTATATTATTACTATTAATTCCATTTATTGTATTCATTTATTTATTTGTCTCCATTTTCAAAGCCAAGAGGATGACCAAGTGACCCCAGGACCATCTGGCACCCACAGCACTGCAGCCCCCCAGCCCTGAGGCTATGTCTCCTCTTTCTAGTGAGGATGTAGATGATGAAGATGACTTCAGAGTAGGGTTGTATATCTCCACCAATGAGGCCGATTCGATACGCATCTCGATACGCTGCCACCGATACGATACATTAACGATACACTGAAGCTCCCGTCGATACGATGCGATACGATTCACTCCTGTTCACGATGCGATGCGATTCAAATGCGATTTGATAACGATATGACTTAATTACAAAGAGATTTGGTTCGATATGTTTGATACAGTTATGATATGAGAGTTTCTTCCCACATCAAGTTTATTACCTCAATACCATTCTGCTTTACTTTCTGTATCAATTTGAGGCATGTAGCCTATATTTGGTTAATTTTTACAGGGCAAACCAATAAATCATATTTGAAAGGTACAGTCTAGAGGAAATAAATGGTAGAAATGAAATCCAGCTTAATTATATGGGCTAGTCTTGTGTGGTGGCACCTCTGCAGTTTGGTCTTTTGCTATATTATAATAATAATAACTTTATTTATATAGCACCTTTAAAAACACAAGTTTACAAAGTGCTTCACAAAACAACTTAAAAGAGACAAGTCACAGATGTTTTGTTGTGCACAGGACATTTCTGGGTGGAGAGTCTGTGTTTGTGAGCACTCTCCAGCCAGTGCTCACAAAGCTCAGGTGTAGCTCCATGCAGCAGAGTAGGAGAGCAACTGTACTAGCCCTGCTAGCTGTCCGGATGCTAACCGTACTATATGGTTAGCATCCGCGGCTACCACCGCTTCCCAGCTCACTACAACCAGAGCCACTACCACGGCCCTTCTCCTAGTTACAGCCAGTGACGGCCGAGTATTGACCGGCCGCTCGGCTCCAGCGCTTCAGGTCGGACTGTTTACTTTTCTTGGCAGCTCTGACTACAGCTGCTGCTGCTGCTGCTGCTGTTACCTGTCAGGGGCAGGAGGCTGCGCACGGCTAACGCGGTGGTGCATTCAGGTTGCCTCGGAAAATGAAATGATCAATGTAACCATGGAATTTACCGATGTAGAAGGCTAGAAGAGATGCATCGCAAATTCAACCATAAATTATGTCCGATGTAGCCTGAATCTACCGGTGCAGTCGCATCGCACACGTTTATATCGGACCACCGATATGAATCGGTGAATCTCCACATCCCTACTTCAGAGGACTCTGTGCCACCAGCAAAGAAGACAAGGCGCTCCAGAAACTGGTGCATGAATTTATCACTTATAGGCTAGACTACTGTAACTCTCTCCTGTCAGGATGCCAGAAAAAACTCTCTCAAGAGTCTCCAGCTAGTCCAGAACGCTGCAGCAAGGGTTTTGACAGGAGTTAATAAGTGTAGAAGCTAAAATATATTTCTGCCTGCCATTTTGCTGTAGGTTTGACGTCATTGCGTTGATGATGTCATTTGCATTCACACATTGAGGGGGTGTGGTTATTTTCTTTACTTAGTGAGTGTGTGTGTGTGGTGGCGGGAGTTTTGAACACAAAGAGAGAGAGAGAACTAAGCTCATATATTTTTTGTTGACCGTCAATTTACCATCATTTTCACCTTATCATCTCACCAGTATCATTATTAGTATTTATTGAAAGGGCACGTATTAATTTCCCTTTTGATATAACTGCTTGTTGGCTCTTTTTGATTTTTGTCACAGTAAACACTTTAAACTGATCGTGGACCCATGGAGTTTTTGGACGCGTCACAAAAGAGCTTTAAGTTCCTCAGCGGCTGAAGTTTATTGAAAGACAGCCACAACAGTAAGAGAAAGCACATCTCTCCCACCTTAGCTTCTCTACATTGGCTTCCTGTAGCATTTAGAATAGACTTCAAAATCTACATTCAAGTCGAGACTTAACACCTTCCTTTATGACAGGGCTTTTAGTTGGGGCTGGCTGCCCCCATTAATTCATAATGCACATTTCGCACATTCTGTCATAAACTGTAAACTGTCTTGTCTGTAACAACATCTATGTCCCGTCTGTCCGTCCTGGGTGAGGGATCCCTCCTCTGTTGCTCACCCTGAGGTTTCTCCAATTTTTCCCTGTTAAAAGGGTTTTCCATGGAGTTTTTCCTCAGTGGATGTTAGGGTCTAAGGAAAGAAGATGTTGTTACGATGTCATGTGAACCCTTTGAGACAAACTGTTTGTGAAAAACAGGATATACAAATAAAATTGCCTTGCCTTTCCTTGCCTTCAGTTTTGTTTTATAGTCATAGTTTCATAGTTTCTGTCAAGGTTTCCTGGTTTCATAGTTTCAAAGTCATAGTATTATAGTCATAGTTTCATAGTCTATTCAAAACTACTTTTACACGGTTTACTTACTACATGTTCATAATAAAATTACTCCATTTGGTGAGAAAGTGATATAGTTTATTTTTTCCCCATCATCATAATCATCATCATCATCATCATCATCATCATCTTCAGCTTTATTTGCATGACTCAGGGTCCATAAACACACACAAAACTACATTGATTGTATACTGTGCACAATGTTATTAGTTAATGCGCCACAAGGTAAATTTCATAGGCTATCGAAAAGCTCCAATAAGGTTTAACACCCACAACTATGGTTTGACAACCTTTGTCACTTTACATATATATCTATAAAATACTGAATTGACTCATTCCATTAAGAATTGAGCTTCTGAAATTATTTTTTTAGAGGGGGGAGGGTTGAAATTTTTCGCAAAAAGGTGATCCTTATTTTAAAACAGGTTGCATTATATATATGGTTCACACATTTCCTGTCCATGTAGGATACCAAATTTTAGGTTAATAAGTACAACTACTGAGGGAGATGTTTATATGACATTATGGGATATTTTGGTGGTGAAGGAAGAGGTGTACAGATGGTACATGTGTTTCAATCACCTTTGTTGTTGACGTGACATTTTCAGTGAAAAACCGTAGCACCTACAACCTACTTTTTTTTTCTTACAGTACATGTTGCCGAAAGCTGCAGTTTGAATAAATAAATAAGACGACGCCACAACAACATGCCATTAGATGATTTAATGGGATGAATAAATGACAATACATAGAGTGAAAAAGGTGAGGTTATGTTGCTTTCCAGTGTGGGAGGACGAACTGGAGAGATTCAAAGTTGGGCTTCTATCTCTGCGTTGTTCCATCAGAGCTGGACCAATGAGGCTCACCTCAATGCAAGATCAAAACAAAACAACTACTATTAAAATTTCAACCCCTAAGTGAACATTTAAGCTGCCGAACATGAATGGATTTTGTCTATGTCTCCCAGTCATTTTGAAACGTCATCCTGTGAAATTCTCATTACTTCAGGTCAAAGGCATCCCTATACAACTTAATTCTCCCATTAACTTAATTCTGTTGTCTAGAGATGTGTCACACCTCATCTTATGCATTTTGGGGTTTCTGGAATAAAAGAGTGATGTAAAAAAAATATGTGTGCATACATGTGTTAGATATGAATGGTTACCTGGCAATTGAAAGGCACGGAGATGCTTTCTTCACTGGACCACACCTAGATAGCCAAAACATCATCTTCTGAGAGAAACTTGATGTTCTCTTTCTTCTCCACCCCAGGTGCCTCTGCTGCAGAAATTAATATCTCACTGCAAAGGAATGATGCGGACAGATGATTAGAATGTCACTCATTTTGTAGGATGACAAAGGATAATAATCCATTAGGTCATCATGCCTGAAATAAACAAAATACTCTTACTGTTCTTAAGACACATAGACTCCAATGACCCCAAACATAAATAACACCAACATTTTCTTCTGTTAGAAAGGACACACAGGCATGGTCAAAAATTAGCTGTTTCTTGCCAAACTCCAATTCCTCGTTTATTTTACCTGGCAAAATCAACATGCCCTTTTTGTATGAAGTACACTTCACTGCAACTATATGAAGTCATGCTGCCCTCATGTTGAAAAATAATGTGTCGTATTTTACACAGAAATCATCCAATTTGATCAAAACTTCAAGTGATGAAATTACACCCTTGAATGCAGCTCAGAACTTGCTATACTCCTACTGCCCCTGGTGGAGGAAACACCAACCTCCCCCAACTCCTTCATGTCATTATATTATGCAATATCAGACTTTTTCAAAACTTAATGTATGATGAGGGACCACCCATGAACACACCTACAAACAACTGCTTAGAACCCCCTTGTGGATGAAGGGAATATTACTTTTTTTTGGCCTCCTTCCAGTTTTTGTCCCACTCTGCTTCACGCCACTGCCCCAACATGCCTCAGGCCCCGCGGTCGCATGGGCGAGCGAGGGCCCGTCATCGCCGCTTGCGGCTTTAATTTTATATTGTTTTTGTATTATATTTTTTCAATCTTTTATTTATATATATACTATATTTCATTTTCTAAATAAATCTGTTTTCACAAAAGTGAATTACCTTTGTTGTCTTTCATCTTCTCTCACCAGACAATTATCATCAGACTTGTTGCATACCTTCAACATTTTATACTGTAAATTTAGCTTCCAGCTGTGCAGAGCTTATAGTCCAGTAATTTTAGGCCAAAAAAGGGGTCAACGTTAAACAAATTGCAACAGAAGCAAACTCAACTGATTTTGTATCCTCAACATGTCCTGAGTGAGGGGAAAAAAAGCCCCGAAGAATCCCATTAGGGGAAAGTTTTGAAAAACACCCAAACATATCCCATTTATACGCATATAAAAAAAATTTTTCACATGAATAGGGTAAAATTTATAACCTTTAGATATCTCCATGAAAATGACTGAGTTGATTACTTACATTAAGACAAACAAAAAATGTATTACAAGTTTTTTGAAATTCTTTGTTAACATGAGCAAATTTGCATAAATTTGCATAAATTGCACCGTTTTGACGGCACATGTATATATGAAGTTGCTGTGGTGGTACCGGCATGAAAATTGGAATGAGTTGACTCCATCGGTCAACCAACACGAAACCACTTTAAATTTCAAGATGACTGCAATTGACAGTCACATCCTTAGTAGAGCAGGTATGACATGCTCCGTCTCTATTAATGCTCATGGGCCTAAATTGGTTCCATTCCTTAAGCTTTTTAACTGTAATATGTAACAAGATTGAACAAGACATTTTCACCTGCTCTACCCAATGTTTAGATCAGGTGTTGTATGTATGCAAATTAGCCATACGTAATTGGATTATGCACTGTTGGCTCATGTCATACCTGCTCTACTAAGGATGTGGCTGTCTTGAAAAATCAACCAAAACCCGGCCATAGCAGCGTATTTCAGTTTGTGCGAATCAGGGGATTTTACAGTCATCTTGAAATTTAAAGTGGTCGACTTGTCGGTTGACCGATGGAGTCAACTCACTCCAATTTTCATGCCGGTACCACCACAGCAACTTCATATATGTGCCGTCAAAACGGTGCGATTTATGCAAATGTATGCAGATTTATGCAAATTTGCTCATGTTAACAAAGAATTTCAAAAAACTTGTAATACATTTTTTGTTTGTCTTAATGTAAGTAATCAACTCAGTAATTTTCATGGAGATATCTAAAGGTTAAAAATTTTACCCTACTCATGTGAAAAAAATGTTTTATATGCGTATAAATGGGATATGTTTGGGTGTTTTTCAAAACTTTCCCCTAATGGAATTCTTCGGGGCTTTTTTTCCCTCAATCAGGACATGCTGAGGATACAAAATCAGTTGAGTTTGCTTCTGTTGCAATTTGTTTAACCTTTTCTCATAAAATGACTGGACTAAGGCGGGAGATCCTGGCACCAACCCTGGCTAGCAGGTCTTCAAACTGGGCAACAGTCAGCCTGAAGTACCGCTGGAACCGGCTGTCGTCCAGGCGCAGCTCCTGCAGGAGACGGTGGAACTCGCCGAGCTCACGCCGCCTCCGTAGGGTAGCATGCACCCAGAACCGACGTCGGTGCCTAGCCCGCAGACGAAGCTGGGAAGTCCTCCAGAGCAGGTACAGTGCAGCGATGGTGGTTATCTCAATGTTGTTGTTTGGGCGGGCTCGTCGCGCGACGCGATGCCGCGATGAGGCGTTTTTTGGCATATTGGACCAGCGTCAAAACTGGAGCGCCTAGCGCGACGCGATGTCATTTCACGCGCGACTAAATCGCGTTCATCGCGTTTGGTGGGAACACCCCGTAAGACAGCAGCACAGAGCAGTGAACACGAATGGTAAATGCAATATAATAATAATAATACAGTATAGTTTTTCAATGAGAAAAATGTGATGACGACAGCTACAGTATACGTCTCACTCTCTTTTTTCGGTCCTCAGTCTCGTCAGCTCCAAACACACCCGTCTGTTTTTAAAATGAGCCAACTACTGTACAGTAGTGCCGCAGATTTCTCATTCCCCACCTTGTTTGATTGAGAGTGTTGCTGGATGATTTCTCGTGAATGAACTGGCAAGAGCCTGGGTCACTTTCGGACTGGGCGATAAAACATAGGATATCCTGAAATAACTTTTCCTCAATAGAAATAGGCTACAAGACACGGCCGATACAAAGTTGATAGGTTTCATTCATCCATGTTTTGACAGTGTGTGTGTGTGTGTGTGTGTGTGTGTGTGTGTGTGTGTGTGCCGAGCGGACCCGTTTAGAGAGACACGCGTCTGTATGGGACAGGCTTCTATTTAATTTAGAACAAACCTCATGCTCAGCAAAAAATGAAAATATATAGTCTAATATAATAAAATGGTTCTGTTGTTTGGCCACTGTTTAAAAATAGGTCTGATCGGTCCAGGGCAGCATTCATTTACAAGTTTACTCAGCACCAGTTAAACTTCTTCTAAATTAACGTACTGTAAACATTCAATAACTGGGTCAGGTCGGACTACGGGCTTCTTTTTTTTCTCTTCTTCCTAACAGGAGAAATGAGGTGTGCGCTGCGCTGAACTCGCTTCTCTCTTGACGCGTTGGAGCTCTGTTTGTGATTTGTCTGCTGCCTTGAATCCGCCCTTTATACGTGCGCGTTCACAGATTCACAATAAGACAAACCAGGGTTGAGTTACCGAGTTGATAACCAGCGTCGTGGTACCGCTGATCCGGAGTGACAGTGTTGTGAAAATCGCTATGAACTGGTGCTCTGCAATCTCAGTTTCAAAGAAAATTGATTGATTGATTTTTACTTAACGAAATGAAACGAAAACAATATTATATTAATGTATTGTTGTAACTTTAGAAAATATAATCCAGGGGAAAAAAAAGGCTTACAAACATGGACCAAAACGGCTCAGATACGCACTACACATCTTATGAACGTTATGTAAAGTAATAACTTTATTTTTTATATACATATTTTTTTAATGCCACCTCTAAAATTAGAATGAAAAATATTTTACTATGATCCACCTTCTCGGCTCTATTGGAAGTAATGAGCTTAATAGACATATAAAGTAAAGTATGCCTTTATTCATCCCACGACGGGGAAATTCGCAAGTTACAGCAGCAGTGCATACAAACACACTCACACATGCCATGCACACTGTGGTGGACTGGTAATAAATATTAGCAATGACCAATAGGTGTGCTTGTAATAATTGCTGTGACGACAGCTGGACACAATGTAACACATTAGCGACACATTAGCATCCTCTTTATTCTCTGACCAATGGGTGTGTTTGTGGATACTTCACTCAAGTACATTGTCAGGGGGTCCGCCCACTATTCAGACATCCCGCTATTACGACATCCCTCTATCTAGACATGCCGGTAGTCCGACATTTTTGATACCGCTATTCCGACACGTCTTTTTTTTTTTTTCTTTTTTTTTACAGCTGCGATACCCAAGTGCGTCTCTCTCTCTCTTTTCTTTTCAGCATGCCTATCACTGGTTTGATGAGGGAGTGATGTTCTTAAACTCAACAACTAAACTATCAAGTCACAAACAAAACTGACACACGATAAACAAACAGAACTATGCTGCAGTTTGTTTGTCAAGTTAACCTGTCACCTTCAGCACCACGGACAGCGCCGAGCTGCAGCTAAACCAAATGTACACGCTTGCACATGTTTTACAAAATGTCAACAAAACATGACAACTTCTGAACCGTTTATGATAGAAACGAGCTGTAAAAAGCATCTGAATTGTGAGATTCTCTGCTTTCCGAGGGTCATTGAATGCTGCCTCTATGACAACAAGGGACCGTATAGGGTGCGTGTAATCACGTGGTACAGGAACAGATGCCAGAGTCACTGGCAAAAACTTTAACTGCTATTTTCTCAGGTTTTAGAACGGAATAAGAGAGTAGGAGATCGTAATTCAAATGGCCACATCTCGAAAACCATCAAATGTATGACTCTGACTAGGGTATCATTTTAAAGCTTATTTTCTAATCTTTCCATTGATACCAAAATCTCAACTTTGAAATTTGGGTCACTGTGACTCATTTTGATGGATCGGGTCACATATATGGTCAGCACGTGCATATTAATTAGCCATGTGCGCTCTGTGGAGCGACAACAAAGTGACAACAGTGACAACAGTGACAACGAAGACAACGGGCGGAGGGCGGGGGAAAGAAAGCGAGATATACGGCGACATCGGGCAATAAATCAGTCAGAAAAATTATCTTGCATTTTAATAAGCTACAATAAAAACAAAAACCTCCCAAATCTCAACAAAAGGGAGCAGAAAGAAGAATAATTGTATGTAATCTGCCCGTTTATCCCAGAAAATCTTTTTTTTCCTTTTACCTATGTTAAAACAAAAGCAGGATTTCCAGGATAGTTAGGCCTACCGTTACTTTGAACGCCTTTCCACAACACAGTTAAAGCTCTACTGGACTTGGTTTAGGTCATTTTCCATTACAGCTGAGTCCTTCACAGTTCCTCCTCAGAGCCGCGTTGTCTCACTCTTTATTCTCTTGTCAGCTCCAAACACACGTGCACCTCGTTAACTCAGGTGACATAATAATAACAGTCTCAGTAGCTGCAGATTAGTGTGCGCTGCTGCCGGTGTGTTTTTAAACTTGGAGGGTTTGTTTTTTCTTCTCTCTTATAGGCCTATGTATTTGTGTATGAGAAACAGTGTCTCAGATGGGGAAAAAAATAAAATAAAATCAGAAGGACACGTCTGACTATAACGTAATCAATCAATGTCGGAAAAGCGGAATGTTTGAAAAATAGTAAAGTGCCGCTACTCCGACAATTAAAAAAAAAAGTCGGAATAGTGGGACGCTTGAAAAATAATGTTAATGCCGCTATTCCGACAATTAGAAGTCAATGTCGAAATAGCGGCATGTCGGAATAGCAGCATGTAACCTAATTTAACATGATTTCCAATTTAAGTTCTGGCTGTGTAGTTATTCCTGTTGTACGTGATATAATCTAAAGATATCAGAGCATGGGGTAAACCTTTATGTTTATGCTAGGATAATGTAAAAATCCAGTTGTTTAGTTTTACTGCTATCTACTTGCATGTGTATGTGTGTGTATATATTTGTTTTTATATACACAGACACAAACTTTATAAAAACCCAACACTCTGATATATTGATATTATATTGTGTAACAGGAATAACTCCAAAGACAGAACCATTTTTGTTTTTAAAAACTCTGATCAGTCTATTATACACGAATATCTGGTATTGCTCACTCGCTCACTCTTGATCCGCATATAAATGATTATATAAAAAATGAAAAGGAAAACACACAGACGCGCAAATTGAAATGACCTACTGTAGTGTAGTCTAACAATTCAGTGACCTAGAGCTGTAGACCTGTAGATATCAAACGCAACTGGACTTGGTTATTTTGTCTAGGAAGACGTTTCACCTCTCGTCCAAGAGGCTTCATCAGTTCATCTGATGCGTAGGCTACATAAACTGATGAAGCCTCTTGGACCTGGACAAATTACCTGGACAAATGAGAATATTCACAGGCTTAGACGTTCTGTGTCCTGCACAATATGGCGGCCCCGCTGACGTATCGCCAGATATAGAACGCGGCATCTACGTTTCTATATCTATGAGAAAAACCAAAAGATTGAGCACAGCTGGGTTCTCTACACACCACTTTCACAGCCCTGCTTTAAACGGTCAGTTTAGAATCTTCGCTCTGGTAGCTGAGGTAACCATGGTAACCATGGGAGTGAGGGCTTGAATATTCAAATCACCCGGCTTGTGATGTACTCCGGATACGCAAATACACTAAAGCAATGAAAAAGTTATTATGCAAAACTCACTTTTTAACTCCAAAGACAGAACCATTTTTGGTATTGCATTAGGCTATGTCCCGGGGACATATTATGCAAAACTCACTTTTTCATTGCTTTAGTATATGTATTTGCGTATCCGGAGTGCCTCCTCACCCCTTAAACATAAGTTTTGACAGGAGGAGCCAGCTGAGGAGGCTCGGGCACCTGTATAGGATGCCCCCTGGACGCCTCCCTCGTGTGGTGTTCCGGGCATGTCCCACCGGGAGGAGGCCCCGAGGAAGACCCAGGACACGCTGGAGTGACTACGTCACTCGGCTGGCCTGGGAACGCCTTGGGGTCCCCCCGGAAGAGCTGGAGGAAGTGTCCGGGGAGAGGGAAGTCTGGGGATCCCTGCTCCGACTGCTGCCCCCGCGACCCGACTCCGGATAATGTGGCGGACAATGGATGGATGGATGGAACTTAACCAGGGGCGTCATGCAACCCAAAAATTGGAGGGGGCACAGTGAATGTGGATGTGCTATCGTGTGCAAAATTTTTTGGAGGATGCCCTCAAATCACTTATTTTGGGCACTTATACAGGACTCTACACTAGTATTTGTTGGTTTATTTTTTAGAGCACAGCACAATGAAAAATGTTTAAGTAACACGTTATTTAACCTTTAAATAATGTTGAGGGTCCAATGTGACCCATTTTTACATTTAGGAACAGTAAAAACACCCTTATTTTCCTTTGACTTTAAGTTGAACTTGTTCTTGACCAACACAATATTTGATACATACAGATTAAATGGTCTTTCCTGCCACTACACTATGATGATTACTGTATTTAACTACTTAAATCACAGTAGCTAAACTGATTTGTTGAACTGAGGACAGACAGACAGCTCTGAGGTTGAAGTCCTAATAATGAGATGAGATGAGATGCTCTATGACTGTGACAGGTCTGTAGCTACGTCTTGACCACATGTCAGCTGTTCAGCTATAGCAGAGGAAACTCCGCTGTTCTCAGCTCCGACAAGTGCTTTACTTTTTTTTTATTAAGCTCCGGTAGCGACCGGCTCAAATACGGGAGTATACTGTAAATCGGCACGGATCTGGTGTGTTTATCAAAGTTTGGTCGCCGTGCTGAGGCACCGGGTCGGTTTGAGCTGTGTTCATGAAGTTAAGAGGCTGCTTTCAAACTCTTCAGGCAGTGATCAGCTTTTTGACTCGTTACTCACTGGTCGTCGGTGTTTTAGCGATGGTACAGGCTGAGGCCAGTAGGCAACAACAGACAGTGTTGTTGTCTCTTTTCACCTCTCTCGTGTGATCAGTGCGCCCTCAAATCTGTTCCACTGTTAAAGCGGTGCAACTTGGTGGACGTCACCGTGGTAATTTAAATGCGTGAGAAATACAATGTGTGGCGTGTGAGCGTGTGAACGGGTGGGAATGCGTGTGTCACACGCCAAATGCGTGAGACTTGAGAGCCCTGCCATGGTTACCTCAGCTACCAGAGCGAAGATTCTAAACCGACCGTTTAGAGCAGGGCTGTGAAACTGGTGTGTAGAGAACCCAGCTGTGCTCAATCTTTTGGTTTTTCTGACCAAAGCATGTTACTAACATAACTTTTAGACATCAAGGTACCATGTCAAGAAGCAGAAATGAGCATAATATGTCCCCTTTAAAGCTGCTGCTCACACAGTGAATATGATGAGCTGTACTCACCAGTGTTTGGTAGAGACTCTGCTGTGTTGCTGACAAACTCCTGATGGACTCACTTTGACTTTCTGTCTCGTCTCAGTTGTCAATTTCTCACACTTTACTTTTTAACTTCTGGACGGTGACGCTGTGTGTCTGTGATTTTATTGTGTTGAGTGTTTCTCAGGTGAACATGGAACAAAGATGAAGCTTCATCTGACAGGTGGGAGGAGCCACAGCCTGACCATTGATACCATCATCCTCCATAAACCGGGTCATAAACTATAAACCTCTCTCTGCTGGTGGACGTCAGACTTCTTCACCAACAGACCACATATAACTGTCTCTAACTATCAACTAATCACGACTACATAAAGAAATATGAACTGGACTTTGCATTGCTGCAGTTCCACATTTCATCTCCACACCCCAAACTGTTCCTCCCCACTTGGTTCCTTTTTTTTCCTACCTTTGCCTCCATTATTATTATTTATTTTTTCTTCTCTTCAAGCTTATCTACCATGTAATTTGAAATATAACTGACAGTACACGGATATCTGTTCTACTGCATTATAACCTCAACTCCTTTTGTCCTCCACAACTCCAGCACTTTAACCCCCACTGTCCTTACATACACCACTATTAGCAACCACTTTAAATCACACCTACAACAAGAATTATGTGCTGGACTCGCTACAGGCTCATGCACCATCTACACACCCCACACAGCCATTTCCTCCATTTCACTTGTTACTCGTACAGAAACAAGGCGTTAAAGCTTACACATAACCAAAACACTATAGAGGCCACATGGTGTGTGCAATTTTACTATTGGGACAACTTTATAACTATAATATTCTGTGTTGTTATATACGGCATTTTAGATTGTAATTGCCCAGTTTTTATGTGCATTGTATTGCATTGTACTGTGTTTTATTATTTTCTTTTAGGGAACTATGCCAGCTAACATCTGGCAGGGGGACAGCCAATGTAAATCAGCCCTTGGCTGCAATTAGGTACCTCCACATTCTTTCTATCTTTTGTCAAAATATGTTGACTTATGTACACACCCCCTTCTTGAATAAATAAATAAATAAATAAATAAATGGTAAAATTGTAGAGTGTCAGGACCAGGAAATGACATCATCAAACCATAATCCTGGACTCAGGTGAACCACAGGACTCAGTCTAGACCTCCTTCAGGACTTTGTCTCCATCCAGTCCTCCAACACCAGAATCCAGTTTGCTGATGACACCACTGTGGCGGGACTCATCAGTGACAACAAAGAGACCTTCTACAGACTGGAGGTGAAACATCCTGGTCCTAAACCACCACAACAAAGGAGGACATTGTGGACCCACTTAGCCCCTCTCTCCATCAGTGGGGAGGAGGTGAAAGGTAGCTCCATCACATTTTTACACCTCTGTGGGCCACACCACTTCCTGTTTCCCCTGCTCATCCTGGTCAGCAAAACCCACCCCAAACAATTTGATTGACAGCTTTCCCTTACAAAAGAAAACAATCAGACATGTTAATGTCTTTTAAACCAATATGTTTCTCTTTATTTTTCCACATATATTTTTCCATATTTTCTTTTACAGATTTACTGTTTTTGTCTTCATGATGAAGTGATTACGGTCACAAACACCTACTCTCATACAGAATCAGCTATGTAAAGGTAAAGGTAAAGGTAAAGGTACTTTATTTGTCACATATACAGCTAGTACAGTGAAATTCTTTCTCTGCATTTAACCCATCCCTGAGGAGCAGTGGGCAGCCACGGTGCAGCGCCCGGGGACCAACTCCAGATTATGAGCCAGTGCCTTTGGTCAGGGGCACTGACTGGAGGATCAGGCTAGCTGGCATGTTTTTAGTGGTGGGGGAAACCGGAGCACCCGGAGGAAACCCACGCAGACATGGGGAGAACATGCAAACTCCACACAGAAAGGACCTGGGCGGCCGGGGATTCGACCCAGGACCTTCTTGCTGTGAGGCAACAGTGCTAACCACTGTGCCACCGTGCCGTAAGTGTAAGGGATAATGTATAGTTCGGAGGTTGTTATGGAGAAATAAATCCCAACAGGATGTATGGTTCGCGTCGGGCCGAACAACGCCCCTTAGCCGTGGTATAATGAGCATATACCACGGCCTGCCGTGATATATTGCTTAATTAACAACCGACGAACTATACATTGTCCCGCTTAGAACACGGCATTAACGAGTAAAATGATTAATTAACTTAATTAACAAAATCAAAATATGACTTTCATCGATTTATAATTGCATCATTTAGCGAATCTGCAAGACTTGCACGTCCGCTGTTTTGCTGAGCCTCCTGCATTATGAAGCCTTTGATAATTAATCAGTGGATCGATGGATTACCATACACGTGTTACGATGTGTGTATTGTGTGTAGTCGTGGCTATAAACAAGAGATTAACTTTACTGTTTACGGGGTGTGTTTGTGCCGCCGCGGAGTCGCGGTGCCACCAAGACGAGAGGAGCTGTGACACCGGGTGAGAGGCTCTGATCAGCAGCAATTTAATTCAATTTCAGATTAACACAGGCCTAATGAAAAAGACAGAGCCTCTATCATGGATGTGGGATGTAACAAAAAGAAAAGGAAAAAAAAGCAGGCCAGTGTTCAACACCTGTAAATGTCACAGTGGGGATTTTACACCCTCTGATTCAAAAAGGAAAAACAAAAACCATGAAAATCTGTAATTATTAATAACAAAGCAAAGTGTTCCACTCAAATTACATACATATTGATACTTAAGCGTTTACCTGAGCTGACATAGGGCGTGTCTTTGTTTACCCACCAACTGAGTGGGTCACGTAACTTAAAACTATGAACTATCTCTCTGACTGCTTCTCTCTGATATCTCCGAACAGTTTATCCAGAAAAAAGAGGCAAAGCATCTGTGACAACTTTTAAGAAGAAAGCTATGAAAACATATCACTTGCTCTTTATTCTCTATTCACTTAATAGCCTAGCCCCCTGGCTGCTGTTCAATAGTTTGTTTATTAGTACATTAATGATAACTGCCCTTGTATTGATTCTACTCTGTCAATAAATAATTTTTAAAAAGTGAGGAGCGGAGTAGCGGTAGAGCCGTTGCAAGCGCCACTTTCAAAAGTTTAACGTTCAGCTGTTGTTTACGTTTGGATGGAATCAGGAAATGCTCTGAAGGCTAGACCATCCCATTTACCGACGGTTGATGCGGCCGTCGACCGGAGGAGCCTCCGAAGCCGTTGCCTCTGGAGACTGCATAGGCTGGGTCCTCCGAAGGCTGCAGCCCCTGAATTGGGACACAGCTAACTGTGAAAGTGAATGGAAGGACATTCCGCCCCCGGAGAACAGAAGCCCTCCGTCCTCCTCTAGCCCCCCCTTCCTGCTCCCTGCTCTTCACACAGACTGCTCTGTCTCCTCCGCCTGCAGGCGTCGCTATTGAACTGTTTTAAATGGATTTAGTGGATTTTCTTCCATAAAAGTGAATTAGAAATATATTATAAAGGATTTGGCAATGATTTATTTCAACCAGTTACTCTTTCTTAAAAATATGTTGATCTTCCTCTTGCTTCTCAAAAATAGAGGACCAACCTCCTCTGACTCTATGGATCAGCCTCCACTGGCTCTCACACTATGGAGCCTGTAGTCACCGCCACTGGAACAACAAGACTTTCACAGTGTTTATCAGTTAATAAACTGACCATTAAAAAAGTAATTATGAATTAACTGATTATAATTGAATTGTAAATGATGCACAATAAATCTTTCATTTCATTTAGTTATTTAAATTAGGTATTTATTTTCCAATTAGTTAATTTTATTTTATTATATTTTTTTTGTTAATTTCCTTTCTTTGAGATCCCCCATTTGGGAAATTCCTCAGTTTGCCTCGTGTATATGTTTGTCTGTTTTCTTGATGGTCTGTTATTTACTTTGTGAATATATACCGGGAAAAAAAAGGAAAGGACAAAATTGCAAAGAGAATGAAATGACTGATTATGTTTGTGAAGGCAATAGCTTTGCAATAAAGTAGCCTATTAAAAAATAAAATAAAATAAATCTTTCATTTAACTTTGTTTGTGTTCCTGCACAACTTTTGTATCATAAAATGTTGTGGTTTTCCACCTCCACAACTATTTATTCTTCCTGACTGGTGACTCGTGGTTTGTGCCGGCAGCTGTGATTAAAGCAGAAGTAAATGATATATTTGTGTTAATATAAGTCTTAAAGCAATACTTACCTTTCTGGAACTTTTGCACATTTCTTTGTCTAAGTTAAAATGCTATTAACCTCTTCATGCAGAGGCCATTTTTGGCAATTTCCGCCTGTTTTTGTATCACTGCAATTAAAGCTTTTTATTTACAGAAGTACTAATCCCACAACTATGGTTAATGGCTTAAATGAAAGAAAACCTTTGTCCCTTTACATCTATATCTATAAAATATTGAATTGAGTCATTCCATTAAAAAATGGGCTTCTGAAATTACAATTATTTTTTGAAAAAAAAAAAAACGAGTTTGAAATTTTTGGTGAAAAGGTGATATATCAAAATCCTAATTATAAAACAGGTTGAATTTTACATATATGGTTCACACACTCCCTGTCCACATATGTACCAAATTTTAGGTTGATAGGTAAAACTACTGAGGCACTATAGAGTTTTTCCAAACAGTGTCCCTTGGCGATGTACAGCGTGCAAAAACTGTCCAAAATTGTCCAATTTGGCTAAAATGCACACTGCAAGATTTTAGTGAGATTTTTTTTTTTCCAACAGATAACTTACTGGGGCCAATCACATACTTGATGGCTTTTAGGAACACCAGTTACATAAGTAAAATGCCATTTGAAAATTTAATTTATGGGGATGAATATTTAGTGTCCAAAACCCATCCAAACAGGAATTTGACCTATTTTCGCCTGTATTATATTGTTATTTTCCTTTAAAACTCCAGAAGTAAACATCCCACAACCATCAGTGATGGCTTAAATTAACAAGGACATTTGAAATAGTTCATTTTGTCTTTTATTATTATTTTAATTAAACTTGGGGCAGTAAAAACACACTTTTTGTGGATACTTGTATTGCTTACTTGTTGACACTAGGGGGAGAGGGAACCACATGAACCAGCTGGGTGCAGGCTTAAGCTTTGCCCAATCAGGGATCATTATACATCAGGTCACACCTTAGAGTCTCTGCTATTGGACCAAAAAGTTTTCACCCCCGTGACTTTGATTGACAGGCGACGAGAGATGCGCAAAGCGGGTGCGCAGTCTGACGGATAATAGCTCATAGCATTAGCACTGCGGGTAAACGTAACCATTAACGGATTATCTGGTCACGATGGATTAAATCGCCCATGCCTGTTTTGTCGAGCACATCTTCAGCTTGAAAAAGAGGGTAAGCTTGTAATTTTATTCAGTGTTTTAGTGGGTCTGTGACTGATAATGTCCGTCTTTTTCGGCACTCGAAAATGACTTCCGGGTTTGTTTGTCTTGAATGAGCAGGCTTGTTTAAACCTTTAATGGGGTAAAAACTGCATTTTTGTGCTTTGCTTTTGTTTATGACAGTTTATGATTTTTTGGTGGTGAAAGAAGAGGTGTACAGATGGTACATATATGTTAAAATCACCTTCGTTGTTGACGTGACGTCACTTGTGGGCTGCCGTAGTCTGATATTGTTTGAGACATTTTCAGTGACTGTGAAAAAACCGTAGCACCTAGAAACTTCATTTTTTTTTCTACATGTTGCCGAAAGTGTCCTTAAAAGGTCTGTGGTGGAGTTTTCATTACAGCATGCCTACTTTTCGTTGTATTAAGGACGCCGTTCATGTGTTATTGATTTGGGACGCCGGCGTCCCAACCACTAGGGGGCCTGCGTGAACAGGTAATCTGATGATACATTAAAATGTAAGAGAAACCCAACAGGGTTAAAAACTCATCATTTTTTCATTCTCATATAATTCTGAGAAAAGTCTGACCAATAATATTATTCGGTCCGATTAATAAGATTTGACGAGCGACCGAACCTACTTAATATGTAATCACTTTGTGCACCCCTCTCCTCCTCTCCCCCCTCCCGACCAGGAAGAACGCTTATTGACAGAGCAGTAGCAGGACAGAGCAGAGGAGACTAGAGTCACAACCATAGACTGTAAAAAGAAGGTCACAACACACAAGAAAGAAGGTTTTTGGAAATAAATAGTTTTTTAAAAGACCAATAACTGCAGCCGCAGCTGGTCGTGGAGTTTCATGTCTGATATTGTAACGTTGATAGTGAGCAGCCCCGAGTGATACGTAAACACAGGTGTCTATAAAGCATCCAGTGCTAACGGCTAGGGGGCTAGGCTACTGTTAGCTCTGTGCTAACGGCTAGGCTACTGTTAGCTCTGTGCTAACAGCTAGGCTCTGTGAGTTCTCAGCGGTCCGGACCCGGTTGAACTCCGGACCGGCGCGGCTCGACTCGGCTCGGTCTGGATTTATTTTCGGCCTGAACCAGCGCATCAGGTGGCGCTGGTCCGGCTGCCAGCCCGGCTCGTTGAGAACTGTAATCTGTAACAATCACTTCCCCTGCGTCTCCAGTAGCAGTAGGCTAACAACAGTTTATTATAAAACTCATCAGTCATCATTACTGAGTCCGTTTATATGGTTTAAAACTCCGGTGTTGTGTTTGTTTGTGTTGTTCCCGTTTCACTCGCGTTCCTGTTCTGTTTACCGTTGCCATGCCAACGCATGCAGCAGGGAGGGAGGGGGCTCGTGGAGCGGCGCAGGAGGGAGAGGTGGGTGGGACTTGTGAGGGAGGTGGAGCTGTTGATTTTCAAATGTTTGTGCTGTGCTGAGTGAAATGCCAGATCGGTAAGTATTGCTTTAAATAGTTACATCTTCCGACAGCAATCACTTACATAGAGTGTTTGGACCGAAACGCGGGTCTGTCAGTCTCTCTGCTCTGCTCTGAGCCGAGGAGAAAACATTTATCGTATCCTACAGTTTTTATCCAATGAGGAGAGAGAACGGCATGCAGGGCTGTGTGTGCAGCCAAGGGACGCCGTGAATGTGGTGACGTAGGGACGAGGACTGTTATGGTGCGTTCACAGAAACTCGTAACTCATGTTTTTCCGACCTGTGAAGTCGTACCAGTTCGATCTGGTACGAGTTCACGGGTCGGAAGTTACGAGTGGCCGTTATAGTGACTTTCACAGGTAAAACAAGTCGGAAAAACACGAGTGGGTTGCCTGGAACGCTACAAAATCGTAAGTTGTGACTAGAAGCTGTAATTTACGGTTTCAAAAGCCTGCCTGGAACGCAGCATTAGCCAAAATGACCGGATCGCTTACTTCTGCTTTAATGTTGACAAAGTGATGTTTTTACAGTCGGGAGTTTATACACTGTATTATATTTTGAAATTTACCGGATGCTTTGTGTGTTTGACTTCTGGTTTGGAGTGATCTAATCTATGTGGATTGACGCGTGACGTTCTTAATTTGCATGTTTGGTATTGAAGTAATCCAAAAGTAACTAAAGTAATCCATTACATTACTTCAATTTTGTGATACTTAGAGTGAGTTACTGATTACATTTTTTAACAGGTAACTTGTAATTGTACTGGATTACATTTTTAAAGTAACCCTCCCAACCCTCCACGACACCGAGTAAGACCCCCCCTCGAGAGATCAAGTCTGCCAACCGCTAGCTTCTCTAGTTGTAGCAACTTCAGCAATGACCGTACAATAACAATACACTGCAGTCTATTTTTCCATCAGCAAACTGCCATCAAAAAGCCACTCATAGCCACAAATAATGCTCTGAACAGCACCAAACTTCATCAACAGCACAAACACTCGCCCACGCTCCTCCAGCCACTTGATCATTGTGGGGAAGCCCTGACAAGTCGATTACCGAATGCATCATTGTTCCTATCTGTCTTCCCTCTGTGTTTTTAACAATAAATAGGCAAGTGTTGACAGGGAAATGAACGAAGTTGAGTTGTTCAAACCATCACAGTCAGCAAAGCTGTTGCATTTTTGGAACTAAACATCACTGGACTCCTTACTTTTCTACTACACTGGGTAATCAACTCGTCAGGGCGTCTGCATTAGTAGCAAGCGGCAAGAGGAGAGTGGGTGAGTTGTGTTTTTATTTCTTTTCAATAGAAACCAGACAAAGCTAGCGGGTGTTTGATGCCTTGTATTATGGGCTGGGACCCTATTTGTACTATTGATGAAGTTTGATGCTGTTCTGAGCATTATTTGAGGCTGAGTGACTTTTTTGATGGCGATTTGCTGGTGGAGAAATGGACAGCAGTGTATTGCTATCATGCAGTCTTTGCTGAAGTTGCTAGAGAAGTTTGCGGTTGGCAAACTTGATCTCTCGAAGGGGGGTCTTACTCGGTGTCATGGTGTGTTGGACTTACGCTGGAATATCCCTTTAGGCTGCAGTGGAAAGTGAAGCCTGATCAATAGCTGATTATGTTTCAGAGCAGGTGAGCTTGTTTGTAATCATTAACAGGTCTATTATAGTGAATTACTGTTTATTAGCTCCTTTTAACTGTGTTTTTGTTTTGTTTTGTCTTTATGTAAAGCACATTGAGTTGCCTTGGTATTAAATTTGCTATATAAATAAAGATGCCTTGCCTTGCCTTGCCTTGCCTTGCCTTGCCTTGCCTTGCCTTCAAAGAGACCACGCCCCCTTAGTGATAAGTCACTGATGACCTTGAAACACAGAGTCGTCCTCAGTTTCTCCTCCAACAAACACCTTTTATACAAACATGCAGTGAGTCAGTGAAGTGCTCACAGACACAAAAAAGGAAAGAAAAGAAAAGTAGAAAAAAGAGAAGACTTTGACTTGTGTGTATGTTTTTCACATTGTAAGGGCAAAGCTGTCAATCAAATGGTTTTGGGGCGGGTTTTCCTGTCCAGGATGAGCAGGAGAAACAGAAAGTGGCCTGCCCACAGAGACCTACAGACCTCCTGGGTCCACAATGACCTCCTTTGTTGTGGAGGTTTAGGACCAGGATGTTGGACCTCCAGTCTAGGTCTCTTCACCTGAGTCTAGTATTGTGGTTGATAATGTCATTTCCTGGTCCTGATACTCTGTGGTCTGTTGGTGAAGAAGTCTGACGTCCATGAGCAGAGAGAGTTTATGACCCAGTTTATGGAGGATGATGGTATCAAAGGTGAGGCTGTGGGCATTGGGCCAGGTTCTTCATGGTGGACTTCACCCAGCAGCTGTCAATCATACATGTGACTCCTCCCACCTGTCAGGTGGAGCTTCACCTTTGTTCCATGTTCACCAGAGAAATGCTAACAATAAAATCACAGACACACAGCATCACCGTCCAGAAGTTAAGACTAAAGTGTGAGGGGTCGAGGACTGAGACGAGACAGAAAGTCAAAGTGAGTCCATCAGGAGTTTGTCAGCAACACAGCAGAGTCTCTACCAAACACTGGTGAGTACAGCTCATCACATTCACTGTGTGAGCAGCAGCTTAAAACTGAGCTTCATCTCTACTCAGCTGAAGCTTCACTCTCTTCATGTCACACTGACTCTAGTGAACTGGCTCACAACAGACCTGAGGCCATTTGTCCACAGAGACACTATAGTCCACTTTAAACTGTCTCTGCTCAGGACTTTTATAACGCCCAGCTTCTCTCTACACCTCACCTCATTTCCTGGTTTTAGAGCTGTCAAGTTATCACCTGCTACAGCTGCATTACTCTCTACTTCCTGCTGCTCTTTCACAATAAGAGCTACAACCTTTATTGTGAAGCAGCCAGAGGGAACACAGTGTCCTTGTCACTAAATGCAGCTTGGAAAACGAGAAATATTCTCCTCTTATACATGACATAAATATAAATTAAGGATGTCAGTGTCTCAATATTGATCAAATGAAAATAATAGAGCAGCTCAGTCTGCTGCTCTTCTTCATTAACAAGTCAGGAGATCAGTGAAGGATTAATGTGGTCTTTCCTTCCTCTTATCTGATTGGATGTTTACACTTCAAATGACTTAGTCTAGAAAAGTTCAATAACAAAACATCACCAGGTGTATAAGGAACTAAATTTAGAACAGCACAAACATCAGACTCTATGTGAATGATTTATGTTTATTGTACCTAGAGCACTGGAAAAGAGAGTAACAACACCACCATTGACTCCCGTGGTAAGGGTTTTGCGCCCCGAGTGGCAGGATATGGGTATTGCAAAAGCACGCAGAAAACCCATTCACTCCAATGTATGTGTGTTGCCCACTTGCTTGTAAATTGATGAAAACGACCGTGTTTTTGTTTTTAGGTATCTTGGTCATATTAAATTATACTTAAAATTTGTTTATTACAAAATGTAGATTGAAACATTAATGTCGACAACTTTCTTTTTTTTACTCGCCTATATGTTAAAGCTATGGTCTACGATTTGGAGCATTTGTAATTATTATTAACATCGTTTATACAGTGATTATGGTCCTGTGGTCCGATATACACAATATAAATAGCAAAAAGAACCAAAAAAATCCATTCAGTCTATCAGCCGTGGGCCTGCATAGAAATTGACCAATGGGCACGGCGCGCCCTGTCTGGCTCCCACTGGCTCGTATCCTCCATCCAATCCCCTCGTCTCGCCTGCTCCTCCTCGACCCGCCTCGGCCCCACCCCCTCCGCTTAGAAACTACAAGTAGTTGTAACAGCTCTGAGCTGCTCAGCCACAGACACGTGAACCCACCAATTCAGGGCCTGCTGCCCCCCACCCCCCGGTCAGTCTGCCGAAAAAAAGCCCACTAGGATTCAGAGAAGCACAGTACAGAAGCACAGAATGTGTTGCTGCCCTTATTACCGGTACCGCTGCTGCGCCGAGTCTCCCTGATCCTCTCCCCGACACACAGCTGCTTCCAGCCGCAGCCTGACCGGGGTGCTCTGCACCCTGCACACCGCGGCCCTGCTGAGCTACTAGTCTTCCTCCTCTCCCCGACACACAGCCGCTTCCAGCCGCAGCCTGAGTGGGTCTCTGCACTGCGGCGCCGCGGAGCTCCAGGCCCCGGTCTTTCTGCTCCTCTTCCCCAGACACAGCACCCTGTGGCCGGTCACCCAGCGCGAGGAGTCTCCCTGTAGCATGAGGCTGTGCTAACGGCTGCTAATGGCGGCGCTGCTCGTACCAGCGGTCGCCGCGGTCCCGTTGCCGGGGGCGGCGACGACGGCAACTGTCACCGCCTCATTACCGGCAGCTGGTGCACAGCGGCGGCATCGGGACTGGCACCGCCGCTATTAGTAGGCTAGCGCCGAGCACAGCCTCATGCTACAGGGAGACTCCTCGCGCTGGGTGACCCAGGACAGAGTCCTGTGTCTGGGGAAGACGAGCAGGAAGAGTCGGGGCCTGGAGCTCCGCGGCGCCGCGGTGCAGAGACCCGGTCAGGCTGCTGCAGCGGCGGTGCTGAGTTCATGTTGAACAGGTAATCTTTGGTTTTATTGTGGAAGTTGGGACTGTGAATATGACATTTTACTCCGCATTCAAAGCCGCGTTTGGTTTCTGCAGGCTGCAGGCTTGTTGCAACTTGCTTGCTCCGCTCTGCTCTGTGAGGGGAGGGGGGGGGAGGCGTGTCGCGAGGAGGTCCCGAGGGGCGGGCCATACGAGCTCAGAGGGGAGGGGCGGGGGTGTGTGAGAGGTGCTTTTTTCTAATTTTTCTCATCCTCTTTCAAAACGTAGACCATAGCTTTAATGTTTATCTGTAAAGGGTCCTCAATGATGCTATTAACGTGGGTGATCTAGAAATGTCCTTAAATTATTGAAAATACCACACTTGCTCATTCACCAACAATGCAGAGTTGTCAGTTCTTGGGCGCTTTTGCAATACCCACATTCCGCCATAAGGAGGCGCTTCCATTGAACCAATGCGTGTCGTTACTCTCTTTTCCAGTGCTCTAATTATACCATACAACGGCCCCGCCCCCCAATCAGAGAACCAGAGTCTTAAAGACACAGAACATTATTTTTAAATGAATGTATTTGTTTTCCCTCAGTGTGTAGACATGTCTGCTGCCGGTCACCTGAGGTCTGAAGATCAGTTCCTGTGCTCCATCTGTCTGGATGTCTTCACTGATCCAGTCACCACATCATGTGGACACAACTTCTGTCAGAGCTGCATCACTCAACACTGGGATGTTAGTGACAGATGTCAGTGTCCCATCTGTAAGAGGGTTTTTGAAACAAGGCCTCAGCTTGAGATCAACAGGTTCATCTCTGAGATGGTGGCTCAGTTCAGACGTGAAGCTCAACAAACCAGCAGCAGCAGCTCAGAGCAACAAGTTTCCAAACCAGGAGAAGTTCCCTGTGACGTCTGCACTGGAACCAAACTGAAGGCCCTTAAGTCCTGCCTGGTTTGTCTGGCCTCCTACTGTGAGACTCACCTGGAGCCTCATCTGACACTGACACGTCTGAGGAGACATCAGCTGATGGAGCCTGTGGAGAACCTGGAGGACAGGATGTGTAGGAAGCACGATAAACCTCTGGAGCTGTTCTGTCAGACTGACCAGACATGTGTCTGCACGCTCTGCTCTGTTTTAGACCACAAGACTCATGAGGTCGTTCCTCTGAGAGAAGAATATGAAGGAAAGAAGGCAGAGCTGCAGAAGACAGAGGCTGAAACTCAGCAGATGATCCAGAAGAGACGACTGAAGATTGAGGAGATGAAACAGTCAATGAAGATCAGTAAAGCTGCTGCAGACAGAGAGAAAGCAGAAGGTGTTGAGGTCTTCACTGCTCTGAAGGAGTCTGTTGACAGAGGCCTGAAGCAGCTCATCAAGGAGATCGAAGAGAAACAGAAAAGCTCAGAGAAACAGGCTGAAGACTTCATCACAGAGCTGGAACAGGAAATCTCTGAGCTGGAGAAGAGAAGCACTGAGGTGGAGCAGCTCTCACTCTCTGAAGACCACCTCCACCTCCTCCAAAGCTTCCCATCCCTGAAAGCTGCTCCACCCACCAAGGACTGGACACAGGTCAGAGTCTGTCCATCATATGAAGGGACTGTGGTGAAAGCTGTGTCTCAGCTGGAGGAGACGCTCCATGGACAGATCAGAAAGATAAAGATGAAGAGGGTCCAGCAGTTTGCAGTGGATGTGACTCTGGATCTTGATACAGCACATCCTGCTCTAATCCTGTCTGATAATGGAAAACAAGTTCATGATGGTGATGAAGAGAAGGAACTCCCAGACAACCCAGATAGATTTACATGTCATTTTAGTGTCTTAGGAAAACAGAGTTTCTCTTCAGGCAGATTTTACTTTGAGGTTCAGGTCAAAGGAAAAACCGGCTGGGTTGTGGGAGTGGCCAGAGAGTCGATTGACAGGAAGGGAGTCATCACATGGAATCCTCAGAGAGGATACTGGACGATATCATTGAGAAATGCAGATGAGTACAAAGCTGATGATGACCCCCCAGTCGATCTCAGTCTGAGGTCTGGTCTTGAGAAGGTGGGGGTGTTTGTGGATTATGAGGAGGGTCTGGTCTCCTTTTATGACGTACATGCTGCAGCTCTCATCTACTCTTTCATTGGCTGCTGCTTCACTGACAAACTACACCCACTCTTCAATCCCTGTGATAATGATGGAGGTGAAAACTCTGCCCCTCTGGTCATCTGTCCTTTCAATAAAAATGAGTAGACCAATGAAGTGACTTTTTTTTTGTTGTGTTTAATAAAAATCACACCATTTTTTTCTAAAGAAAACACCTGGTGAATTATTGTGTTATATTATAAATATTAATGTTGAAGCTGCAGTGAAGAGTGAAGCCTGATACGCTGAGTCACTATTTATTGATCCATCAGTTTCTAATAATCAATAGCTGATTATGTATGAGAGCAGGTGTTTGTGACCATAATCACTTCTTTATCATGAAGACAAAAACAGTAAATCTGTAAAAGAAAATACATGTGGAAAAATAAAGAGAAAATTAAAGCCGCAAGCGGCGATGACGGGCCCTCGCTCACCCATGCGACCGCGGGGCCTGAGGCATGCCGGGGCTGTGGCGTGAAGTTGAAAGGGAGAAAAAACCTGGAAGGAGGCAAAAAATGCAATGTTTCGTTCATCCACCAGGTGGCACTAAGCAGTTGTGGGTGGGTGCGTTCAGGGGCGGCCCCTCATCACTCATGTGAAGTTTGAAGTGAATCGGACAAAACATGAGGGAGTTATGAGCAGTTAATGGTTCATCCACCAGGGTGCAGTAATGGGATGCATGCAGTGTGTTCAGGGTCAGTCCCTCATCACACATGTGAAGTTTCGTGGAAATCAGACAATGTTAATGCAAAAAATGGCACTTCCTGTATCCACTAGGGGGCGACATGAGCGAAACCCCTATCAGATGGAAGAGGTCTCCACCCTGGACCTGTGTATCGAATTTCATGATGATGCGAGTTCATTAAAGCCATCAAAAGGGCAAACGTAATTTCATGGCAAGGGACGACAGTCGCCGCGTCGCCACACAGACGCCATTACTCGTAGCTTCACAGCGTTCATGATGTAGCTTCACCAACTTGTTCTGCATGTTTTAGAAGTGGAATGAAGTTAATGGGGTCAACTATGTGCCATCAGTACATGTTAAAGGAAAAACTGGCCACTTCCTGTTACCACCGGGGGGGCGCTATGAGTGACGTAGGAAATTAATATATGGGGACGTTCAGGGCGGAGCCATCATCATGTCCAGCAAGTTTGAAGCTGATCGGATAAAGCATGTGGGCGTTAGAGCTGTTCGAAGGTGAAATGGCGAGCAAACGAAAAGTCGCCAAAATTCTTAAGGCCCTAGAAGCCACGCCCTTTGACCCTTTGACGCCCTTTGACCTACACACATTCGCTATTTAGCCATTTGACAACGCCCATTCCCAACGACTTTAAAATATCGAATTTTTCGCGAGGCCTGATGTGCATGCCAAATTTGACGCGTTTTGGGGCATGTTGAAGCCTCCAAAAATGCGATCCTTTTGAGAGAAAAATAATGAAAGAAAGAAAGAATAATAATAAACAGAGCAGTTACAATAGGGCTTTCGCTGGGCGACTTGCAGTCGCCGCTCGGGCCCTAAATATTGGTTTAAAAGACATTAACGTGTGTGACTGTTTTTCTTTTGTAAGGGCAAAGCTGTCAACCAAATTGTTTGGGCGGGTTTTCCTGACCAGGATGAGCAGGGGAAACAGGAAGTGGTTTGGCCCACAGGGGTGCAAAAATGTGATGATAGGCTGTTTACACTTCAAATTTACAAACTTAATCCTCTCCACCTCCTCCCCACTGATGGAGAGTGGGGGCTGTGTTGTCCTCCTGGAACTCCTGGGTCCAAAATGACTGAGTCCTGTGGTTCACCTGAGTCC
The DNA here is from genome assembly GCF_905171665.1 of Trachurus trachurus. Classification (NCBI taxonomy): domain Eukaryota; kingdom Metazoa; phylum Chordata; class Actinopteri; order Carangiformes; family Carangidae; genus Trachurus; species Trachurus trachurus. The sequence goes on from NC_139899.1 coordinate 5,730,546, forward strand.
AGGATTATGGTTTGATGATGTCATTTCCTGGTCCTGACACTCCACCATTTTACCATTTATTTATTTATTTATTTATTTATTTATTCAAGAAGGGGTGTGTACATAAGTCAACATATTTTGACAAAAGAGTGAAAGAATGTGGAGGTACCCAATTGCAGCCAAGGGCTGATTTACATTGGCTGTAATAGCTAGATGTTAGCTGGCATAGTTCCCTAAAAGTAAATAATAAAACACAGTGCAATGCAATACAATGCACATAAAATAAACAAATAGGCAATTACAATATAAAATACCATACATAACAACACAGAATATTATAGTTAGTGGTGTAGTGGGGATTTTTTTTTACTGGGTGGACGCCAAACTTTAAAAATTGGTACAAGTCCAGGGCCGGACTAGTTGTTTATTGAGAACCTTGACTTTTTTGCACATATTGAACCTAAAACTAACAAAGCCTGTAAGTTAACAACATCAAAATTAAATACATTTTAAAAATCAGCTACATTCATTTCTAATGGCTCTATCTGCAGCTTTCCATAGTCATTTATAGGGGGAAAAAAACCCATTTCTTTTCTGCTGTTTTGACACCCCTCCGCCTGGCCATGTGGATTTGTTTACAACGAAGCCAGTGAAAAATCAATAGAGAGCGGTGAATAATGTTACGATGTTATGACGTGTCCATCATGAACAAATGAATGCGGGTTACACAGCGCGTTTGTGTGGCAGGGTGCAGAGACGAGAGCTGGGACACCGGGGTGGCTACCAGGTACTACACTGATGTTACAAGGCTGGTTTTCAGCCCTGAGACGCAGGTGGAAGACAGAGAGCCACCGCTCTCACTCGTAACAAGTTGCAAGTCATGTAGTTAATGATCACAATTACTCCGGAGCTTTTTAATTAAGGTAAAAAGTTTTTACCTTAAAGGTGTACAGAAATGGCCGTTCGTCCTGTTTGTCGCGCCCGTCGCGCCGAGTTGTCACAAGCTGCAACACGAGTTTACCCGAGTAAGGAAAATGAATTTGATTGGTCATTATCGAGCGGGCGGGATATTCAAAGCTTGGGGCGAGCCTGAGCTCCGTGTGTGTGTGCGTGTCTCAGACGTTTGAATGACGGATGACGGATCCAATATCCGTGGCTGGTGAATCGTGTACAGGCTGACGTATAATCCGTGCGCCTGCATTATCCAATGCGAAAAAAAAAATACACACTTTCATCCCGGATTTACTCAAAAATAGAATTTTGCACAAAGTTTGGCCTACATCGTCTGATAGATGAGTTATTACATTAATTTTATGATCCAGAGTGGGCTCAAATTCAGTTTTCTTTTCTGTACACCTTTAATTAAAAAGCTCCGAGAAGCTCAGGATTTTCACGGGAAAATCCTGCTTAGTTCCTCTTTAGAAAAAAAAAAAAAAGACTTTGGGGACGGCGCACCCTCGCGTCCAACGACTACTACACCACTGATTATAGTTATATTATAAAGTTGTCCCGCGACACATAATAGTAAAACTGCACACACCATGTGGCCTCTATAGTGTTTTGGTTTTGTGGAAGCTTTAATGCCTTGTTGTGAAATGGGGGAAGGGGCTGTGTGGGGTGTGTAGATGGTGTATGAGCTTGTAGTAATGCAGAGTACAGTACATCATTTTTGTTGTAGGTGTGATTTAAAGTGGTTGCTAATAGTGGTTTATGTAAGGACAGTGGGGGTTTAAGTGCTGGAGTTGTGGATGACAAAAGGAGTTGAGGTTATAATGCAGTAGAACAGATATCCGTGTACTGTCAGTTATGGGGAGCATACGTCAGTCCAACCACCCAAAAGTCCGACGGCCCATCTCTCCGACTACCCATTAATCCGACTTTTCTAGACCCATTGGGCCGACTGCCCACTGCTCCGACTAAAATAGGGGTCCATGGCACTGGTCCGACCTCCCATTAGTTCGACCTCCCATTGGTTCGAACTCCCATTGGTCCGACAATCGGAGTAATGAGAGTTCGAACTAATGGGAGGTCCTCATTAGTTTGAACTGGACTAGTTATTAGCATTAGCCCCAGACTCTGGAACTCTCTTCCCCCAGATTTAAGAGCCTCTCCATCGGTCGAAGTCTTCAAGGCGCAGTTAAAAACCCACCTGTTTAGACAGGCCTTTGAACTCCATGTCAACTAATTATTGTTTTTATTTTCAGCTAAGCTTGTTTGTAGCGGAAGCTCCCAGTGTCCCAGGCAGAGCAGTGAACTGAGACACTGGGAGCTTCCGCTACAAACAAGCTTAAAATATAGACTTATTTAATTTTTTTCGGAACAATTTCTCATGTCGGGGCTTCAATACAAGAGGGACATTACAGACAAGCAGTATGGAGATATGTGGATGTTTTTTGGTGTGTCTTTTTGGACGAAGAAAAGTGAGCCCCATTTGCGACTGTCATATGGCAATGCAGTGCTGCGCCGAGCCCCCCTGTAACTTCAAAAAGGCACGGATGACTCTGAAACTTCTCCCAACCCCTAGTCGACATGAGGGTGAGTAGACAATGAGTGAAATTTGAATTTTGGGTGAACTATCCCTTTAATATAAAATCAGTAGAAACGGGTGAAAAGCCTCACATGAATATTCTGATATATAATATGTGACCCGCTCTGGCGAAATGAGTCGGAAGTCGCAACGTTCTATTTTTAGATAATCAGCTGATAACGTGGAAAATCAATAAAAACTCAAAAAAAAATTTTTTTTGCTAATTTCAAAGAAATGACATTCAAAAACAATCTCCCAAAGTTTCATAGTCCAGATAATTGAGGAAAGGCACGAAAATGAGGATTAAAGTTGACTTACAACTTTTAACCCTCTAGAGAGGAGCACAACATTAGGCTAAATAACTTCTGAACCTGATAGGGACGAGCTGTAAACTGCATCTGAATCGTCAGATTCTCCGCTTTCCAAGGGTCCTTGAATGGTGCATTTATGACAACAAGGGTAGCCACGTGAAATCACGTAGTACGGGGCCAGATGCTCAGCTGAGCGGTAGCAGCGATGCTAAACCGAGCGTTAGCATCGATGCTAAAGCGAACGTAGCATGCTAACGCTTGCAGATGTTTTACTAAACATGAAATATCTTCTGAACCGTTTATGATAGAGACGAGCTGTAAACAGCATCTGAATAGATACATTCTGCTTTCCGAGGGTCATTGAACGGTGCCTCTATAAGGTACGTGTAATCACATGGTAAGGAACAGACGCCAGATTCACGGAAGGCTTTAAACCAGAGACGTTCTAAATTGTTTGAACGCATTTTTCTCAGGTGTTCAATCGAAAGCAGTGAGTGGAAGACCATCATTAAAATCGCCATATCTTAAAAACTATCCAATGTATGACTTTGACTAGGGTATCATTTTAAAGCTTATTTTCTCCTCTTTCCATTGATACCAAAATCTCAATTTTGAAATTCGGGTCACTGCGACTCATTTTGCTGGATCCAGTCACATATCTGACTGACTTTAGTCTGAACTGAATCAGCTCAGTTGTCCTCATCTTCAGAAACACGAAACACTGAGACTGATGCTTTTATTGTGAAAAGACAGGAACATCAGACATGTCCTGTAATAATCAACGCTTCCATCTCTAAAGCAAGAGGAAGAAGTTTACAAGAATCACTGAGAAGAGATTTAACACTAGAACCGCCAACTGACGTTCATTGGACGACTTTGATTTTCATTTGTGCATAACTTTATTTAAAAAAAACATTGAAGTCCACCAGTCTGTGACTTTTCCTAAAATGATGTTGGGCAGCACCCCGTTTTGTTAAAGCAGATATCAGTGGAATGTTTTTGTTAATATAAGTCCTAAATAGTCCTATTTTCCGTCAGCAATCACTTACATGAAGTATTTCAGCCTAAACACGAGTCTCTCCGTCACTCTGCTCTGCTGTAACCCGAGGAGAAAATTTTCCTTGTGGGATACAAGTGTTATCCAATGAGGAGAGAGAACGGCATGAAGGGCTGTGTGTGCAGCCAAGGGATGCGCGTGAATGTGGTGACGTAGCACGAGGACCAATTGATGCCTGACAAGGGCGGGGGCTGCTAACTCATGGTGCGTTCAAAGAAACTCGTACTTTGTGTTTTTCCTTCCTGTGAAGTCATACCAGTTCGATCTGGTACGAGTTCACGGGTCGGAAGTTACGAGTGGCCGTTATAGGGAACTTTCACAGACAACAGGATGGTAAAAACACGAGCTACGGGTTACCTGGAACGCTACCAAGTCGTAGTTGTGACTTGAAGCTGTAACTTACGGTTTCAAAAGCCTGCCTTGAACGCAGCATTAGCCGAAACGGCCGTGAAGCTGATATCTGCTTTAAATACAATAAATATTATTCACACAAAAAAATATCGATCACGTTTTCTAATTTTTACCTGTAACCGCCACGTTCGTTTATTGGACGACCAGAGAATTCACCGATTTGCGCCGACATTATTGGTCTTATGCGCTCTCTCTCTCTCTCTCTCTCTCTATGTGTGCGTGTGTGTCTGTGTGTGTGTGTGTGTGTGTGTGTGTGTGTGTGTGCGTGCGTGCGTGCGTGTGCACGTGTGTCTCTGTGTGTACACGTGCGCAGGCTGCGCAGATGCACACTCACGTCCAGTCTGGCTACTTCACACACGCACGGCGCAGAAATTATTTTCCACACTGGACAGACTGGTTGTAGAAGAGGTGTAGCCTACTTTATTACAGTTCGTCCAATGAACGACTCATGGCGGTTATAGGTATATAGTGTCCAACGGCGGTGCTAGTGTTAATCCATGAATGTGAAAATGTGAGTGAGAGACAGAGACAGACATGTAGAGACTGAACTGTCTGTTCAACAGTGAGAATGTTTCTGTGGTTCACTCAACACAGACTCACTGAGGAACCAAAACTGGACCAGAAGAATCCAAACCCAGGATACAGGGGTTGAGTGAAGGTGGTGTTGAAGGTGTAGATGTGGATCAGTGAGTCAGAGGAGACTCTGTAGAAGGACAGAGAGCCAGCAGGACAGTCCACATACACTGCTACTCTGTCAGAGACAGAGGAAGAGGAGGAGGTATGTGTCCGTCTGTCATTGTGCCAGACATTGTAACCATCATCATAGCAGTTCAGATTCCAGGACTGATCGTTCCCTCCAAACACACAGTCTGAACTGTTTCCTTTCCTGCTGATTCCTCTGTAACTCACTGATATATCAACGTCTCCTCTCCACTCGAACTCCCAGTAGCAGCGACCCGTCAGACCAGTTGAACACAGCAGCTGAGGAAGGTCAAATCTGTCTGGATGATCAGGATATGACTGATCCTCCTTCACAAGTGTCGCCTCCCTGTTGTCATCAGACAGTTTGATCTTTGTGTGCACTGCATTTGTGTCGATTGTGAGTCGACAGGAATCTGATGGAGAGAACAAGACACAGCTGCAGTTATTGATCATGTAATCAGTTATTGACAGTTTGATGAAGACTGATGAGGTCAGTGATGTGACAGTGTGAATATGGTTGAATGTGCTGCTCAAAGTCAAAACACACTTACACTTCCTCAGACCTGGTGTCAACCATGGGACTCCAGCAGGCTCCACCCTGAAAGGAGGAGGGGGGGTCAGAGCAGCACCTTCTCTGTCAGCATGCACACATGGACATTACATGGCTCTCACACACACACTGTTTTATCACTGTGTTCACATGGAGGCTTGTATGTATGGATGAACACTGAGCACAGAGAAGAAGGAGCTGGAATCATCTAGTGATGATTCAGAGCAGGAGGAGACGAAGAGGAAACATTTCATCATGTCTTTTCTCCATGTCATGTCACTTCAGTGTGAGACACACACTTTCACTCTCTTACTCTCAAGCTACACAAACACACGTCACAGCAAATTAGATGAAGACACAACAGGTGGAGCTGACCAGCCCAGATATCCCACAATGCACCAAGAAAGGCGAAGAAGAAGAAGAAGAAGAAGAAGAAGAAGAAGAAGAAGAAGAAGAAGAAGAAGAAGAAGAAGAAGAAGAAGAAGAAGAAGAAGAGTGCAGCTGTGAACAGTGGATGGTTTCAGTGTTTGATGAGGAAGGAAACACACTCAACACGTTTGTTAGAGCTCAGTGAAACACACAGTGAGTTTAGTGAGAAACACTGAGTGTGAACACAACTTGTGTTTGTTTGAAGAAAACTCCACAGGAAGCTGAAGAATGAGGCTGTGAGCAGGTTTCCACAGGAGCCACAGCAGCAGTGAGTGGATGAAGGAGCTCTAATAGAAACCTTCTGATCACAGTGACAGGACGGATCAGGATCTCATCATCAATGACTCTGTTCTTCTGTGCTCTTCACACAGATCAGCTGCAACACACTGACTCACTGTGATCAGTCACATAATGTGGAATAAAGCAGCCGTCCTCCATCAAACCGAGCTCCATCAAACCTGTCCACACATTTTGACTGGACTTGAAGTCAGAGTCCAGAGGAAGCAGAGAGAAGCAGGCTCAGCTCAGAGCACATGGACTCAGACAGGAAGTGAAGCTCCAGCTGCTGGAGACTTTCATTAAGGAGCCACTTTGTGGCTTCATCTGATCTGGAGTCAGCACACACACAGTCTGAAAACAGCTGTTTGATCACACACACATTCAGCCACAAACACTGATTATTACACTGTTCACCACACTCACTCTCTTCTGATTGACAGCTCCAGGCCTCTGGACAGTGAGGACATCTGGATGTCACATTTGTGATTTACTGTCTCCTCAATACAACAACACATCTCATCAGGACAAGATCAGGATCTCAGAGAGACTGAGCTGATTATTGATCATCAATATCTGACCAGACAGAGACCTGATGGTGCCGCCTGGTTTCTGTCTCTTATTTCCTCCTTGGTTGGAGACGCTGGGAGACGGATGTCTCTGAGCAGTGGACATGGTTTGAGTCTTGTTGCTGTGTTATAGGGATGGGAAATCGCCCCTATATTCAGATCATTCGATCGTGGACACTGTCGATCGCCGATAGGCGATCCAATCGCGGGGGGGGGGGGGGGGGGTTGCAATTACGTCAGCTTTAAAAAATAAAAAAAAAATAAAAAACTTGCTATATAGTTCCGTTCATTCATCTCCGCATAGCGCTCACTCTCAGTTATTGTCGTCCACACACACAGACAAGCGCGCATGCATGACGCGTGGGTCCGGTTTTTTTTCCAACCCGCCAGTCCCGCATCTATGAAGTATTTTGACCCGCCCCACCGCATCTATTTTCACAACCCGTCCCGCCGCAATTAAACGTCAGACAGCAGCTTTTTACTTTGAAAGGGCAGACAGAGGCGCTGTGTTGCCGGTAGCTTGTCAGTGTGGAGCTCGTGAGGAGTGGGAGAGTCACAGTGCAGCGCGTGCAGCAGCCGCCGCCGCCGCCGCCGCCTTCACTCTCCCCGCTCTGCTCTCTGCTTCAACCCCGCTCTGCTGATGCGCCCAGCCGCTGTCTCACCCGGTTCCCTCACACCTCCGCCAGCTTTCCCGTCAACATCAGCGCACCCCTGATAACACACTCTGGACTTCATCATCAGTGTTTTTAATGACCCGCCCCCCCGCACAGCCTGTGTAGTCCATGGGCCAGACCAGATTTCGGTACCACTCAAGGTGGCAAAGGTTACTAATCATTTTTGTAAACATCCATGTCTGTAGATGATATTTTGGTATGATAACCCTTCCTGAGTCACAGCTAAATTACAATTATCACCTGTCGAAGTTAACTTCCCCCTAGGGAAAAATGCATTTTAGACGCTAGTACATATCTTGGTTTAGACTGAGTTCAGGATATTTGTCAGTGCTTTAAAATATTGTGTGTGGTATCATTTTAAAGGGGACATTGTAAGCTTTCATTCAAGCCCTCATGTGAATATGTGTGACACTTACAGTGGTCACCGGAGCTCTTCAAACTTTTAATCACACACATTTTTCCACTATTTCCGCCAAAATCATGTACTTTCGTTTGGTCCTGTGACATCAAGGAATGTCAGAGACACAAAACACCAGCACTAGAATACTCACAGGACTCCAAGGATTCAGAAAATGTACAATATATCAATACTGTTTCATTGTGAGGGGTGGTTTTCCAGCCTTATATTAAAAGTGTTGTTTTGCTCTGACAGTTAGACCAAAGCCATTTTAGTGGGGCAGACAAGCAAACTAATTGTGCATTTTATGACTAAAGCATGAATCTTTCAGCATTTCATCTACATACCCCAAGGTTTGATTTCAGATGTGGAACCACTTTGGTGGCTGACCTTTGGTGACCTTTAGGGGTCTTTGTCCTCACCATTGCATTTTCCCACATTATTCTCCATTGGAAACCTATGAAAATCTGGGAAGTAAATCATTACCAACAAATTTCTTCACCATTGTGTTTAGGAAGGTGTGTAATATGATGTAATAAAATGTTGAAATTCAACTCCAGTGGGAAACCCCCTAAAAAACTACTCAAAGTTGGGGTACCCATAACCAGATTTTTCGAAAATTCCTAAATGTTAAATTTGGCCTTAAGTATCTTGTGAGGGGTCAAACTAGGGGTTTTTCATGATTCTGAGTTGATCACAAGCATTAGTTTTACACCCAAAACACTCCTTAGTGGAAAAAAAACAGCCACACCCACTTTTCCTGTTCATCGGAACCCCCACCACCAATACAGAGAAGCCATTCCTTATCATGGCAGAGGTTGTGTCACATATTACTACTAAATACTCAGTAATATAACTTATATTCTAGCCTTTTACTTGTAGGACATTATACAAGTTTGTTCGAAATGAAGAGAGGAAAAGCACAGAAAATACACAGTGGTGCTACATTGATTGCAAACACGATACCGTTAATTTGCAGACACACTGAGCATCAAGCGCCATCAAGCATCCAGGCTCTAAGAGGTGGTTTTTGAAGAATGGAAAAAGATAGATGTTTGTGTGTTCAGTATTATGGGATTTGTAATGTGACTCGTGTGAATGCTATATTGGTGGGCCATTATTAATATCATATTTTTCTTGAAGGCCACATAAAAGTGTATCACAGGACGGATCTGGCCCCCAGGTTTTTGACATGAGATTGACGGGTGCTAGACTAATGTCCAACAATGTAAAAAGGTAGAATATAAGTTATATTAAGTATTCAGTAGTAATATACGTTTTTTATGACATTAAAGAAAACCTCTGTCATGCACTGGAATAGCTTATCTCTAATGTATTCTATTGAGTACAGTAGATCATCTTTATTATTTATCGGTCCTTGACCATTTTGTTGATGGTGTGATGACTCTTATCTGCAACTTAATGTGTCAAAAACAAAAGACATAATTGATTTCCGTACGAAACCACCTGTCACAGCCCAAACCTTTGTCAAAGGCACAGCTGTGGACATAGTCAACCATTATAAGTATTTAGGCACCATCCTGGATGATAAACTGTCTTTTGAGAACAACTCAGATGCCGTCTGCAGGAAAGTAAATCAGAGGTTGTTTTATTTTAAGAAATTGAGGTCTTTTAATGTTGATAAGAAGTTTTACTCACTTACTCACAGATAAGAAACTGTTTTACTCATCTTTTATTGAGTCCATCTTAACTTTTGCAATGATTTGTTGGTTTGGGAACCTCAGCATATCAAATAAGAATAAGATGAAGAATGTGGTCAAACTCTGCCAAAAAACAATTGGCATTAACTTGAATGACCTTGACAATGTTTATCAGGTCAGAGTCACTCAGAGGGCAAGGGCCATTCTGGCAAACCCTTTCCACCCTCTTCATGCAGAGTTTTGACTCTTCCCATCTACATTCCTTTGTCAGGCCAAATCAAATATTTAAAATCCTTTGTCCCGTCTGCCGTTAGATTCCTCAATACGCTGTAGGCAAACCTGTTGGGAACGATGTACAGTACTGTAATCTGTGATGACTATATGTATTTATATGTATTTATTGTATTATTGTGTGTGCTATGTGAGATCTACTGTGTTTGACTCTGAACTTTTGCTGCAAACCAAATTGCCCTTCTGGGACATTAAAGATTTTCAAATCAAATTATAATAGCCTAAACCTAACTGCAGAAAAGACAATCGGCCTACACCATGTTATCCTAGCTTGATAGCTAATGGGGCAGATGGTCATCAGATGCAGTTGCACATAGGAGTTAGCTAACTAACCATACTATTTACTGTTAGCCAACTAACAAGTAAGTTAGTTGACAATTTTTAAGTTTCTTAGATCAGCTGATCTGCTGCAGTTTTGCCTACCTCATACATGTTTCGGTATTGTCTAAGTGTTGTCCATTGTCTAACTGTGTCTGTTTATGCCTCACCTTTGTATAGTAGCTTGTATTCTGTGTATTTTATCACTTGTATGTTATGTGTAGGGACTACAGATGGAAATTAGCTGGGAGCTAAATCTGGTGCAACCATCTTTTCATTTTTTTTCCTTTAAATGATTAATGTAATTGCACACTGTCCCTTATAAACTAATAAACTAAACTAGATGGAGATAATACTTTTGTTTCATCATGTCAATGATCGAAGGTTGCAAATGGCTTCAACATGTCTAGCACTAGCTAGCTCCAAAATTCCTCACTTTTAATGCTAACTACCGCTAAACAATATTTAGGCCTATTTACCATGGCAATTAATAGAAAAAGAAGAGTGAGAAGGGTGTGTGTATGTTTCAGTTTTTACTGGTATGTGAAATCTGGTGTGCACCTGATGTCTTTCCTTCTCTCTCGCTCCCGATCCGCATAAAACTTAATTTATATGAAAACAATAACTAGTAATAAAAAACACAGACACGCAAAAAACACGTAATGGAAACATTGTGACCACAGCTGACCACAGCGGTCTATAGTAAATTTGCAGAGAAGTTGCAGTGGCAAGCTAGGCCAAAGAATTCATGATTGAATTTGCATTAATAGTTGCAATCGTGACATCATACAATCCTGGAGGGTCTGTATAATGTCCTACAAGTAAAAGGCTAGAATATAAGTTATATTACTGAGTATTTAGTAGTAATATGTGACACAACCTCTGCCATGCTAAGGAATGGCTTCTCTGTATTGGTGGTGGGGGTTCCGATGAACAGGAAAAGTGGGTGTGGCTGTTCTTTTCCACTAAGGAGGGTTTTGGGTGTAAAACTAATGTTTGTGATCAACTCAGAATCATGAAAAACCCCTAGTTTGACCCCTCACAAGATACTTAAGGCCAAATTTAACATTTAGGAATTTTCGAAAAGTCTGGTTACAGGTACCCCAACTTTGAGTAGTTTTTTAGGGGGTTTCCCACTGGAGTTGAATTTCAACATTTTATTACATCATATCACACACCTTCCTAAACACAATGGTGAAGAAATTTGTTGGTAATGATTTACTTCCCAGATTTTCATAGGTTTCCAATGGAGAATAATGTGGAAAAATGCAATGCTGAGGTCAAAGACCCCTAAAGGTCACCAAAGGTCAGCCACCAAAGTGGTTCCACATCTGAAATCAAACCTTGGGGTATGTAGATGAAATGCTGAAAGTTTCATGCTTTAGTCATAAAATGCACAATTAGTTTGCTTGTCTGCCCCACTAAAATGGCTTTGGTCTAACTGTCAGAGCAAAACAACACTTTTAATATAAGGCTGGAAAACCACCCCTCACAATGAAACAGTATTGGTATATTGTACATTTTCTGAATCCTTGGAGTCCTGTGAGTATTCTAGTGCTGGTGTTTTGTGTCTCTGACATTCCTTGATGTCACAGGACCAAACGAAAGTACATGATTTTGGCGGAAATAGTGGAAAAATGTGTGTGATTAAAGGTTTGAAGAGCTCCCGTGACCACTGTAAGTGTCACACATATTCACATGAGGGCTTGAATGAAAGCTTAGAATGTCTTAGAATGTCCCCTTTAAAATGATACCACACACAATATTTTAAAGCACTGACAAATATCCTGAACTCAGTCTAAACCAAGATATGTACTAGTGTCTAAAATGCATTTTTCCCTAGGGGGAAGTTAACTTCAACAGGTGATAATTGTAATTTAGCTGTGACTCAGGAAGGGTTATCATACCAAAATATCATCTACAGACATGGATGTTTACAAAAATTATTAGTAACCTTTGCCACCTTGAGTGGTACCGATAAGTGAAATTCTGGCCTCTGGCCCATGGACTAGTGTCCGCGGCATGCACCTCCGAAAAAAAGTGAGAAGAAAAAAAAAGATGCAATAGTGTGTGTGTGTGTTTAATATTCACTCCTCTGTTGCACAGATCCAAGGGCTCTGTATGCAGACATGTTGCTCCACGAAACATTTTTCAAGTACACAGTAGAGCGCAGGTTCTAGAGATTATTTCTTTAACATCTTATGGCAGTAAATTAATTAAAGATCACCTTAAAGATCGCCATTTGAAAAAAAAATCACGATCGTCCCCTTCGATCGCCGATAGACGATCCGATCGAAAATCACTCCATCCCTACTGTGTTATTATTATGTGTCCACACTCAGCTAGGGGTTGCACAGACTAGTCGACTAATCGACTAGTCGACTTTACTGCTCCACAATGACGTTTTGAGCTTGACGTCGACTAGTCGCTGATCATGTGACAGTAGCGGCTTGAAACAACAGCTGAGTGTGCTGAATGAAAAAAATACGAGCGCCGTCAAGCTGGATAGAACGAGATCGTACCAAACAGGAAGTTGGGCACAGAAAAGGCGAGAGAATCCGGTCAATTTTCAAAATAAAAGAAATGATGATTAAGTTTGCTTGTCCATCTATAAATATTTGTCAGATGCGTCTGCACACAAGACACACATCCATACATACAGCGCTAGAGACAGACCTGTGTGTGTGGAAAACCGAGTAGCCTACAGACGGGTCGATGTTTGACGGAGGCGGAGAGAGCAGGAGAAGCTGCTGCCTGACACCAGCCAAGCGCCTGTGGCGCTCCGCTTCCGCGGGCAGTGTGTCCGGGCTGCCGGGAATTAAAAAAAAACAAAAAACTCTGCTCATATCGACAGCTTTACGTCGCGCACAACAACAACAACAACCACAACAACCAACAACAGCAACAACCAACCAGAGGCCTGTACCACAAAGCAGGATTACTGTCTTAGCAAGGTAACTTCAGGGTTAACCCTGGCTTTCCGGTACCACGAAGCTGGATTCATTCTTACAGAGGTGATGTTCAGTGTGCTCTTATTTTGAAATCCTCCTTGTACCGGTGCTTACTGTTACCACGGAGACGGAAATAAAAGTAGCGAAGCTCCGGACAGAGTTGCGGTGATTGTATCCACTTTATGATTTAAGATGATTTAACCCTTTATAAAAACACATGAGTCTATCACAACAACGGATTTTCCGGGACAGATCACATCGGTTGGATCATCACGCTGATTATCCATACGAGAGGTAGGCTGCCGGTTCTCATGGCAAGGACTTCTGCCAATAGTCTTTTTTTTTTTTGAGTGTGTGTGTGTGTGTGTGTGTGGGGGGGGGGGGCGGTGAGCGGACCCGTCTATAGAGACACGCGTCTATATGGGACAGGCTTTTATTTAATTCAAGACAAACGTTATGCTCAGCAAAGATGGAAATATAGTCTAATATAATAAAATTGTTCTGTTGTTTGGCCACTGTTTAAAAGAATCAGAATATAACGAAAGAATCGGATCCAGAGGAGCATTCATTTACAAGTTTAATCAGCACAGATTAAACATTTAATAACTCGGGTCAGGCCACGACCGCGGGCTTCTTTTTTTTCCTTCTTCCTCAAAGGAATGGGCGCTCCGGTGCGCTCACCTCGCTTCTCTCTGACGCGTCGGTGCTCATGGTTGGGATTGGTCAGCTGCCTTGAATCCGCCCTTTGTACGTGCGCGTTCACAGATTCACAGTAAGACAAGCCGGAGTTGAGTTACCGAGTTGATAACCAGCGTCGTGGTACAGCTGATCCACGGTGACAGTGTTGTGGATAGGTTCAGCTGGATAGGCTGACAGTAATCCTGGGTAGGCTGAGCTCGCTTCGTGGTACAGGCCTCAGGAAAAACAAAAACTGTGAGTGAAACTGTGACTGAGCAGGACTGTGATGGTGACGAGGCCCGTGTGTCGTTAATTGTTTAACGGACAGTAGAGTATTTTCTTTTGCACTTGTATAGGAGTGTGTTACAAAAAAAACAAACTGATTTACAGCTTGTTGTTTATAAAGCTGCTGTTCTGTGGACTAATTTCTGTGCATGAGCTGTCTGTCAGTGAATACAGATTGTTGCAAAGCATTTCCCTCCTCCTGTGATTTTAGTTATGATGGGAAAAATATGAATGACGTCATCAGCGACTAGTCGACGTCGACTCGACTTTCATAACATTAGAGTCGACTTTAAAAAATCTGAAGTCATGCAACCCCTACACTCAACAGGTCTACAGTCTCTGGGATTGTACAGGTCAAACACTCTGTTGGTTCAGGGGCAGTTCAACCAGCTGCAGCTGAAATGTTTCCTGATACACTCTGAAATAAAGTCTGATCCAAACATCTGGAGAGACTCAGAGCACAGCTGCCAACAGCTGCTTTCATCACTGACATCTCTTCTCCTGAATATGACACAGTGAGTCATGAAGATACACTGAAGTCATCATGAGGAGAAACTCCTGATCCCAGTAGTTCATCACTGTGACTGATGAAAGCTGCACAGCTCATGTTTGAAACACTCTGAGATTTTGGCTTCAGTATAAACTGTGTTGGGACGAGTCAGACTGGGACAGAGGACGTCAGTGGAGTGGGCGGAGCTTCACTGTGGCCTACACCACCTCTGGATATGGTCTGAGTGATGGGATCCAATGTCATCAATGCATTGATCACCTGAGACAGATGTTAATACCAGGTGTGACCAGGTGTGAACGGGGCCATAGAAAATGTTCCAGCTCCTCCTCCTCTACCAGACAGTGTGTGTGGCTGCAGCAGCCTCTCCATACCTGAGAGAGTCCAGTCTCCAGTCTGGATCCTCCAGTCCAGCCGACAGCGGCTCCACTCCTGAGGCTCCTGGATGATTGTAGCTCAGGTCCAGCTCTCTCAGATGGGAGGGGTTGGAGCTCAGAGCTGAGGCCAGAGAAGCACAGCCTTCCTCTGTGACCAGACATCCTGACAGACTGAACACACACAACAACACACAGGAACCCTCTGTCAACACCTGCCGCTGTGTTCAAGTGTCATCAGATAAACATCTCGATGGATCCTCACCTGAGAGTCTCCAGTCTACAGTGTGGACTCTCCAGTCCACCAGACAACAGCTTCACTCCTGAGTCCTGCAGGTTGTTGTTACTCAGGTCCAGGTGTCTCAGACTAGAGGACTGGGAGATGAGGACTGAGGACAGAGCTTCACAGCTTCTCTCTGAGAGGTTACAGTTGCTCAGTCTGAAGAGGAATTCAAGGAAAAACACTCACATACTCAATATGAAGGAAATAACAGGTTAGAATCATTAATACACAACATTTCAACACAAACCTGAACACCTACAGTGTTTCTAACTCAACATGTTCCAGTTTGTATGAATAGATTTATAGATAGATTTGATTACTGTGATCTCTCACTCATCTTTGTATATTCATATATGTATATATTTGTTTTGTTGTTTGTATATACAGTCAGTGTGAAAATCACAGACTCCACCCTGCCTGCATCACCACAGTCACACCTAACCACACCCCCTAAGATGATACAACCCCGCACTCTGACCTTTGACCCTCTCTTTCCCTCCAAACATTTGCCTAAAGACAACGTGACTGTAAGTAAGTAAATTTCTTTATTGTCCCGAAACAGGCAAATGTTGTTGCAGCAGCTTCTACACATTTGAAAACAAGACACACCACAGGAGAACATAGAGGTAAAAAGCACAAAGCACACAGCACTGCTGTCCATGATAATGGTAGATAAAAACAAGGCCACTATAAAATCTATACAGAGGACAGATAAGAAACAACAATAAATCAAATCTAAAAATACATGAAAAACCTACTAAGGCAATAAATAAGTGCAAAAGTAGCCTACGACTGACTGTGTGGCTACCTCCTTTTCCCCGCATTAAGGAGGGTGATAGCTGTCGGGGTGAATGAGTGTTTGTATCTGTTGGTTTTGACTGAGGGAAGACTGAAGCGAGAGCCGGAGGGGAGGAGCTGAAATGATCTGACAAGATGGAATTTGCTCTCTTCACTACCTGACTGTTGTATAGCACAGAGAGATTACTCTGTTGTACACAAATGATTTTGCTGCCAATGTTCACTATTTTTTAAGGCATTTTTGTGTCTAACATTCAGACCTCCAAGCCAACAAATGAAAGAAAACTGACTCAATGTACGCCTTGTAGAAGATGGTCATCAGGGTTTTATCAATGGCAAATTTAACGAGTTTCCTTCGACAGAAAAGTCGCTGCTGACCCTTTGACAAATCATTTGTATCTGCAGACTCCACCTCTTGGCCCTAAATGACAGTGACACTATTTTAGTGTTCACTGTGGTGACAGTGAACGCTGCTCAGGTTCATCATTTATAAACTGATTATTTCAGTTCAACGTTCACTAAAAATATGAACATGTCCAATGAGGCACAGCCTTCCTCTGTGACCAGACATCCTGACAGACTCAACACACACAACAACACACAGGAACCCTCTGTCAACACCTGCTGCTGTGTTCAAGTGTCATCAGCTAAACAGCTGGATGGATCCTCACCTGAGAGTCTCCAGTCTACAGTGTGGACTCTCCAGTCCACCAGACAGCAGCTTCACTCCTGAGTCCTGCAGGTTGTTGTTACTCAGGTCCAGGTGTCTCAGACTAGAGGACTGGGAGCTGAGGACTGAGGACAGAGCTTCACAGCTTCTCTCTGAGAGGTTACAGCCGCTCAGTCTGAAGATATAATCATGAGGAATTAAAGAAGAAAGGAGTTTATTATCTGTCCTAGTGAAAAGACATAAGTGTTTTTCTATAATGAATAAATCCAACTATCTCTACACTTACAAAGCTTTATTGGAGGCTTTGCCTTTGACCACTGGCAGCAGCCTCAGAAGAGCCTCCTCTGAAGCAGAGTATTTCTTCAGGTCAAACTCGTCCAGATCTTCTTCTGATGACAGTAAGATGAAGCCCAGAGCCGACCATTGAGCAGGAGACAGTTCATCTCTGGAGAGACGTCCTGATCTCAGGGACTGTTGGATCTCCTCCACTAGAGAACCATCATTCAGTTCATTCAGACAGTGGAACAGGTTGATGCTTTTCTCTGCAGAGGGAGTCTCTTCAATCTTCTTCTTGATGTACTGGATTGTTTCCTGATTGGACCGTGAGTCACTTCCTGTCTTTGTCACCAGACCTCGTAGGAGATTCTGATTGGTCTCCAGTGAAAGACCCAGGAGGAAGCGGAGGAACAAGTCCAGGTGTCCATTTGGACTATGTAAGGCCTTGTCCACAGCACTCTGGTAGAAGTTTTTCTCTACAGATTTGACTCCTGTTGTTTCAGTCGTCTTGGAGGTTGTTTGTTGTTGTGACATCAGGTTGAGTCCAGAGTTGATGAAGGTCAGATGGACAGGAAGAGCAGCCAGAAACTCCTGAACACTCAGATGGACAAAGCAGAACACCTTGTCCTGGTACAGGCCTCTCTCCTCTTTAAAGATCTGTGTGAACACTCCTGAGTACATTGAGGCTGCTCTGATATCGATGCCACACTCTGTCAGGTCTGATTCATAGAAGATCAGGTTTCCTTTCTGCAGCTGCTCAAAAGCCAGTTTTCCCAGAGACTCAATCATCTTCCTGCTCTCTGGACTCCAGTGTGGATCTGTCTCAGCTCCTCCATCATACTTGACCTTCTTCAGTTTTAGATGAACCACCAGGAAGTGGATGTACATCTCAGTCAGGGTCTTGGGAAGCTCTCCTCTCTCTCTGGTCTTCAACAGCTCCTCCAGAACTGTAGCAGTGATCCAGCAGAAGACTGGGATGTGGCACATGATGTGGAGGCTTCGTGATGTCTTGATGTGGGAGATGATCTCTCTGGCCTGATCCTCATCTCTGAACCTCTTCCTGAAGTACTCCTCCTTCTGTGGGTCAGTGAACCCTCTGACCTCTGTCACCATGTCAACACAGTAAGGAGGGATCTGATTGGCTGCTGCAGGTCGTGTAGTTATCCAGAGGCGAGCAGAGGGAAGCAGGTTCCCCCTGATGAGGTTGATCAGCAGCACGTTGACTGAGGTGGACTCTGCCACATCAGTCAGGATCTCAGTGTTGTGGAAGTCCAGAGGAAGTCGACACTCGTCCAGACCGTCAAAGATGAAGACCACCTGGAACCGATCAAACCTGCAGATTCCTGCTTCTTTGGTTTCAGAGAAGAAGTGATGAACAAGTTCCACCAAGCTCAACTTTTTCTCTTCCAACACATTCAGCTCTCTGAAAGTGAAGGGAAATGTGAAGTGTATGTCCTGGTTGGTTTTGTCTTCAGCCCAGTCCAGAGTGAACTTCTGTGTTAAGACTGTTTTCCCAATGCCAGCCACTCCCTTTGTCATCACTGTTCTGATTGGTCGGTCACTTCCAGGTGGGGCTTTAAAGATGTCTTCTTGTCTGATGGTTGTTTCTGGTCTGTCTGGTTTCCTGGACGCTGTTTCAATCTGTCTGACCTCATGTTCATCATTGACCTCTCCAGCCCCTCCCTCAGTGATGTAGAGCTCTGTGTAGATCTGGTTCAGAAGGGTTGGGTTTCCTGCTTTAGAGATCCCCTCAAACACACACTGGAACTTCTTCTTCAGGACAGATTTGAGTTTACGTCCACAAACTGGACCAGGAGTTCCTGAATAAACAAAAACACAGTAAAATTCAGGACAGATATTTTAATTCCTCTGGAAAAACGACTATATGAACGTTTCCCTCCATGTGTTGACGTCAGTGAACGTCTCATTTGTCCATCATGTTGAATCTTTAGAGAAATCCTCTTACTGCTCTGCAGACACGAAGCCAGCTCCTCCTGCTTCATCCTCCTCAGGAAGTTCACTGTGATCTTCACTAATGCCTCTCTGTTACTCCTCCTCCTCTGCTCTTCATCCTCACCATCCAACACCTCCTCATCCTCCCTCTGACTCCCTGAGCATTCTGGGTAATTTGGACTCAGAGCCTTGTGGATCTTCTTCAGCTCGTTCTTGACAAAAGTGACCATGTTCTCCTCCAGTAGCTGGAACAGAAACTCTATGAGTGACAGCATCAAACTAAAACCATGGAGTCAAACATCAGATCCATGTTGGACAGCCTGACAATCCACTGGTGTCAAAGTACAGCATGGAGATGATTGTGAACACAACCGATGTAACAGCAGCTGTTGGACATGTCCTCACCATAAATATGGAGTCCAGGTGTATTTGATGCTGCTGGGCAGACTGATCACTGGGAACCTCTGAGCTCTCCTGCTCCACTCTGTGAAGGAAGTACAGATAGATAATACAAGATGGACTTTATATGTCCCCTGAGGACGTTCACAACAGACAGAGACACTTTGGTTTCAGACCTGGTCCAACAACACGTCGTACAAACTGGTTCTTTTCTACAATAACCTGAGTCTGACTGTCAGTTACAGCTTACATCAGCTGATCCACGTCCTCCTTTAAAGAAAATGCCTAAGTCCTTTGAGTGGTCGCTCTTTAAAGGCAGACAGCTTTAAGCTTTAAGTTCATTCATCTTCTATACAGCTCATCCTCACTAGGATGGAGGGTGAGCTGGAGCCTTTCTCAGCTGGCTCTGGGCAGGAGGCGGGGTTCACCCTGGACAGGTCACCAGTCTATCACAGGGCCAACATATACAGACACACATTCACACCTATGGGCAATTTAGAGTCACCAGTTAACCTGCATGCCTTTGGTCTGTGGGAGGAAGCTGGAGAGAACCCACACATGCACGGGGAGAACATGCAAACTCTACGTCAGATTCATGAACGTGTTCTTAAATCAAGAATGCCAGAGAAGTTGAGTTGAGAAAGAAAGTAAATAATGCCCAAACAAAAATCTAAAGGGAGTGTCGGACTCCAAACATAAAAAGAACTTTAGTACTTAAGTCTACAGAGTCTGTATTCTATGGCGCTTGCTCCGCTACGACAGCACTGACCATTCTTCGCTCTCTCCAGACGCCGTCTTTTCTCCGTTATTATGTGTTGTTAAAGCAGAAGTAAGTGGAATGTTTGTGTTAATATAAGTCTTAAATAGTTGTATCTTCCGACAGCAATCACTTACATAGAGTGTTTGGTCTGAAACACGGGTCTGTCAGTCACTCTGCTCTGCTGTAAGCCGAGGAGAAAACTTTCCTTGTATCCTACAACCTTTATCCAATGAGGAGAGAGAACGGCATAAAGGGGCGGTCCTCTCTGTGTGTGCAGCCAAGGGATGTGCGTGAATGTGGTGACGTAGGGACGAGGGCGGGGACTGCTAACTCCATCCACTGACAGGAAGTTAGCCAAACTACTGGATCGCTTACTTCTGCTTTAAGTGTTCTGTGTAAACTACACTCTACCGAACATGACCAAGTCGCTCGAGATGTTCATTACCCTGTTCGTACTTTTATGGGTGGTTTGCGAGAGCCTCGCATTACGAACGAACGCATTACGAACACTGACTACATCAACTTTTGTATAAACACCTGCATCCCTATTAAAACAATCAAAAAATATCCCAACTCCAAACCCTGGATAACTAAACAAATAAGACAGAGCCTGAAGGAAAAACACACAGCCTTCAGGCTCAAGGACTGGGAAAGCCTAAAACTAGCAAACAGAAAAATAAAAAATGAGGTTTTCAAAGCAAAACTGAAATTCAAGAGCAGGTTGGAATCTGAATTTGCCAACATGAACAAGAAGCAGGCATTCCAGAGGGTGAAAACCCTGATGGGATGTGAATCCAGAATCAACACTTGCGCAATAACAAGCCCAGAAGCCTTTGCAAAAGAACTAAATAGATTCTTTGCCCGATTTGACACACTGGATTTTACAACTGAGTGTGAGGCTCTACCAGAAGTAGTCGAACCAGCCCCGTTCACAGAGGATGTACGGCGCCAACTCAGCCGGTGCAGGCTGGGCAAGGCTCCGGGGCCTGACAGCATCCCAGCAAGGGTGTTGAAGGTGTGTGCCCAAGAACTTGCACCTGTGCTTCACTGACTCTTCTGCAGTGGCGTGCACAGGGGGGGGGCAGGGGGGGCGGTCGCCCCCCCTTGTGGCCCAATTGTTGAAAAACGCGTGCTAAAGTGCCCCCTGGGAGCCAAAATGCGCGTTAAAGTGCCCTCTTGGAAGCCAAAACACGTGCTAAAGTGTCCTCATGGGGGGCAAAACGTGTGCTAAAGTGCCCTCTAGGAGCTAAAACGTGTGCTCAAGTGCCCTCATGGGGGCCAAAACGTGTGCTAAAGTGCCCTCTAGGAGCCAAAACGTGTGCTAAAGAGCCCTCTAGGTGCCACAATGCGTGCTAAAGTGCCCTCTAGGAACTGAAACGCGTGCTTAAGTGCCCTCTTGGGAGCCAAAACGCGTGCTTAAGTGCCCTCTAGGAGCCAAAACGTTTGCTAAAGTGCCCTCTAGGAGCCAAAACACATGTTAAAGTGCCCTCTTGGAAGCCAAAACACATGTTAAAGTGCCCTTGGAAGCCAAAACGTGTGCTAAAGTGCCCTCTTGGGAGCCAAAACACGTGTTAAAACAGGCCACATCGATGTTTTTTAGTCTTAAGGTATTGATATTATAAAACAGGCCAAATCAACGTTTAAAAAGGCCAAATTTTTTTCGCCGCCGACCTGTGGTCGCTGGCCAAACGCACCATGTCGCTACAGTCTCACTCTTGTCATTTTCTGAAACTTGGCAGCCCTGAAAGTGCCCTCTAGGAGCCACATCTAGGAACCAAAACGTGTGCTAAAGTGCCCTCTTGGGAGCTAAAACACGTGTGAAAGTGCCCCCTTGGAAGCCAAAATGCATGCTAAAGTGCTCTCTAGAAGCCAAAACATGTGCGAAAGTGCCCTCTTGGGGGCCAAAACACGTGTTAAAACAGGCCAAATCGACGTTTTTTTAGTCTTAAGGTATCGATATTAAAACAGGCCAAATCGATGTTAAAAAAGGCCAAAATTTTCTCAACTCAAACTTGGCAGCCCTGAAAGTGCCCTCTAGGAGCCACATCTAGGAGCCAAAACACGTGTTAAAGTGCCTTCAGGGAAGCCAAAACGCGTGCTTAAGTGCCCTCTTCAGTGGCGAGGACGCGCTATTAGGTGCCCCTTTTTTTCCTTTTCGCCCCTGCCCTTCAAAAAGTCTGTGCATGCCACTGCTCTTCTGTGAATTCTACTTGACTGCCACCATACCCACCCTCTGGAAGACTGCCACCATAATCCCTGTACCCAAAAAACCACGGCCCACTGAACACAACCACTATCGCCCTGTCACCCTCACCTCCATAATAATGAAGTGCCTGGAGAAGCTGCTGCTGAGCAACATCCTGCCAGTCGTAACCAAGGCCGTAGCTACCATTGAGGACACCGAGGTCATGACCTCGGTATTTTTTTCGGCCTAATGAATGAAAAAAAAAAAAAAAGTGCAAAGTATTAGGGAGGACAGATGGAAGGTGACTGAGTGACTCCTCTCTTGTCCAAACAATTCCGGTAGGCCTATAATGCTCTTGTTTATTGACGCCCTCACGTACGCTGGTGTTTGTTTACTGGTCGCGGGAAAAAAGGCGATTCATTCGGAAAAAGCGAGTGATACAGCGCGTCGCGGAGCCTGCGTGCATGGAGGAGAAGGCTACTGAGTGAGTTGGCTCTAGATAAACTGCTCTTTCCAACCAGTTGTTACACTGTAAAAGTTTCGTACATACGTGCACTTTAAGCGCTGTATTATTTCGGGACGGAACCTCATGTATGCGGAGAAAACAGCTGTTTAATAGGGTCAATTCAGCGCCGTTTACTGTCTGTGTCCTGCATATGCACTAGTTGAGCTAAGTGGGGGAGAGCAGAGACCTCTTTCCTGCAGATACTATACTGAGGGGGCATCTGCACTGTCCATTCTTCCATCAACTTTATGTGAAAAGCACAGTGACATGATAAATTTTATGTTTACAGACAGGGGCGTCACTAAGTTTTAAGGACAGGGGGGGCTTAGCCCCCAGGAGATGCACAAGATGTGAGCATATGTGGTGCACAAGCACAAATATTTCACAAACAAAGACTGTGAAATTGTTTCTAAAAAATTTTGGACAGATTTAACAAAGAGCATACGGTGTAAAGTTTAGGCAACCATTAGTTTTATTTCAGTCTTTTTTATTTATTTATTTATTTATTTATTTAAAGAAAGCTAAGACCGGTGAGATTACTACAGACATGTCTGGAGTAGGCTACAGTAGAAAATGTAAATTTTTCATCTCTGCCTAGTAAGAATACTAACAAAAATCACATTAGCGTAAAATCTACCTTTGAATCATGGGATATCAGGCAAATGAATAAGTAATGTGTAGGCTAACTGTGTAAAAGTAGATGCTAAAAAAATGAACCTGAGCAATTTTGCAGCTGTTTTATTATCAGAGATACGTATGTCCAGGTGGAATTTGACCTTTGGAAAACTAATTAGGCTATATTTCACTGATAGCCTGTGTCATAATATTCACTCCATCCTAATACAACTCTTTTTGGCTCATTTTGATTTCACCTAGACCTCTTCATATTTTCCCATTCAAAGAAGACCATACAACCGAAATGAAGTTTGACACCAATATTTTACTAATAAAAAATATGCATAGAAATGTGAAATACTACATAGCTAAACAACGTGAATAACCAATTATAACACAAACCAAAATTTGCTGCAACAAGGAGCAGTCAGATGTATGTTTGTGGTAACTATAAGGAAAAGCAAACAAACTTCCTGGGCCTGTTTCAAAGTGAGGAACACAGCTGACGCTCCAGAAGGAAGTCACCCAAAGATAGTAGGCTATAGTTATGGTAAAAAAAGAGTGCACACTTCACCCTAGAAACCTGTTAATCTTTATGTTAACAACTAGGACCATCACATTGCATTTCAGACTTTTTTTTTTCGAGCTGGAATTAAACTTTATAATATAATATTTTTGCTACTCTGTGGCTGCAACGAATGTGAGGAGCTAGTCTACTGTTTGTAATAGGTGGTGTGTTCTCATCAGAATTCAGTGAAGTTGGGTCTTCTCTGGATGATCACTAGTGATGATAATATCATAAAAAAATGGCATTAATCTAATATGATGTGTGTAGTTTTTATCTGTCAAAGTGCACCAGATTGAAGCCTTTTAATATAAAATTGCCCCAAATTTCTGACGCCACCCCCCCGCGCACCACGACTATGACCTCGGTATTTCAAAAATCCTGGCTACGGCCCTGGTCGTAACCCCACAGCTCGACCCCCTCCAGTTTGCCTACAAGGCCACAAGGGGCACTGAGGACGCAGTAGCCTGTCTATTACACCTCATTCTTCAGCACCTGGACTCCCCACATCACTTCATCAAGATTCTCTTCGTGGACTTAAGCTCAGCCTTCAATACCATCCAAAAGCATCTGATGATCCAGAAATTACACCAGCTCAACATCCCCACCCGACTGATCCACCTCTTCTCAGGGTAACATTGGACAATCAACTCACCTTCAACCAGCACACCAGTGACATTCAGAAAAGAAGCCATCAAAGACTGTCAGCCATCCGTAAACTGAAAGCACTCTATGTCGCCCCCCACCTCCTTCTGTTGTTTTATCAAAGCATGGTCCAATCAATCCTCACATACTGTTCCATCTGCTTCTACAACATGTTATCTGTCAAAAACAAAGCCAAACTCACAAGTATAACCACCACAGCTTCCAAAATAATTGGGCTCCCTACATCAAACCTATCAGATTTACACAACAGGTCCATCACACCCACTCAACACCTACCTCATCCCCCTCCCCTCAGGACAAAGATACAGGGCACTGAGGTGCAGAACAGCTCGCTTCGGCAGAAGCCTAATACCAGCCGTCATAGCGACCCTTAACTCATTGAGTGCCGCGCTCCTTTCCAAAGTTTTAGTCAAGTGTACCGGCAATTTAGACCATTTTTGACTTTTTATGTAGAGCCATAGTGTATTCTATATTATTGCCACCAACACATACTGTAGCTCAATTGAAAGGTTTAACTTAATGCTTCAAATGACCACAAACCGTTTGTTTCTACGTGCCTCCGTTCCTGAGAAAACTCAAGCTAAACATGGCTGGGTTTCACCAAAATCCCTCCTTTTTTTCTAGAAAAGGAGATAGAGCGTCTTTTATGAAAGGTGCGCTGTTTGTGTCTGTCGCTCTTCTGACACTCGCATTTCTGGATCAAAGGGCTCGTATAAGATAAATATATACAACACTGGTTGTTCTATTCACAAATCCACCAGCGGGGGCGGGGGGGGGCGCCACTAAACAACAATAACACAGACGCACCGTGCCATGTCACAGCCACTCGCCGCGGAGCGTGAGGGTCTGTCGGCCACCGCGGCTCGCGAACAACGGTCCCGCCGGTGGTCGCGGTCCTGCTGTGGTACGGGTCGGTGGTACCGGTCTGCTTTGGCCCAGAGACCATCAGATTTTACCGCGGGAGGACTTTGGGGAGGACACGGTGTTGCTCGAGGTGAAGACCGGGCGGGACTGTCGGCTGAGAGCTTCCTGGTTCAGCTCCCAGCTGCTGCAGCCTCGCGGGTGAGAGCAGAGCAGCTGCGGAGCAGCTGCGCTGCATCTGCATGCAGAACTCCGTTTGCAGAAGCCGAGTTATGATAAAAACTTCCAGATCATGAGCTGTCATGTGACTTTGATCGTCATCTATTTCAGTTCTCCTCGTCGTAGAGTCCCCAAATTTACATATAATGTGTATTAAAGTGTCTATTTTCATAATATAAAAAAAAAGCAAAAAACGAAAAATCTCCTTTTTGGCACTCAACGCATGGGAACGAAAAACGAGAAATTACGTGGTTGGCACTCAATGAGTTAACAAGAGGCCAAGATAACCTGGCCAGAGTGTAAAAATGTGTGGCAATGTGTTGTAATCTGTGTGTGTTTGTATGTGTCTGGTGAAACGAAATGTGAAGAAATGGTCATGTGAAAAAGAATTTCCCTAGAGGGACAATAAAGGTCTAAAGTCTAAGAGGAGTGACTGCTGCAGGAAGTGAACAAAAACAAACTGTATTTAGTAGCGTCAGCAGTGGATACAACAACAGAAAAAATGGGATGCTGTCAGTCATTCACTGAACGTGTGTCTGAGTTATAACTCAGTTTTTAATGAGAATCATTGAAATGTGACTCCACAGAAAGAACGTTCAACAGAAACTCAAAAACGTATTTAGTTTTGTATGATGTCTTGATGTTTGTGCTGTCGGCTTGTGATATTGTGCTGTCGGCTTGTGATGTGTGTGATGTCGGCTCTTGTTTTTTTGTATTGATGTTTGTGGCATTCTGTATCTGTATTTGTTTGTATTTGCACTTAATTGTATGCACTGTATCGTCTGCTCACCTGTGGGGGTATGTGTGTGTGTGTGCAGCAGCTGCATGTATGTCCAGCACAAATTTCCTGCGGGACCAAATAAATTAACTTAACTTAACTTGTCTTACATCTGATCAGCTGATCCACATCCTCCTTTAAACTCAGCGCCTAAGCCCTTTGACATGTCGCTCTTTAAAGACAGATAGCTGGGTTCAGGAGAGTCTGGTCTCTGCTGCAGGATCCTGAAACAACAATACAACTGATTAATGTGCATGTTGGAGAAAAAAATAAAAGAAATAATATCTGTGTGTTAATAGTTTGGGGTTTTCAAAAGAAAGAATTAGCACAAAAAAAATGAATGACATTCTTCCCTTAAAATTTGGACAATGGTTAATGTAGCCTACATTAAGCCCACTGAGGCCACATTCTTATTCTACATATATGTTTCATGTTTGGATGTTTTTTTTTTTTTTGTTTTTTTTAAACTTTTTCCTTATGAACATATTATTTTTTAGGAATTTAATCAAGGAATGTACATCTTCAGATCTTGTTTCCTTATTCATGTAGATAAAAGCTGTAAACCATGTTGATGAAGGATTTTTCAACTCAACATTTATCTGTTTCTGTTTGTTTTGTGGGTTAAAGTTTCTATCTTTACCTAAATTTTGCTTGTTCTCTCTCTCAGTATTTATGGACATTTGTTGGTCTGCTCCAGTATAAAGTAGCTGCTGAGATTCAGCTTCAGCTCCTGTAACTGATCTGATCCTCTGTCTCTGCTCTCTGTGTTTGACATCACTCTGAACTCACTAGAAATCACTAATCGGCCGCTCGCCCTGTTGCACACCTCAAAGCTGCCACCAGGAGGCAACTTGATGCAGCCAACATCACCATGCTCCTTCTACCAGGTGGAAACAAGACCATGAACATTTAGTGTAAATGAAATGATGATTTCAACCCAGTGGTTACTTCCTGTTTGAAGTAGATGGTGCTGACATATTTCCTGTTGCTACTGGGCGGCACTGTGAGCATCACTAAATATTAATGTGGATGTTCAGGCAGAGACTCTTTACTGCAGCTGGACAACGTGTGTGTAAATTATAACTCAGGTTTTATGGAGAATCAATGAGATTTTACTCCACAGGAAGAACGTTCAACAGAAACTTTAGCGGCTCCGCTAAATCTGGTGCAGCCATCTTTTTTATTTTTTTCTAATAATTAATGCCACTGCACACTGTCCTTCTAAACTAAATAAATAAACTCAACAGCAAATGTAGTTTTGTCTCTTACATCTGATCAGCTGATCCACGTCCTCCTTTAAACTCAGCGCCTAAGCCCTTTGACATGTTGCTCTTTAAAGACAGACAGCTGGGTTCAGGAGAGTCTGGTCTCTGCTGCTGCATCCTGAAACAACAACACAACTGATAAATGTGCATGTTGGAGAAAAAATGATGAATGATCTGATGTTTCTGTTTTAAATTCTGACCTTCCATCAACAGATCGACTGAAGTTAATAGGACGATCCATGGAGAAGTTGCTCTTCATGGACTCATTGCTGGATCCAGGTCCAGGTCTAGGTCTAGGTCCAGCAGACTGTGTCTTGTGCTGATGCTTTGTCCTTAAACACAAAACACACTGAGCTTTGAGTGTCAAACGGACACTGCGTAGAGCCAGAAAAATTGTCTCAGATCCCACTAACCCTGCACACTACTATGCCTTCCAGCTGCTCCACTCTGGGAGACGCTACAGGACAATTGCCTCCAAAACAACCCGCTTCAGAAACAGTTTCATCCCCACTGCAATAAATATCTTGAACTCTGGACACTGAGGAACAAGCATGGCCCTACATAAGTTGTAATTGTATGTTTATATATGTTATATGTTTGGAACTTGTACCAATGAGCTGTACTGGAAGCTAATTCCACCAGCCTGGCTGTGTGGTAATTAAAAGAATCAATCAGTCAATTAATCGAATAATGATGGAGCAGTGATCTGAGTCATGGACAGTTAGAGATGCTCATCTGACCTTTGACCTGTGGTCTGGCTCTGACGTCCCCCACACAGAGTGGTTTTAGAGGGAGGGGCTCCATCCTCTCTGTCCTCACACTGATCCATGCTGCTGAGGTCACATCCACACCAGCTCACACACACTTTGTAGCTTCACCTGCAGAGGAAACACACATCATTCATCTGCACAGCAGCTCACGTGTCCATCATGTCTCCAGCTGCTCCTCCACTGATTGGCTCTTCTTCTCTGCTTCATATCAGTGTCAGTTGAATCAGAGCCAGTCTACGACAAGCCTTACCACTCTCCATTTAGCCCCATTATATCGAACTTGGTTGCAGTTCCACCAGAATTCCACTAGGAGTGATCGCAGGTGAGTGCAGAATGAATGGGGTCCCATGGAGCTAGAAGGCCAAATTTGTCCCTGGTAATCGTCGAAAAATCACAAATACTGTTGCATTTTCTGCAAGTTCAATATGGATTATAGGTTAGAAGTGAAATTTTTGTCCTTTCGATTTCCTACAGGTTGGGCTGTTGTTGGCCATAACACGATAGCATTCTGCTAATGAATGCTGATTGGTCAGTGATGGACTATGTATGACCAGAGATCCCACCTGATAACATCTGAAGACAAAATAGCTGTAAAACAGGCAAAAGCTGTTTTATTTCCTTCTGTAACGCTGTTATTATGCACTTTATTAAAGGATAATTATCGTTTTTTAAAATCTGGACCTTATTTCTAGCATAAAATATGATCATTTACTCACCCAGATAACTTTGGTGTCATTTCAAGTCATTCTGACGAAATTAGATCCAGCCGAGAGCTGCCCTATATCCGTTTAATGCAAGAACACGGGGCACGCAATGCAGCCTCTAAATAACGCATTATCCACCACGAAACTTGTTCATTTCGCTAGTATTTTGTTATGATACACTAGTGCTATTCCCCTCCGAGCCCGTGGTGACATGTTATCAACATCCGGGGTCTGTAGGTTGACCTACTGACCTCTGACCTGGATGATGTCATCTCCGACCGCTGCCCAGCTCATTCTGATAATAATCATTATACAACAGTTAGTTCCGACCGGTCCCAACCGAGCAATTTGATTGGACAAGAGACGTTCCATAGTGCTGATATACAGTATAACAGCACTGCGACTTTTTACAGACATAATCACTCCGCTGTTCAGCTGGACAGGAGCTAAGTCAGAGCCACGCTCCCCATACAGGAGCTGCCCCCATCTCTCTGCTGCTGCTGCTGCTGCTGCTGCTGCTGCTGCTGCTGCTGCTACAGTTATAAACGGACCTGAACATTAAAACCTGGACCTGACCTGGTCCGTCTAATTGGCTATACATCTCTACTAAACACGGTTGGAAAAAAATCGCTGCGGAGGCAACTACGTTTTGACGGCGATGTGTTTTGATATTAGCGTTAGCTGTTGTTAGCCACGTAGCTCAGCTACTAGCTTCAACTGTGTTTATATTGATTACATAGCAGATAAACAAATGTAATACGGTATCGATAACGTCTCTGTATGTCTTCATGCTGGTCCTGTTGCTCCGGTGCTAATCAGACACGGGCTCAGAACCAGAACCAGCACTGGAAGCAGCTCGGTGGAAAAGCTTGTAGCTAGTAGCAAGCTCGTATGATATGTTTATGTGTTGCCTGGCAACAGCCTTGTCTCCCTTCCAGTTGCGGAACTATTTCTGTTGGCGGTGTGATTATCTGCGGCACTCGGCCTGCGGCCTCGTGCCTACGACCGAATCACAGCCGTGCTGATATACAGTACAACAGCACTCCCTCTCGTGTGATATTGCTTAATTCCACTTCGGCATTCATTCCATTTTTAGCTCAACTAGCCGGAGCTTTAGTGAGTCCAGGTTGTGGAGAGGAAGCCTGTGGAAGCTGAACTTCATCCAGCTGCTCATTTTGTTATGACAAGTCAGAAACACGTAGAAACGAACCGTAGCATTAGCGGTAGCAACAAGCCACGCTGCACCGCGGTCGGAGATGACATCATCCAGGTCAGAGGTCAGTAGGTCAACCTACAGACCCCGGATGTTGATAACATGCCACCACGGGCTTGGAGGGGAATAGCACTAGTGTATCATCACAAAATATTGGTGAAATGAACGAGTTTCTGGGCGGTGCGTGGCACAGTGGTTGAGGCGGCCTCCCCATGTAGAGGCTACTAGGCCTCAGCGCAGGCGTCCCCGGTTCGAGTCCCGTGTCGGATAGACATTTCCTGCATGTCATTCCCCCTCTCTCTGCCTCCTCCTTACCTGTTTATCACACTGTGCTATCGAATGAAGGCAAAAATGCCAAAAAATATACTTAAAAAAAAGAAAAAGAAAAAAAAGAACGAGTTTTGCGGCGGATAAGGTGATATTTAGAGGCTGCATTCTGCTGCCCTGTGTTCTCGCATTATACGGAGCTAATTTCGCCGGAACGACCTGTAATGACACCAAAGTTATCTGGGTGAGTAAATGATCATATTTTATGCTAGAAATAAGGTCCAGATTGTAAAAAACGGTAATTATCCTTTAACTTTTAATATTTTTTCAAGTGAGAAAGTAACTGTTTAGACCTCCAATATACGGTCAGTTTTTCCAAATGATGGCTGTTTAAAAGTCTGCTCCGATGTTTTCGTAGACGTGAAGCTCCACCTGTGGAGCAATGACCCGGGCATCACAGAGGCAGAGCCAGTCTGCTGACGTGCTCGGCCGGTCAACCTCCGTCGTCATCCCGTGGGAGAAAATGATCGTTAATTAACTTACCCATAGGTGTTAAGAGGTTTACCGCCGGCGGGTTAAATTCTTTTTAGGAGATAAATGTTGGTCTCATTGATGAAATCTAACAATTGTGGCAGTAGCATTAGTTTGTTTGAATGAAAAGTGAAGCTTCATGTGTGTATTGGACAGAAAAGCAGTGCTGCATGGGGGCTCTGTAGCCTACGTTCACCACATTTACATCAATAAATAAATGTTTTACAATGAACCGATCGTCTGCATTAAATTTTTTTTTTTTTTTTTAATTAAGTTATATAACATGGTTACGGTACGCGGTTCCGTAGACAGGCTGGACGGGCTGTCATCGTGCTCTGAGGTGACTCAGAAATTATGGTAAAGCACCACCCCTGGCAGTGACGTCATCAAGTCATCAGCTTTTTAGAACAGGTAAGTGAACTTAAAAAATCCAATGTAGCCAAGTGCATTTTATTGCTCCCTGCTTTTGAAAATAATATTCAAATTACTTGACAACAAATTATTTCCAGAGAAAAGTGGATTTTTAGGGGTGTATCCCCATTGACTCCAATTCATTCTGCACTCGCCTGCGAGTGCCCCCACATGGACAGGGACGTGTTCTGAGAACCGGAAGTTGAACGAGAGTGGCACTTCTCCTCCTCAACAAATTCTCTGGTTGAATGCAGTCACACAGCAGTGAGGAAGAGGAAGCTGCCATCAGCTGCTTTACTTCTACTATCAGTCCACTAGATGGCATCATAAAGCTGCAGTGAAGTGAAGAGCAGCCCAGCAACATGATCCATGGACCAGTTTCCATCCACTGACACACACAAGGACTGAGATCCACTGAGTTGATGTGACACAGTCTCTGTGTGGACAGCGTCCCTGTAGAAAACCACTGGATCAAACAAGCTACAGCTGATTATTACACACACAACAACTGGGCCTCAACTTATTTCACCTCACAGCTCCACTATCACAACATTCAGTCATTTCACTCACACTGGAAATTCAAAGAGAGAAAAACACTCTCCAGCTGCCACTGACACTTATTGTCTCTGTCCATCCATTCATCGTCTGCTCCATCAAATGTCACAAAATACAGACAAATGATGCGTTCAAGTTCCTCAGTCTGAGGCCACGTCTCCAAATGTCTTGTTTTGTCACAGCAACAATCAAAGAGACAAAAATATTCAGTTTACAGTCAAATCAAACAGAGAAAACAAGGAAATCTTCAGTTTTTGAGACTGAAAACTGATAATTGCTGCTTGAAAAATGTTGATTGAACAACTGTTGCAGCTCTAAAAGATTCTCCACAACAATATTGATGGTTTGTGTCCAATAATCAATAACCCAGAGTGTTTGCTGTGTGTAACCACAGACATGAATGGTGAGGACACAGAGACAGTGTCCAGCTGCTCCTCTTCTCATTCATTCTAATGAGTCAGTGAGCTGATGTAACCTACAGAGTCACAGGACAAACATGCTGTGGTTTCATCTTTAATCATGTGTTTCTGAGCTCATCGGGTGTTTTTAATCTACAACCTGCAGCTGGAAAGTGACCAGTAGCTTCACCTGTCAGGTACATGAGCTGCAGTACAAGCAGGAAGTAGCACAACAAGGAAATACTCAAGGAAAGTGCAAGTACCTCACAACTAAACTGCACACAGGGCCGCAAAACCCTCATTTACATATTGCGGTTTGCACGTGTTTTCATTTAGCGGGTTACTCTTAGTAGATCACCTGTTTTGCGTGCACTAACCAAACTCCGGCCCTAAATGTACTCAGTTACTGTGAAGAACCTGATGCTGAACATTGATCAACACTGGAAAATCAATCATCAATAAAGAAAACTGTCAGTAGTATTGATCAGTGATAGGCAGTAACAGCTTCTGCTCTTATTCCAGCGCTTCTACAGTAACATTATAATAAGACAACAACAACACACTACACGTCGAAGGGCAGAGAACTCAGGTAACGACAGGTGTTAACAAGGAAAACATTCAGACTGTTCACCTTACCTTCACGCGAGGAAATAAACTGACACAACAGCTGGGTCAAGGTGAACCTGGGAAAGTTGCCTTACCTGTTTGACAGGAGGGTGTGGTCTTACCTGTAGATTACTAACATGCTCCACTGCCCTTTGCTCTCTCTCTCTCCTGAGCTCTCGAGGTCACAGTAAGGCCCAATTCCGATTCTATTTTTCATCCCTACCCCTACCCCTAGCCCTACCCCTAGCCCTTAACCCTTGTCCTTGAAACGGAGCTACAAGGAGTAGGGTTGAAAGTCAACCCCTACGAATTGGGACACTTCAACAATCACATACGTCATCAGTCGTCTCTGCTGGCTTTCACATAAGCAGACGTGACGAGCTTTTGCCACAAATCCTCTATTCAGAACCACGTTAACTTAATAAAATAAAATTTAATGAAGAATGATCGGTTCATTGTAAAACATTTATTTATTGATGTAAATGTGGTGATTTCTGTCACTTCCTTCCTTCACTTTTAATTCAAACAAATTAATGCGACAATTGTTACATTTCATTGATACCAGCATTTATCTCCTAAAAAGAATGTAACTACACGGCGGTAAACCTTTAAAGCCCTGCGGGTAAGTTAATTTTCTACCGGGACGAGGTCGGGAGGTTGGCCGGCTGACAAGCTCTCCGGACGGGGTGGTGTCTCCGTGACGAGCCGTTGATCTGCTCCACAGGTGGAGGCTCCAACGTGGAGCTTCACTTCTCCGAAAAACATCGGAGCAAACGTCCAAACAGCCTCATGTGGATAAACCGACCGCACATTGGGGATCTAAACAGCTACTTTCTCGCATGAAAAAATATTAAAACTTAACAAAATGACGTAATAACAGCGCTACAGTGAGAAATAAAACTTGCCATAGCCCTCGGTCCGTAGTGTGCCCCTGAAAAATCTCCATTTTGAGGGCGAGATAGCCCTACCACTTCCCCCTAACCCTCGTCTGAACCAGAATCGGGACACCCCTACCACTTCACGTGAACGCGCAAAACGAAGGGTTAGGGCCAAGGGCTAGGGCTAAGGGGAGAATCGGAATTTGGCCTAAGATTCACCACCAGAGACTGGATTGACAGAAATGTTAGGAACAAAAGCAACTAGAGACACAATAAAACAACAAAAAAGCTCCGGTTGAGTTTTGGAAGAAAAAATAAAAAAATAAAAAATCCAGGCTTTCTTGATTATTTTTCCTTCACTTTAAACGGTAACCGCTACATTAAAGCTAGGTATAATCATTGACAGTAATCTTAATTTCAAAAGTCATATCAACTACATCACAAGATCAGCATTTTAACATCGGAAAAATATTTCCAAATGAAAGGGCTTCCTGTCAATGTCAGACTCAGAGTGTAGTGGAGACACGGGGAATGGACTGTATCTGGCGTCTGTTCAGGGTTAATCACTAAGTTCACACCGGGGTGTCGGCCAGAACACCACTTTAAGCCGAATCTTCAGAGACTGAATAAAGAGGAGGCCACTGACTGTTTCTGATCCTGTTTATTTCTCTTCTTACAGGCGATTGTTCTGTGGTTCTAAACATAGAAATGACAAATAAATGAATGAGTAAATAATCATCAATAAATCAAACCACTTAGCTCAGATTCAGTAGCACTTAGCACTGACACAATTAAAGCTAGGTAAATAGCTTAGCTAACCAGAACTATCAGAGAAACATAATATGAACACAGTCATAAATCCCTCTTATAATTAACACAGTACTCTGCGCAACAGCGCGCTGAATAACCAGCATGATAACGATCAATATAAACACGGGCATATCACGTGACACTCGTTACACTCGCTCGTTAATTAAGCTAGCGGACATTAGCGTCCACAACGGCCATAGCATGGCGAGTGCTACAATCACAACATACAGCTCAAATGTTCACAAATGCACTAGCATACATCCAACACTCTCATAACCCATCCAGACGTACTTACATGCTTCATTCACGCACAGACAGTCGCCATAGCACGAACAGGTGGCCCGACAGTTACTCCTCACTCCTCACTCACTGCAGCCAGAAAACACCGTCACATGAACGAGTGCGGCCAATTACGTCATAATACCAGCAGGGGGCTCCGCTCGCACATCAACCATCTAGCGCTCTAGCACATCATAACAACAACAAATACACAGTAACTTTGTGGCCTTTTCTACACAGAGAAATTAATCCATGCATTCATAACAAGCAGATTAGATTATTGTAATAGTTTATTCACTGGACTCCCAAAAACAAGTGTTCACAGACTACAGTTAATTAGGGCCACGGGCAATCGCACCGGGCACTGGTCCCAACAGCTATGAAATAGCTTTTCTCAACAGTTTACGAAAATTTTGCATTGAAGTCAATGGGATGGGCGAAAAAAAAGAGCGAAAAAGACCAATCATTCGAGTTTAACAAACGTCTACTGCTCAGGCATACTTTCACCTAGAGACTCCATTTAAACTTTAAACAGTAGACACAAGTCTTGTGTATTGTCGTATTACTCCACGTTTTGATAGGTCATATCGTTTTTGATCAATCCCTGATCAATGACCATGATCATTTTTGGAGAAATTATGAGATTATAATGGTTGTGTATTGCACGGAATGTTCGTGTCAGAGTGCGTGACATCATCGGTTAGAGTGGGAGAGAGTGAAAAAACATTCTGTATTTTTTCTGGATAAACTGTCAGCACGTCCACAATTTACACTCTACACACATGATTTTTTCAGAATTTGTAAGACAAACTTGTTATCTCTCATATCATGTGCTCAAAATATCAGAGAGACTTACAGAACTTACAGAATAAGCCTCTGAGTGCGGCCACGTCTGTCTCTGCTCCTCATTGACTCCAATACAAATATTTTCTGAGAGAAGCAGAACGGACCGATGTTTTAAAACTGCCAGCGTCTCCAAAATATTTACTGTAGAAACACCAAATCGTACCACATTTTTCAGGAAGTCCTTAGAGCAACGTTGATCTGTGTTTTGTTCTGATAGGAGCTACCGTTTTGTCATGCTAAGCCTTTTGCGAGACCAGTGCAGAGGCAGAAAATCACTCTTTTTCTCCACGTTTCTGTCTGCCTCAGCCTGGGGGGCCCCTATCGCTGTGGTAACCACCTCGAGTTGCTGTGGTAATGTCTGATTCTCAGGCCAGAGCTCATTAACTTCATAAACAATCCACCTGGCACTCGTTTAAATGTTTATAAACACAGACACAGCTAAATCAGACTGACACAGGATGCAGCTCATAGTCTCACACACACACACACACACACACACACACACACACACACACACACACACACACAAAAACACAGACTCTAGAACCAGCTTCATGTGATTACAGTTACAGACACACACACACACACACATCAAAACACACAGGTAATTACAGATGATGATGGTGATTACAGCTCCTCCATATCAGTGCTTATAGAAAGATGATCATGTGTCTGTCTGATCAGCTCTGTCTTGACCTTAAGATCGTGGGTTTGATTCCCATGTTGACAGAGATGGCAAAACCGGCAGTAGCCCCGTGGGCCTTTCAAAATTTCCCCAGAGGAAATTTTCTAGTTCAAAATGCAGCTGCACACATTCTCACTGGTACGAAAAAATCTCAACACATCACGCCTGTTCTCAAATCACTGCACTACCCATTAAGACAAGAATTGATTTTAAAATTCTGCTCCTGGTTTATAAAGCTTTACATGGCATTGCACCTCACTACATAACCGACATGCTCATCAACTACACTCCACCACGAACCCTTAGATCTACAAGTAATTGCAATCTAGTCATCCCCCGTAGTAACACTAGGCAAGGGGAGGCAGCCTTTTCCATCTATGCCCCACGCATCTGGAACAAGCTGCCCGGAATAGTAAAACAGGCAACATCAGTGACCACATTTAAAAACAAGTTAAAAACTTTCTTCTTCACAACTGCATTAGATTAAATTGTGTGTGTGTGTGTGTGTGTGTGTGTGTGTATACATGCACGTACACACGCATGTGTCCCCTGAGCATTTATATAGACGTGTATGTGATACTGTTTTGATGTTGCTTTGTTTTGTCTTTAAATTTGCACTTTTTTAATTGTTTGCACTATTATTGCATTGTATTATAATTGTTTAAAGCAGATGGTCTGAAACACGGGTCTGTCAGTCACTCTGCTCTGCTGTAAGCCGAGGAGAAAACTTTCCTTGTATCCTACAACCCTTATCCAATGAGGAGAGAGAACGGCATAAAGGGGCGGTCCTCTCTGTGTGTGCAGCCAAGGGATGCGCGTGAATGTGGTGACGTAGGGACGAGGGCGGGGACTGGCACTGCTAACTCCATCGGCTGACAGGAAGTTAGCCAAAACGACCGGATCGCTTACTTCTGCTTTAAAGGGATAGTTCACCCTAGAATGATATTTCGCTCATTATCTACTCACCCTCATGTTGACTAAGGGCTGGAAGAATTTTCAGAGTCCACCGTCCCTTCTCTGAGTTACAGGGGGTCTTGGCGTAGCAGTGCATTTCAATGCAACGGTTGCAAAGGGACACCAGAGCTCTTCGTAAAAAAACACACACAAAAAAACATCCAAATACCTCCATGATGCTCGTATGTAATGTCCGTCTTGTGCTGAAGCCCCAAATTGCGTAATTGTCCCGAAAAAAATTAAATAAGTCTATATTTTAAGCTTGTTTGTAGCGGAAGCTTCTCGAAGCTCCTCTTCCTGGTCCGTCCAAATCTCGCGTGATTTGCGCCGGCATCAGTGCGGTTACTGCGAATCACGCGAGATTACATACGAGCATCATGGAGGTATTTGGATGTTTTTTTGTGTGTGTTTTTTTACGAAGAGCTCTGGTGTCCCTTTGCAACCGTTGCATTGAAATGCACTGCTACGCCAAGACCCCCTGTAACTCAGAGAAGGGACGGTGGACTCTGAAAATTCTTCCAGCCCTTAGTCAACATGAGGGTGAGTAGATAATGAGCGAAATATCATTCTAGGGTGAACTATCCCTTTAACTATTGTAAAGCGCATTGAGTTTGCCCTGTGCATGAAATGCGCTTTATAAATAAAATTGAATTGAATTGAATTGAATTGAATTGAATTGAATTATTTTGTTAGTCCTTCTAACGTTAGAGCTTCGGACGTTTTATTTTGAAGTTCTTCCAGTAGTCGTAGTTGTTTTGGAGTAGTGATGGGATCGGAAGTTCTTTTGACTGTACTGAATCACTGGAATCAGTTCATTAAAATGAGTCATTCAAAAAATTTGTTGACCGAATCACTCAGTGCTTATGGAGCCCTGACTGCAAAGTGCATTATTCTTCAACTTCCTGAACTGATACACAGCCAAACAATAATCAAGCTAATGTTTGCGTTTTTGGAAGAGCTTCTGTTTCAAGAGAATGATTAAACATCTTTAAAGGCTTCACCATCAGTGATCTAAATTGTTAATTTGCACAATTGCACTAAAACCATTGGGGCCCGGGGCTTTTCCTGATTGAAAAATGCGGACAGCTTCATTCACTTTTTCTAATGTTATAGAAAGTAGACATATTATAGAAATATCAATTTTGCTGCACTACAGCACGTGGTATTGAGAGCTGAGAGAACCATCGGGCTGCAGCTCCTCAAACTGGAGGACATCTAACTGTCCTCGCTGCCTCAGGAAAGCAAGATCTATCTGCAAAGACTCCAAACACCCATCTCATTGACACTCTGAACTGCTGACGTTGCGCTCTGAGCACAAACCACAAAACAGAGGGACAGTTGTGACTTTAAAGAGGAACTATGCAATTCCGGTCGCTGTTCTGCTGTTCTCCATAGTTCCTCTTTAAAGCTCTATTGGGAAACCCTGCACAATGTGAATGTGAATTTGCACTCGTAACATAGAATATTTGTACATTACTTTTATATATATATATTCTCTACCTACCTTTTTATATTTCTTAAATCACTCTTAAAATCTTTGTATATTAGGCTACTTTTATCTTTTTAAATTATTAGCAGTGCCCTTTGCTGCATGTCATTCCCCCTCTCTCTGCCTCCCATTTCCTGCCTCTCTCTCGATTACACTATCAATTTAAGGTTAAAAAGCACAACCCAAATAAAAAACATATTAAAAAAATGATTAAGGGAGAGATGCACCTACATTTCTTTGTGCTTCATTTCTTGATGACAATGAAAGAAATTGAATATTGATCAATAACAGTCAGTTTTGATCAGTGATAGGCAGTAACAGCCTCTGCTCTTATTCCAGCGTTTCTACACAACGTGGCAGACATGATTCTGTCGGTCCAGACTCAGCTACAGTAACATTATAATAACAACACATCAAAAAGTTGAAGGAGAGAGAACTCAGGTAACAACACGTGTTAACAAGGAAAAATCAAAACTGTTTACGTTACCTTCACATGAGAAAATAAACTGTGACACAACCACTGGTTCAAAGTGAAAAAGGGAAGGCAACTTCAGGAACAGGAAACAGGAGAGGGGCACACTTCTTATTCTTCAGTATGTCTCCACCTTCTCCCTCATCTTTCCCCACTGTTTTTGATATTTTATCTGCTGCTTCATTTTCCTCTGTTCCTGGAGGAGCTGGTTCCCACCTGTATCCCATATCACTTTACAACATTATTCCTCTAATGATTTCTGCTCTGGCTATTGATTTTCCATGATTTATTGTTTCTAGAGCTGAGAGAGTAACTTCAGATAATTGTTGAGTGGTTTAACTGCTTTAATCCACCAGAGGGCCCAGAGTGTGTTGTCATGGGCTCTGCTGTGCAAATTCAGAGGTTTTCTGGTGTTCTCCACCTTTGCTGTAGCCAGGCTAGCGCCGCCTACTGGTTCCGGCAAATTTCATTTGCCTCAACAATGTAGTCAGGACACTAGCAATGCGTTTCGGTTTGCTCCGTCCGCCAGAGCGGACGGACCAATCAGCGAACAGACGGGTAAGTGAAGGCGATGACGTTGAACTCAAGCGCTCAAGATTAACCTATGAGCTTAACCGGTGTATAGCACACGTGACCACCAAGCAGCAGCGATTAGTTGAAGCAAATGTAAGCAACCGCCTCCCGGAAGCAAACGAATCCCTATGGCTCGTGTTCAGACGCTATATGAAATGTAATGAAGTAAGCGGCTGATGCATCAGGCTACCTTTGCTGCCCCCCCCCCCCCCAAAAAAAAAAAAAAAAAACACAACATACCTGCCATCTCTTCGTGCACAGAGTAGGAAATCTAGTGGTCAATAAAGTGAAGTGCAATCGAGACGTGTCATTCATTGGTTCATGGATTGTTTGGGATTTCATTTGCCGTGCACATTCCTGTTTGACTACGCTACATGGCTGTATGGTTTGAAGCTGACACAATAAAATAAACATGAACTCATGTTGAAGACAATGTTTCTTATTTGGCTCGTCTGAATGTAGAAAGCTATTGATCTATACTTGGTCTGACATTTTGAACCATATCCTATCCTACAACCAGTCTGAAGAGCCCACAGATTGAAAGATGTTATAGGCTAGATGAAAAGTGTGATCTCACTTAAAATGTTTAACCGATGAGCTTAATAACACTCAGCTCTATCAGGAATCAAACCTATGACATGCTACATTGTTCCACGTGGCTTTGAACGCCACTAGTCATGTGACAAAACCACGCCTCGACACAGTGGTTCAATATAGCTGCTTCATGAGCTGCATGTGACAAAGCCTCGAGTGTCAGAGGACTTTGACCACCAACAGGCCCAATTTTGACAGTGCTTAACATATAACATGACATGAGTATGATTTTTCTGCTGCTCTACATCGGTCTGAAAAAGCAGAAATGCACATCACATATACAACAGTTTTATTTAATAAAAAAAAAAAAACACAAAGTATAAAAGCACATGTAAGTTCATTAGTACATCATAGTTTCCAGGTGTGTGTATTGTTTTGCCTGTACAGTTGAACATGAACAATGAATTAGTTAAACAGTGTTTTTCTCCTCCTCTGTGACGCTGGCGGCTCGGAGACATTTCGCTTCATGATATTCGGCCTCGTCCTTCATCCGGAGGCTGAGGACTCTCCACGTCCAACAGATGTTTGTCAGTTAAACACAACAACTGAGCATCACAGAGCTTCAATGAGGCCTTGAGTCAGAATCATGGCTTCATCTTCAGACTCATGAAAGACGACTAACACCTGGACTCTTGAAGATTAGAATTTAAAGTTTATTTTGATTTAATTTAGAGTTTAAATCCACTTGTGCTGGTCTCAATGAACTGGACTGAGGTTGCATATAAAACATGGAGCAGAGCCAGAAAAGCTTGAAGCTGTTCAAAACAAACTGGTGCATCCTGGGAAATAATCTCCAGAGGTTTTACTTTATGTATATGAGGGGGAAATCAGCATTAAAAGTCTGTTTCAGTCTGGAACCAGATTTAATTTGTGTCTGGGAAACTGCTCCAACAACAGTCAACCTCATGTCGTGCGCACAAACATCCAAACACACAACCAGGAAGTCACATGACCACATTTATGGGTTGTGCAGGGATTAACGGATTCAAAAAACCATTAGCTTCTGGTTCACCATTAATGACATAGCTCTTATGAAGAATCAATAAGGTAAAGCAGAGTGTCTCCTGGTGTTTCTCACCGCATCGTTCTCCATGATGTTCTCCAGCAGGTGGACGATGTCGCTGCAGGACGGCCTCAGTGTGTACGGCTCCAGCCAACAGTCACGCATGATGTAAAGCCTGTGGGGTTTTGTTCAGAACCAGCTGAGTGTCGACATGGTAACATAATGTACTGTATGTGAGAACACATCTGTAGAAGAGGTCACCTGGAACCAAGGCCGGATTATAATTCGCTATATGCATGGAACGTCAGTGACAATTTCCGGGTTCTGGATAAGACAGCTCGCTAACTTCCGGTGAAACGTCATTTTGCCGGCAGTACGTCACTTGTCATTTTCCCGGTACTGAAACTGAAATGTCACTTGTCATTCTGCCATCTTGTTTACTTATTTAATAAAGAAAGATTAAAAAGACTTTTGCTGGCATCTTCCTCATCATCTTCAGCTTGTGAGGTAGCTATATAGTTTTAATTGTGTAGCTATTGCTCGGCGTATCAGAACAAAATGTATTAAAAAGGATGAAAAGGTCGTTTAAATTTCAGCGTCGTGAGGGGACGACAGCCGAGCACTGTTGCGTCCCGCAGTGTACGATCTCGGCCAAATTCAACTCGGCCATTAGTTTTAAGTTTAGTTTAAAAATCTTGTCTTTTTATGCTTGAATATCCTTGTTATTAACTTTTATGCCTTGTTTTTTTGCTGAATGTTTGTATAGTTGTGCATATTTGCTATTGTCTTTTAACCTATCTTAAAGCTTATGCCTCTTGTCATCATTGTAAATAAGAACTTGTTCTTAATTGATTCTGCCTGGTTAAATAAAGGTTAAATTCATACTTTCCCCTCCGACGATAAACAAAGAAAAAAATGGATAATAAACATAAGACGAGACAACCTGACCATAACTCATCACTCCTGTGTGTGTAGTCGACACTTTGTGTCAGACGAGGTCACCGAGCCTACTGAAGTAGGAGGGAGGCGGAGGCTGAAGCCGGGTGCCATACCTGTATTGTTCCCCTGGAACAATTACTGTCTCCCAGTGAGAAGGCTTGGGGTTTGGGAGCAGAAAGAGAGACCTGAGAGTGTGGAGATAGAGGAGGATGCTGGCCCCGGTCCTATATGTAACGATCACGACTACTGCACACCTCCAGACCCTGTGTGTGTTGACATGGTTCTCAGCGAAAATGAAAGTCTTCGAGACGAAATCGTCCAGCTGCGGCAGCATCTGGAGCAGCTGTCACTCAAACAGCGTTTTGGGCTACAGCGAT
Organism: Trachurus trachurus; assembly: GCF_905171665.1. Taxonomy (NCBI): domain Eukaryota; kingdom Metazoa; phylum Chordata; class Actinopteri; order Carangiformes; family Carangidae; genus Trachurus; species Trachurus trachurus. The sequence continues at coordinate 5,773,646 of NC_139899.1, forward strand.
TTGCAGGCTCTGACAGGGACATCCGTTTCTACACAAGGTATGTATCCTCCAGTGACGGACTGGCCACAGGGCAATATGGGTAAATGCCACAATGTGGCCGTAAAAAAAAAAAAAAAAACGGGCCAGCTGGTTTACGACCGGCCAACTGTGAAACACTGCACACAGTCATAAAACTTACCAAGAGCAGTGTATAGCTCACCTGGTAGAAAAGCTTCCCCTGTATACTAAACTTTTGTTCCAGTCTGGGTTCGAATCCCCCTATTACTGACATGTAATGCATTTTCTTTTTTCATCAACATTATGATCACTGGAATATCTAAATCTATATACTCTCTCTCTCTCTCTCTCTATATATATATATACACTATATTACCAAAAGTATTCGCTCACCCATTCAAATGATCAGAATCAGGTGTCCTAATCACTTGGCCTGGCCCCAGGTGTATAAATTCAAGCACTCAGGCATGCAGACTGTGAAACAAGACATTTGTGAAAGAATGGGCCGCTCTCAGGAGCTCAGTGAATTCCAGCGTGGAACTGTCATAGGATGCCACTTGTGCAACAAATCCAGTCGTGAAATTTCCTCGCTCCTAAATATTCCACAGTCAACTGTCAGCTCTATTATAACAAAATGGAAGCGTTTGGGAACAACAGCAACTCAGCCACGAAGTGGTAGGCCACGTAAAGTGACGGAGAGGGGTCAGCGGATGCTGAAGCGCATAGTGCAAAGAGGTCGCCGACTTTCTGCACAGTCAATTGCTACAGAGCTACAAACTTCATGTGACCTTCAGATTAGCCCAAGTACAGTACGCAGAGAGCTTCATGGAATGGGTTTCCATGGTCGAGCAGCCAAGCCAAGCCACACATCAGTGCAATGCAAGGCGTCGGATGCAATGGTGTAAAGCACGCCGCCACTGGCCTCTAGAGCAGTGGAGACGCGTTCTCTGGAGTGATGAATCACGCTTTTCCATCTGGCAATCTGATGGACGAGTCTGGGTTTGGAGGTTGCCAGGAGAACGGTACATTTCAGATTGCATTGTGCCGACTGTGAAATTTGGTGGAGGAGGAATTATGGTATGGGGTTGTTTTTCAGGAGCTGGGCTTGGCCCCTTAGTTCCAGTGAAAGGAACTTTGAATGCTTCAGGTTACCAAAACATTTTGGACGATTCCATGCTCCCAACCTTGTGGGAACAGTTTGGAGCGGGCCCCTTCCTCTTCCAACATGACTGTGCACCAGTGCACAAAGCAAGGTCCATAAAGACGTGGATGACAGAGTCTGGTGTGGATGAACTTGACTGGCCTGCACAGAGTCCTGACCTGAACCCGATAGAACACCTTTGGGATGAATTAGAGCGGAGACTGAGAGCCAGGCCTTCTCGACCAACCAGTGTGTGACCTCACCAATGCGCTTTTGGAAGAATGGTCAAAAATTCCTATAAACACTCTCCTCAACCTTGTGGACAGTCTTCCCAGAAGAGTTGAAGCTGTAATAGCTGCAAAAGGTGGACCGACATCATATTGAATTCTATGAGTTAGGAATGGGATGGCACTTCAGTTCATAGAATGAGTAAAGGCAGGTGAGCGAATACTTTTGGTAATATAGTGTATATATATATATATATATATATATATATATATATATATATATATATATATATATATATATATATACACACACACATATATTTATATAATGTGGCCTCTGTCTGTCAAAAAATATCAGGGCTTCCTTTTGGTGCCAGTCTGTCACTTGTATCATTTATATTGTTGTGTCACATTTGTTCTAAAATGCTGTTGCCTCTCTTTCTAATATATTTTTTACTATATACAGATTTTCGTCTTACAACCACCTGATGAAGTTTTGGCAGCTTATTGAGCCTTTGCTGCAGTTCATGGTTTGCGCTACCAGAGCAAGAACTGCAAACAGTGACTCTGCAAAGCAAAGTACTGCTATGGTATGTTAATACAATGTATTTTGTGATTGTACCATGTAACAGTAAACAGTCAATCATTTCACAGTAATATTCAATATTGCGTTGTAGAAGTATGCACCTAATGTAAAAATAAATATTTCATATATCTCATATCTCAGTCTTTACAGCCCATTGAGCAACTGTTCCTCTATCTGAACTACCTTGCCCTTGGACTGAAGCAGAGGGACCTGGCTGATCGGTATGGGATCCATCAATCTACTGTCAGCAGGATCATTCTGACCTGGAGCAGTTTTTTGTTCTGCGATCTTGGCTCACAAAAAATGTGGATGTCCCAAGACAAAATTAAAGAGCACTTGCCAGCAGAGTTTAAAGAGTACCCTGATACTACTGTAATCCTGGACTGCACAGAGCTCAGATGTCAAACACCTACCTCTCCCTTACTCCAGAGTGAAGTGTATTCAAACTACAAGTCCCACTTTACCCTGAAGGGAATGATTGGCATGGCTCCTCATGGTGCTGTAACCTTTGTTTCTCCCCTCTTTGCTGGCTCAGTTAGTGACAAGCAGATCTTTGTGGAGTCAGGACTGGTTCCTCTGCTTAGGCCGAATATGACAATCATGGTGGACAGAGGCTTTCTTGTGGATGACTGTGTGCCCTGCAAAGTGTACAGACCTGCATTCCTAGCTGGGAGAGCTCAGATGCAAGCTCATGAGGTCAGGGAGACCCAGTCTATCGCACATCTCAGAGTGCATGTTGAGCGCCTCATTCGTAGATTAAAGGAGAACAAATTCTTTGACACAGTCATCCCCCTAAATATGTTTGGAAACATTAACCAGCTCTATGTAGTTGCATGCCTCCTGTTAAACTATCAGAGTGGTCCACTTGTGAAGGCTTGGTCTAAATAGGTTAACTTAAATACAGAATGAACTGCTGGCAATTAAAATTGTCAAGATTAATGTCTGCTTTGTAGTATTTGATAAATGTAATTAATTATATTTGATAAATGTAATGAATTTAACTGTAGTAAATCGAAAATAGTCCGGAAGAGGACGAAGAATAATAACTAGGAAAAAATCCACACAATAACAGTAGTGCCTGTGCGAAGCAGGGCACTATCCCTGCAGCTATTTCATAGCTGTAGGGATCAGTGCCCGGTGCGATGGCCCGTGGCCCTAATGACAACCAGAACAAGTAAATAAAATCAGGAAAGGCTTTCCGATAAAAATGAGTTTTGAGGAGTGATTTAAAACACAACACTGAAGAAGCTGACCTAATGTCCACCGGTAGATCACACAATTTAACTATGACAGAATATAACATATTTCTACAGCAAATAAGTTGACAATTAAAGGTTTGAGATCTAGATTAGATTTATTTAGAATGTGAACTACTTGTTTAAAACCACAGACTGCATGTGCTTTCTACATACCAATAAAAAATATCATTATAATAATAATAAAATCACACAAAAAAATGTAAACCATTGTCACAGCCAACATATTACTCACCAGGTGGTATCAATTTGAAATCTACCATAGTATAAAATGACTTTGGTTTTAGACTATGGTAACAATGGCTGAACTTGCACTTTTGCATGATTTGGCACTAGGTGCTAACTGGAGAGAGAGGAACTTCAGGAACCGGTAAGATTTGTTGGCCCAGAGTGATGGGTGGTTGATTAGTCGTTTCCGACAATTCAAATTCCTATCTTAACCCTCAAGCTCAACCCTAAATTTGAGTAGCCCTCAAAACCAAGTTTTAAGGGCTATTTTGTGACCTAGAAATGGGACACCCCTTAAATGCAGATAGGTCTGAATCAGGGCCCGCATTGTCTCTGTAGTCCCTGAAATTAAACATTTTTTATTTATTTTTATATTTGCACTGTTACCCGTCCACTTTTAAAAGGAGTAATGTAATTTAAAACAGGATGGCGGAGCGAGCAGAGCCGACACTCTGTAGCCTGTGTGGGTGAGACTGAGCTGGAGCACCAGCCGCTCTGCTTCATCCCTGGGGTTTTTGCAGCTCGGAGCCGATGAGGACGGGTGGAGACTGGCCCATTCTGCTACAGTCTAATGTCTCGAGAAATACGGTGTCAAGCAGGGCCGTAGCCAGGATTTTTGAAATACCGAGGTCATAGTCGTGGTGCGCGGGGGGGTGGCGTCAGAAATTTGGGGCAATTTTATATTAAAAGGCTTCAATCTGGTGCACTTTGACAGATAAAAACTACACACATCATATTAGATTAATGCCATTTTTTTATGATATTATCATCACTAGTGATCATCCAGAGAAGACCCAACTTCACTGAATTCTGATGAGAACACACCACCTATTACAAACAGTAGACTAGCTCCTCACATTCGTTGCAGCCACAGAGTAGCAAAAATATTATATTATAAAGTTTAATTCCAGCTCGAAAAAAAAAAGTCTGAAATGCAATGTGATGGTCCTAGTTGTTAACATAAAGATTAACAGGTTTCTAGGGTGAAGTGTGCACTCTTTTTTTACCATAACTATAGCCTACTATCTTTGGGTGACTTCCTTCTGGAGCGTCAGCTGTGTTCCTCACTTTGAAACAGGCCCAGGAAGTTTGTTTGCTTTTCCTTATAGTTACAGATGTTACTGGTTCAAATTTGCGGGGTTTGTCCTGCACTGCAGGATCGCGTGATCGCGTGACTTTTCACCACAACTGTTTTCCTCTAGGTGGCAGCACCGTACTAAATACTGCTCAGACGTTTTGGGGACAATGCTGACAGCCTGATAGCCGCGATTAGGAGTGGCGCTGTTCATGATACAGAATACAAGAGGATGAAAGGAGAACTAGCTGCAGACAGTAAATAATATAGTAGCCTAGTTTTTCAATGACAAAATGTAACGACGGCAGCTACAGTAGACTATAGCCCACGTCTCACTCTCTTTTTTCGGTCATCTGTCTCGTCATCTCCAAAATGTGTTTTTAAAATGAGCCAACTACAGTACTGTGCAGTAGTGCCGCAGATTTCTCACTCCGCACCTTGTTTGAGAGTGCAGCTGGATGATTTCTTGTGAATGAACGGGTCTGTGTCACTTTGGGGCTGGGCGATAAAACATAGGATAAATAACTTTCCCTCGATAGAAGACGCGGCCGATACAAAGTGACACCGTCAGCCATGCAGCCGGCCTGGACTTTTTATTTTTAATTATGAAGCATCATCTGCGCAAGGCAAAGATGATAGCATCAACAAAACACGGCGTAACACACGCGGCTGTATGGGACAGGCTTTTATTTAATTCAGAACAAACCGCTTAGCAAAAATGGAAAATATAGTCTATAATAATTAATTGATCTGTTGTTTGGCCACTGTTTGAAAATAACCCGAATTATGAGCAAATAATCTGATCCAGAACAGCAGTCATAATCAGACTTCTTCTAAATAAACCTAAACATTAAATAACTGGGTCAGGTCGGACCATGGGGTTATTTTTTCTCTTCTTCTTCACAGGAGAAGAGGAGGCTATGTGCAAAGTACCACATTAACATCTCTATTCATATAACGCCCATCGAAACAGCTGATTTACATGTCGGCCGTTAAGGCAAGGCAAGGCAAGGCAATTTTATTTGTATAGCCCGTTTTTACAAACAGTTTGTCTCAAAGGGCTTCACATGGCATCGTAGCAACATCCTCTGTCCTTAGACCCTCACATCGACTGAGGAAAAACTCCATGGAAACCCTTTTAACAGGGAAAAACAGGAGAAACCTCAGGGTGAGCAACAGAGGAGGGATCCCTCACCCAGGACGGACAGACGTGCAATAGATGTTGTTACAGACAAGAAAACAGTTTACAGTTTGTCACAGAATGTGCGGAATATGGAAATGTTAACACATGGCGATTGGCCATTCACGCGGCTTTGTTCTTGGTTTCGGCCAATCAGCTTATAAGCACATGGCTAATTATCAGCTTTCAACCAATCGCACTGTTTTAATGTGTGTGTGTGAAAGTTATTTTCTTTAGTTCATTTTCGTTTCTTTTGGATTTTTTTTACAACAATGTATCAATATAATATTGTTTTCGTTTCATTTCGTTATAAAAATCAATTCCTTTTCTTTGAAACAATGAGATTGAGCAGCTAAAACTCAATAAACTCAACCATGGCTTGTCTTATTGTTAATCTGAACGCACATGTATAAAGGGCAGAGTCAAGGCAGCAGATAAATCACAAAACATCAACGCGTCCGTGAGCGCAGCGCACCTCCTCTTCTCCTGTGAAGAAGAAGAGAAAAAATAACCCCATGGTCCGACCTGACCCAGTTATTTAATGTTTAGGTTTATTTAGAAGAAGTCTGATTATGACTGCTGTTCTGGATCAGATTATTTGCTCATAATTCGGGTTATTTTCAAACAGTGGCCAAACAACAGATCAATTAATTATTATAGACTATATTTTCCATTTTTGCTAAGCGGTTTGTTCTGAATTAAATAAAAGCCTGTCCCATACAGCCGCGTGTGTTACGCCGTGTTTTGTTGATGCTATCATCTTTGCCTTGCGCAGATGATCCTTCATAATTAAAAATAAAAAGTCCAGGCCGGCTGCATGGCTGACGGTGTCACTTTGTATCGGCCGCGTCTTCTATCGAGGGAAAGTTATTTATCCTATGTTTTATCGCCCAGCCCCAAAGTGACACAGACCCGTTCATTCACAAGAAATCATCCAGCTGCACTCTCAAACAAGGTGCGGAGTGAGAAATCTGCGGCACTACTGCACAGTACTGTAGTTGGCTCATTTTAAAAACACATTTTGGAGATGACGAGACAGATGACCGAAAAAAGAGAGTGAGACGTGGGCTATAGTCTACTGTAGCTGCCGTCGTTACATTTTGTCATTGAAAAACTAGGCTACTATATTATTTACTGTCTGCAGCTAGTTCTCCTTTCATCCTCTTGTATTCTGTATCATGAACAGCGCCACTCCTAATCGCGGCGATATGTGATACATAATCATCAAGTCATAAAGCAAGACAGGCTTTATCATATTACAATAGTTTCTGTGATTTAGGCAGTGTATACAGTAGTTAGTTCTAGTTTAATAGCCTAGAGTTTAAGCTGTGGATTACTGCACAGATCACTGAGTCATCCGCCTGTCGTCCTCCGTTCTCACAGATGCCACCTGGCGGTTGTTTTGGCACATTGAGGCTTTTCATTAAAACCTCTTGTCTCGCCAAAGAAAAAAAATGCATGAGTCTTGTGCCGTCTCGCGTGGACCACGCGTGAAGTCCGCAAATTTGAACCAGTAACATCTGTACCACAAACATACATCTGACTGCTCCTTGTTGCAGCAAATTTTGGTTTGTGTTATAATTGGTTATTCACGTTGTTTAGCTATGTAGTATTTCACATTTCTATGCATATTTTTTATTAGTAAAATATTGGTGTCAAACTTCATTTCGGTTGTATGGTCTTCTTTGAATGGGAAAATATGAAGAGGTCTAGGTGAAATCAAAATGAGCCAAAAAGAGTTGTATTAGGATGGAGTGAATATTATGACACAGGCTATCAGTGAAATATAGCCTAATTAGTTTTCCAAAGGTCAAATTCCACCTGGACATACGTATCTCTGATAATAAAACAGCTGCAAAATTGCTCAGGTTCATTTTTTTAGCATCTACTTTTACACAGTTAGCCTACACATTACTTATTCATTTGCCTGATATCCCATGATTCAAAGGTAGATTTTACGCTAATGTGATTTTTGTTAGTATTCTTACTAGGCAGAGATGAAAAATTTACATTTTCTACTGTAGCCTACTCCAGACATGTCTGTAGTAATCTCACCGGTCTTAGCTTTCTTTAAATAAATAAATAAAAAAGACTGAAATAAAACTAATGGTTGCCTAAACTTTACACCGTATGCTCTTTGTTAAATCTGTCCAAAATTTTTTAGAAACAATTTCACAGTCTTTGTTTGTGAAATATTTGTGCTTGTGCACCACATATGCTCACATCTTGTGCATCTCCTGGGGGCTAAGCCCCCCCTGTCCTTAAAACTTAGTGACGCCCCTGTCTGTAAACATAAAATTTATCATGTCACTGTGCTTTTCACATAAAGTTGATGGAAGAATGGACAGTGCAGATGCCCCCTCAGTATAGTATCTGCAGGAAAGAGGTCTCTGCTCTCCCCCACTTAGCTCAACTAGTGCATATGCAGGACACAGACAGTAAACGGCGCTGAATTGACCCTATTAAACAGCTGTTTTCTCCGCATACATGAGGTTCCGTCCCGAAATAATACAGCGCTTCAAGTGCACGTATGTACGAAACTTTTACAGTGTAACAACTGGTTGGAAAGAGCAGTTTATCTAGAGCCAACTCACTCAGTAGCCTTCTCCTCCATGCACGCAGGCTCCGCGACGCGCTGTATCACTCGCTTTTTCCGAATGAATCGCCTTTTTTCCCGCGACCAGTAAACAAACACCAGCGTACGTGAGGGCGTCAATAAACAAGAGCATTATAGGCCTACCGGAATTGTTTGGACAAGAGAGGAGTCACTCAGTCACCTTCCATCTGTCCTCCCTAATACTTTGCACTTTTTTTTTTTTTTTCATTCATTAGGCCGAAAAAAATACCGAGGTCATGACCTCGGTGTCCTCAATGGTAGCTACGGCCTTGGTGTCAAGCCACAGCCGCCTGCTGCTACAAAGTGGGGCTTCTCTGCGGCGGAGGTCCGTCAGACGGCGAGGCAGACTGGCATCTCAGTCTGCTGCTCTCCGTGGTCCTACCGACATGCCCCGTCTGCATCGGCCCTACTGTGTCTCACCTGTGTTGATTGCACCACCTGTGTCTCGTTCCCTCATGTATATAACCTCAGTGTCTCCCTTTGTCCTTGTTGGTTCATTGTTGTTTGTCTACGTGAATCCATGGTGTGTTTCCAGTGTTCCTGATCGTGTCAAGGTAATTAAAGCCTTTTGTTCATGAGTCTGCATTTGGGTCTTGCATTCCTCAAAACCCTGACAAAATGTTGTCTTTGAAAAATCAAATAAAAGACACGCACATCTCATAAGGAAAGGGCAGGTGCTGAGTCAAACGTATTGTCATGAAAAAAGGAGGAAGCACTCGCAACACTGCAGGACTTCTTGCAAAAATAAATAATTTATTGCACCGTGTTGTATTTCAAGCTGTGTGTGTTCTTCGCCAGACTTAAATGTTGTCTTTATTTGTTAAAAGTGTTAAATAGCTATACATTCCGACAGCCATCACTGATTTATTTAAAGTTTATCATTAGCACAAAATAGAATTTCTGGTTGCCTATTCATTCAATTTAGAGAGCACCCCATGCTGTTTGTTTGGTGGGACTATAGGACCCAGGGACCAACTGGCCAGAGGGCAATATGGGCAAATGCCACAATGGCCGTGTAATGATGCGGTCTTTGCCGGTTGGGGTCGACTGGTTTACAGCCGGCCAACTCTAAACCCTCAAGACACAATAACATCAGTTCTACAAGTGAGGTATAGCTCACCTGGTAGAGCAGCTCTTACTGTAAGCAAGGACTTTATTCCGGTCTGGGATCGATTCCCAGTGTGCAGTTTTAGTGAACAATGCATTTTCTTTTCTCATCATCATTATGATCACTGACCCCCGCCGTTGGAGTTGAATCCCCCCGCGCTTGGACACCCTTGCTTAACGGTTTGAGGTTTGATTATTTAACCGTTGGTTGGTTAATTACCGTTAGGATTAGACAGTTTAACGGCGAGATGTTCGCGTATGTTAAGTATGTCGAAGATGGGTGTAAGGAAATTGTCCTGATTTCACATATTAAGGACTTCGACAAGAATTGTGTCAACACTGATAGGACTTACTGGGTGCAGTGGAAAAACGACTTTTACAAGGCTCAAATATTGATCCTCAAGGGTGAGTTACTTACGGCACAGTCAGCATGTTAGCTAGCCTATGACTGACATCAATGTGAATCGTCCTGTCAAAAGTGCTAACCGTTAGCTAGCGAGCCTAGCGAGTTAATGGTAGCCATTAAGATATATACTTAGGATTTTTAACGTTTTTTTCTTAGCGACAATGAAGTAATGACTTGGTTTGTTTTTTGTATTGACTCACGACGTTTATGAAATATACAATCAAGTTTTTCCAGTACTTAGCACTGCAATGTGATCACTGTTTCCCATTACTGGCATATTTACCGGTACTCAAGAGACCAAAGAAGCGGTGGAGGAAGAGCTGGCAAAGGGGAAGCGGGTCCGTGTGAGCATTACTTAAGTATTTTACTGTAACATGTATTTTAACATCTACATATTTGAAGCACCATGGATGTTTGTCTATTTTCAGTTCAGAAGCAGCCTTGACCAGGGAGATGTAGTGAGGACAGAGGAGGAGGAGGAGGGAGGAGGAGGAGGAGGAGGGAGGAGAAAGGTCTGAAGAGGTGGAAGTGGAAGATGAAGATGAGGATGAGAGGAGAGTAGATGTGGACAGTGGGGAGAGAGCAGAGAGGGAGGTGAGGAGAAATGGTGGGGAGGAGAGACAGGTGAGAGAGCAGAGAGATGAAGGAGAGAGGTCCCACTCCTACAGCTCCAAAAGAAGGAAGCAGGAAAAGAGAAAGCAAGGAAATCCACCACAGAACCCCTCCACTGAAGACCTCTATGAGATTTTGAAGACTCCCGTACAACCTGATGACCCAGATGAAATGTTTCTGCTCAGTCTACTGCCAGAGTTCAAACAAGTAACAACCAACAAGGGCCAGCTGAAAGCACAGCTGTTGACCACACTTTTAAATTGGGATAGCAAGCAGGTCTTTCACCCCCAAGGCAACAGACGCACATAGTCAACGCGCAGTGTGGACAGAGAGCGTCAGATGCGACGCGATTGTCGGACGCTCGCTCGCGTCACATCCAGTTAGGACATGGTGTTACTGAGCGTCTGTGTCAAAGGTGCCTGAAGAAGGAGGCCGTGATCAGATGCGCTGAATGCATGCCAATGCAATATTACTGCTGTGATTGTGATGTAATCCACCACCAGTCCCAAACTTTACACAATCGTGCATCCAGGATCCATGGCTTCCACGGGTCCATGGCACTGGTCCGACCTCCCATTAGTCCGACTTCCCATTAGTTCGACCTCCCATTGGTTCGACCTCCCATTGGTCCGACAATCGGAGTAATGAGAGTTCGAACTAATGGTCCTCATAGAGCTCCGGACCCCACGTGACCTCCAGCGTTCGAGCGGCCATTTTGGCAGGAAACTGACCAGTGCGGAAGCATTGACTGTAAGCGCCGAAGCCGTCTGAGTTCACATGATCTCTCTTTAATTCCAACACATTGGACTTAATATAAAAAAAAACTAAATGGATTAAATATTACCGACCCTTATAATGCCCCCGGGGTGCTTTTCAAAAATATTTTTGCCTAACAGGACGTCCTAGACCTGCAGTATCTGGACACAGCTACCTGATCAACTACTCTACAAGCATACAAAAGCCAGCTTTATGCTCTTTGTGCTCCACAAAATGACACAAGCAGGAAAGACGGTGACAAAAAGAAAAGAAAGAGGCAAACACATAAGATGTGAGTCTCCTTCGCCTCCAGCCTTTCCAAGCTGACCCAAAGCCGGTCGCAGCGCACCGCCGCACCCGCCGCGGGCTGATCAGCACCGGGGAGAGCTCCCGGCCGGCCGGCACCCCGGACAGCTACGAGCTAACGTTAGCCATGCTACACTGCATTAACTGGGATGATACGACACTTACCCTTCTAGTGAGGATACAGCAGGATTTTGCTGGTAGATTCCACAGCTGGACGTTCATCACAAAGCCAGACTGCGTCCATGTGTAACCCTCCACGCTTGTGTATGCAAAAGCAGCAGCGCGATGCAAAGTTGATCAGGTAGCCTAACTTAGCTGTGTCCGCATAGCCTACTGCAGGTCTGGGACGTCCGCCGGCGGCCGGAGATACTTTTGAAAAGCACCCCGGGGGCATTATAAGGGTCGGTCATATTTAATCTATTTAGTTTTATATATATTAAGTCCAATGTGTTGGAATTAAAGTGAGATCATGTGAACAGACGGCTTAAAATCTTCCATTTTACTGCCTAAATGTTATGCAGCTGTTCTCCTGGTCCACCGATCCACGTCTGCCCTCCTCCCGCACTATCTACATGTACAGTCACATTGTTTACGTTACGTTGTGTGTTTTAATTAATCCTGTAACACACACAGTGTGATCGCGGTACCGACAGAGTGACAGGCAGGCTCATTGTCAATGTGCAGATAAGGGATGAGGGACAGCTGACTCCCCACAGTGACTCCCCACACTTAAACCTAGTTGCTTCTATACTGAAAAACTCTGACATGTCAAGCTTTAGGGTGTGTTTGATGACTAATTTATCCGTCTAGCCATCATAACTATGACACCTGAAACGGTAAACACAGCTGATCGATCGAAAAAATTACGCCGGAGTGAATTTTTTCTGTCACTGAAAACGGCTGGTTCTTGAACGTAACTCGGTCAAAGTAAGACATATCCTCAATATGTTCAGCTTTCTGTTAGGTCATACTACATGCTGACAAAGTTATACATGTAAAACTTGTATGGGCTCGGAGAAAATCGCTTTGTTATTCTCATTCCGCACCCGGCTCTCCCCTGTATCTACGCTACGAACATCTGCTGATTCCTGCCAAAATGGCGTCGCTGTCAGTTTCGGGGCTGTGTGACGTCACCGTGACGTCAGCTCCCGGAGCTCTATTGGTTCGAACTGGACTAGTTATTAGCATTAGTCCAACTCTCCATTCTTACCGTTCACTATGTAAGGGATAATGTATAGTTCGGAGGTTGTTATGGAGAAATAAACCCCGACAGGTTGTATGGAACATTTCATTCAACATGAAGGGGTTTATTTCTCCATAACAACCGACCAACTGTACATTATCCCGCTTATTACACGGTTTACGAGTGAAATAATTAATTTGAAACATAATGTTCATCAAAATACGACTTTCATCGATTTAAAATTGCATTTAGCGAATCTGCAAGACCGGTCACTTCCGCTGTTTTGCTGAGCCTCCTCCCGTTCGTGCATTTGAAGCCTTTGATAATCAATCAGTGGATCAATGGATTACCATACACGTACGTGTTACGGTGTGTGTATTGTGTGTAGTCGTATCTGTCATAAACAAGAGATTAACTTTACTGTTTACGGGGTGCGTTTGTGTCGCGGAGTCGCGGTGCCACCGAGATGAGAGGAGAGCTGACACCGGGTCAGAGGTTCTGATCAGCAGGTCTGGTTTCCAGCAGCGGTGTGGAAGGAGCCTCCACTCTCCTTGTAACAAGTTACAAGTCATTTATCTAACATCAATATTAGTCCGAAGCTGTTTAATGACGGTAAAAATGAAGCACAAGGTAAATATCCTGCATAGTTTCTCTTTTCTGTGCTGCGCTGATCAGAGCGGCGTCCCTAGCAACGGTCTGTTATACATGACGACGGTCTGTTATACAGAAATAACAGACCGCAGAACGCAGCGCTGGACCAATCAGAGAGCAGCATTCAATAGAGCCGTGTAATAAGCATTTATATAATTATTCATAGGCTCCACCTGTCAGTAGCTGCGTTCCCATTACAGATTTTCGCAAAATAAAAGCGATATTTCTGAAACTTCGAAAAAGTGCAATTGCCATTTGCGGGTGTTTCCATTGAAATGTATTTTGCGAATGAGCCGTAATGCGTCTTGCGTTTCTATGGTGACGGCACAGCGATCTCAGCTGCCGACAGCTGTTGCTGTTATTGTTTTTAACAAAGACAAAAACAGCGCTTGATTGCTGAAAGGCAAAGCCCGTGTGGCGCTGGCAGCGGCCACAAATAAGGACGCACTCACACGGGCCAGTTGTACCGTGCTGAACCTCCCCTGTCCCCCGCTGGCCCGCACTCACACCACCTCGAACCCAAGCTGCTCAAGCACGGTTGCCTCCGTTTATACAGAGGGATTATTTGTTTACCAACACGGCGGATGTGCGCTTTAACCTGACTGCAGAAAGAACGGAGCCTTTTAACACCAGCGGTGATGAGGCGCTGACAACAATATAGGTGGTTGTGTCCACACACCCGTACTGGTTTATAGTATAGTACAGTATAAGGTGACATGTCGGCGCAGGAGGGAGTGGAGTGTGGATGCGAGCCAATCTCCTTCAACCATGCACGGAAAAGGGGAACGATAGGAAAGGTTTTTCTAATTTAATGAGAAACAATGCCCAGGTCAGCAATGCATGACAATAAACATGTGGTTCATTTGTCCTCTCAAGTTACATAAACCAACACAGCGTGGACACACACAACTCCAGTGATGCCGGTGATGTGTAGAAAAGCGAAAAAAGTGTTTCCATTACACTTTTGCGATACACGTTTGTATCGATACGTCTCAAAAACCACCTCATGAGAGCGTAAAAACTTTGTTGCGATATTTGACAGTTTTTTCGAAATGTAGGTGTTTCCATTACCAGTTTTTAATTTCGATATTTAGGTTTTGCGCATTTCAAGGGGTAATGGAAACGCACCTACTAAGACACACGTGGAAGAAGAGGTGCAGTTTATTGTGTTTCACCAACGAGGAGCTGTCATTACGCACGACTTTTACGCACTGCTGCGCGCTCATTAGTGTCCATAATTAAACCTTGACACTAATATCAATTCAAACTTACATTACAGACAGGTATACAGACAGGTGGATTGGGTTCTCTCTCTCTCTCTCTCTCCCACTCCGTTTCCTTTCTGATTGCGTCCGTCTGTCTGTTCGGAGGCTGCGCATTGATCCTTTTTGGGATCAAACGGATCATGTGCAAAACAAGCACATACTTCATATTAATAACATATAGCGCTCATTATGCTTCCAGCCTGTCTAGCCTCTACCTGGTGTTTTTACTAAACTTAACCAACTGCTTTCTTCATTGCCTGAACCTAACCAAAGCGAAATGTACTCTATTTTTTCTCTCAGTCTGCTGTCAGCAGGAGCGGCGGCTGCAGCAGCCTCGCGCCCGTGAAGTGAGCTCAAGCTGGCCGGGTTCAGCCACGCTTCAGCGAAGTGTATTTCTTTTACTCTGTACTCTGAAGGGGGGGGGGGGGGGGGGGGGGGCTTTGATTATCAGTTTACACATCTTGATCAGCATTTATGATGATTGTGCATGATCTGGCTCCTTTCTGGGCCGCGTGTGTGTGATGTGCGTTTCTGAGAGCTCTCTCTCTTTCAGTAATTCTCGTTATTTTGCTCTCTCTCACAGAGAGAGAGAGAAAGCTACATGCTCCTATCAATGGAAGAGCTTATCACAAAGTAGCGGTGACAGTTCGAACTAACGGGACCACCCATTGGTTGGACCTCCTATTGGTCCGACTTGTGGTTGATTTTGTCGGAGTAACGGGAGGTCGAACCAATGGGAGGTCGGACCAGTGGGCAGTTCCCGGCTTCCACAAGCCTCTGCCACCAACAGTTGTGGTGAACGACGCAGAGGGGCGTTATTCGCATCACACATGTGGTACTATATTATCTTAGAATGTATTTATTTTTTGACAAGATTTTAAAAAATTACCATACCAAATACCATATATTCTTATGTAATTTTGGTATTTTCTTAATCGCTTTTTCTTTCTTCTTTTTTTGTAGCTAGATTATTGCCAATGGAAATGCCACATCACATAAGTGACTGCCCTCACATAAAAATGTGAAAAATATTAATGTTATTCCTGGGAGGCCTGTGGTGTTCATCAACATGAAAGGTAACTCCATAGCAAAAACATACTGTTATACTATCTGACCATTGCAGGTTTTCCAGCTTTTCAGGCACCTTTTCTTTATAGTTTTACCTGCCAATATTACATAACAACTTGTGCTTTTTCCCAGGACGATATGATCTGATCCTCCCAGAGCTGCGCTGTGGAAGCTGCTGTGCCACATGGACACCAGATTTGTTGGATGTCCAAGTTAGTGGATACTGGCCTGCCACCATTAACTTCTGCACGCTGTTTGATGTTGCCATTTTTCATGGTTTCAGAGAAATGAAGTTGGCTGCTCCAGGGAATTCACGCCTGACATTCATTAGAATGCTAGAGGCGCAGACAAGAGAGTATGGCAGGGTGAGTTGGCTTACAGTATAGTATGTACACAATATTTAGCATGACCTCCTTTTAATTCTACATATAGTTCTAACTTTGGTTTTAATCTTTCAACAGACTGGTAAAGTGTGTTGAGACACTTTTTATAAAAGATTCATGGAGTGGGTCATAAGTAGGGATGAGCGAGTACAGCATTATCTGTATCTGTATCTGTATCTGTTAACCATATGAATTATCTGTATCTGTATCTGTACTCGGAGTGGGCGGGGCCTAAACCGGAAGTGGGTGGGGTTTGACCCAGAAGTGGGTCGGGTTGTCTTGAAATGAGCGAGGCTTTAACCGGTATGTTATTTTTTTTTTTATTTTTTTTTTTTTTAAGTATATTTTTTTGGCTTTTTGCTTTTTATTTGATAGTGATGACAGTAGAGATAGACAGGAAATGGGGAGGCAGAGAGAGGGGGAACGACACGCAGGAAAGGTCCGCCCGACGCGGGATTCGAACCGGGGACGCCTGCGGCGAGGACTGTAGCCTCTACATGGGACGGCCGCTCTACCCACTGCGCCACGCACCGCCCCACCGGTATGTTATTTTAAGCATGCAATTGATATGGGTTGATCAGAAATTGTTATAGTTATTGCTAATTAGAAAACTGTTTACAGGACAGCATCAGCATTGAGCTTCAGATCAATGGCTTTGATCACAATAGCAAACAAACTATTTACAGAACAAGTTTTGCAACAATGAATACAACACATGCTGTTGCAATTATGAAGGAAAATGTAATGAACAAGAGTTTTCATACTCAACTTTTTTTTTAACTTTTAATTTTTTTTAATGATCAGTGTGATTTTTCTTTTCTTTTTTTTTATTTAGAGAGAGACAGAGACAGCTGAGTGTCAGCTACTCTCTGTGTATCACTCATTCTGTATCACTGATCATGAGAGAGAGAGGGGAGGGGGGAGAGAGAGTAGCTTAATTTGTAATTTATACCACTACTATTTTTTATGAAATACAGCAAGAAAGTGTCAGACACTCAGTGCGTTAAAAAAAACTTTTTAAAAAATGATTAGAGCCAGCTGACGATTAAAAAAAAAAAAGAAACTCCGACGACCGGCAGAGAGAGAGAGAGAACGTGTGTGTGAAAAAAAAAAAAATCTCCGACAGGCAGAGACGCAACGCGAGTCGGCACCACGTCTGAACGAACCCACGTTTACCAGAAGTCTACTGGTTAATAAGTAAGTAGCTGAAGTAATAACAAACCTGAAGCTGAAGAAACCCTAAACGTTAAGGGAAAAGACCGGCGAACCTGAGTGACTGAGGGAGAGACAGACAGCTGTCAGCTGTTCTGTGTGTGAGTGATCAGAGCAGGACACAGCAACACACCTGCATGTGTGTAGGGGAGGGGCTGTAGCCTATCACAGAACGCAGACACAGTCCGCTACCCAATGAGGATTTTTATTCAATCTTTTTTTTTTTTTTTTCCGAGCACAGATATTGACTCGTATTACTCGTTTAATACTCGTACTCGGCAAAAGTGCATTATCCTTACCGGATACTCGTTTCAGCCGAGTATCCGGCTCAACTCTAGTCATAAGCTCCTTTGAGGTGGACAAGTTGTGTGCAGAGCAGCCGTTCACCTGCCCAGCCTGTTCTCCAGAAATGTTGGCTGTGTCCGTCGATGGAAACAGGAAGCACTACCGGTTCAAAAAGGATGGATGGTCTGTAAATATTTAATGTTTTTCATTGTCCACCATGTCCATGTAACAACTATCATTTGTTCCACCAGAGTGCATGTGTTAATTCTTCAGCAATGCAAACTGATATTTAAAATGATATTTCCATGTCTGTTCTGTAGCTCTGAGGAACAGGGTTATTTTTGACGGTGTGCTTCTCTGCAAAGATGATGAGGTCGCTGCATTTGTAGAGGACATTCAGAAGAGAGCCAAGCATGTAAGAGTGTCTGTGTTTTAGTAGATACATTACATTCATATACCTAAAGTCCAATTTTATTGTAGGTAAGAAGAGAATTGTTGGGCTGGCCAACTCTTTACAATTATACGCAAATGTGACCTGATCCAGCAAAATGAGTCGCAGTGACCCAAATTTCAAAATTGAGATTTTGGTATCAATGGAAAGAGGATAAAATAAGCTTTAAAATGATACCCTAGTCAAAGTCATACATTGGATAGTTTTTAAGATATGGCTTTTTTAATGATGGTCTTCCACTCACTGCTTTCGATTGAAAACCTGAGAAAATTGCGTTCAAACAATTTAGAACGTCTCTGGTTTAAAGCCTTCCGTGAATCTGGCGTCTGTTCCGTACCATGTGATTACACATACCTTGTAGATGCACCATTAAATGACCCTCAGAAGGCAGAATGTAACTATTCAGATGCTGTTTGCAGCTTGTCTCTATCATAAACGGTTCAGAAGATATTTCATGTTTTGTAAAACATCTGCAACCGTTAGCATCGATGCTAACGCTCGGTTTAGCATCGATGCTACGCTTGGTTTAGCATCGCTGCTACCGCTCAGCTTAGCATCTGGTCCCGTACTACGTGATTACACGTGGCTACCTTTGTTGTCATAAATGCACAATTCAAGGAAAAAAATCCGGCACATGGCGACTGATGGCTCCATGACAGCAGCAGAGTGACAGACAGGCTGCCAAACTCTGCAGCGCCATAAAAGTGAACAATAAAGCCGATTAACTTTGACTCAATGCCGGAGTATGACAATGAAAACAAGAAAACTTAAGCGGTAGGCCTACTTAAGAATCGGCACACGAATCACTTCCGTGTCCAACCCCTGCTGCTAACGTACAGCAATCAGCAATGCATGTTCTTCATTGCTGTCCCCCATATCTATGGCTGCCCCCCCCCCCAAAAAAAAACAAACACACACACAATAATTTATAAGTTACACAGAGACGTTAGGCTATATGAGCTAACGTTTAGCGTGACTAAACGTTTTCTGTTGTACTTTGTAGTTTGCCCCCCCCCCCCCCCAGAGGCTGCCTTCATCAACTCCTGCTAACATTTCCATATTTCCTCCTCTGTTGCTCTCCGATTTTTCCCTGTTAAAAGGGTTTTCCATGGAGTTTTTCCTCAGTCGATGTGAGGGTCTAAGGACAGAGGATGTTGTTACGATGCCATGTAAAGACCTTTGAGACAAACTGTTTGTAAAAACGGGCTATACAAATAAAATTGCCTTGCCTTGCCTAAATGTGACTGGAGACACCTCCGTGACTAGACCACCTAACCGCGGTCTCTGCCTCCTCTTGTAGTAGGCTATTTACAAATACAAATGCTATACAGGATAGGCCTATCTCCTCTCCTCCTCTCCTGTAGTATTTGTAGTATTTACAATACTACTACAGGAGCCTGTCTGTCACTCTGCTGCTGTCATGGAGCCGTCAGTCGCTTGTCGCTTTGTTGTGGTACGTGGTCAAGCCTCTGCAGTTTTTTTTTTTTTTTGGCTGGCCCTAATACTCCTTCGTAGTATTGTAGGCCAATCACTTAACCTATTTTGTATTTATCAAGGATGATTTCAAAAATTAAATTAGCAAAACAGGAAACTTAAAACAAATAGTATGACATTTATGCCACTACTAACCACATGGGGGTCCGCCCGCTATTCAGACATCCCGCTATTCCGACATGTCTCTATTTAGACATCCTGCTATCACGACATCCCTCTATCTAGACATGCTGGCACTCTTTGGTATCGCTATTCCGACACATCATCTTTTTTTTTTTACACAGCTGCGATACCCAGGCACGTCTCTCTCCCTTTTTTTCTTTTCAGCATGCCTATCACCGGTTTGATGAAGGAGTGATGTTATAATAATCTATGATAATCTCAACAACTAAACTATCAAGTCGCAAACAAAACGGACACACATGATAAACAAATAGCACTATGCTGCAGTTTGTTTGTCAAGTAAACCTGTGACCTTCAGCACCACGGACAGCGCTGCGGATGAGCCGTGGAGAAGTGCAGCTGTGAGCGTCTGGGCTCCGGGCTTATAGGGCCTGGGGCCTCATTTATCAAAACTGTAAGTAAGCAGTGTAAAACTGCTGCTACTAAATTTTTTGCTTAGGCCTACGGCGAAAAGAGACCCAAAATATTTACACCTTTTTCAGATCTATCAAACTGTGCGTGCACAACTCTCCGCAATTTCTCTTTGATAAATCAAACTGGATCCAAGAATGGTGCGCACGTGAACACACCTCATGGAATGCCTAGACACAACCATTATGGTCAGCACGTGAATATTAATTAGCCATGTGCGCTCTGTGGAGCGGCTACAAAGTGACAAAGTGACAACGACGACAACGGGCGGAGGGCGGGGGAAAGAAAGCGAGATACATGGCATTGGGCAATAAATCAGTCAGAAAAATGATTTTGCATTTTAATAAGCTACAATAAAAACAAAAACCTCCCAAATCTCAACAAAAGGGAGCAGAAAGAAGAATAATCTTATGTAATCTGCCCCTTTATCCCAGAAAATCTTTTTTTTTCCTTTTACCTATGTTAAAACAATGTAAAGCAGGACGATAGTTACCATTAGCCTACTTTGAACGCCTTTCCACTACACAGTTACAGCTCTACTGGACTTGGTTTAGGTCATTTTCCATTACAGCTGAGTCTTTCACAGTTCCTCCTCAGGGCCGCATTGTCTCGCTCTTTATTCTCTTGTCAGCTCCAATGACCAGCGCGATCGAACTTTGACGTCAGTCACCAGACGAGCGGCCAAAGCGGCTGAAAATATTTGCCGTTTTGGGAGCTGTCTTGTCTTGACGCCCACCCTCGAGCGTTTTTGACGCTTTGGAAGCTTTTGGTGTGAACGCACTGTCACACCACAAGAAATTTCTTCCCCTCTGCAGTCAGCCTAATGAACAATGCCCCAGTTCCCCCTAAATAACCCTAAACCTATGGACAGTGGTTACATGCTGCTATTCCGACATGCCACTATTTCGACATTGACTTCTAATTGTCGTAATAGCGGCATTAACATTATTTTTCAAGCGTCCCACTATTCCGACATTTTTTTTTTCATTGTCGGAGTAGCGGCACTTTACTATTTTTTCAAACATTCAGCTTTTCCGACATTGATTGATTACGTTATAGTCAGACGTGTCCTTCTGATTTTATTTTTATTTTTCATCTGAGACACTGTTTCTCATACACAAATACATAGACCTATTAGAGAAGAAAAAAAAAACCTCCAAGTTTAAAAACACACAGGCAGCTGAGATTTGGGAGGTTTTTGTTTTTATTGTAGCTTATTAAAATGCAAGATCATTTTTCTGACTGATTTATTGCCCGATGCCATGTATCTCGCTTTCTTTCCCCCACTCTCCGCCTGTTGTCTTCGTTGTCACTTTATTGCCGCTCCACAGAGCGCACATGGCTAATTAATATGCACGTGCTGACCATATATGGTTGTGTCTAGGCATTCCGGGGGTGGAGGTGTGTTCACATGCGCAACTGCGCACCATTCTTGGATCCAGTTTGATTTATCAAAGAGAAATTGAGGAGAGTTGTGCACGCACAGTTTGATAGATCTGAAAAAGGTGTAAATATTTTGGGTGTCTTTTCGCCGTAGGCCTAAGCAAAAAATGTAGTAGCAGCAGTTTTACACTGCTTACTTACAGTTTTGATAAATGAGGCCCCTGGCCCTAAGCCCAGAGACGCTCACAGATGCAGCTCTGCAGCGCTGTCCGTGGTGCTGAAGGTGACAGGTTAACTTGACAAACAAACTGCAGCATAGTTCTGTTTGTTTATCATGTGTGTCAGTTTTGTTTGTGACTTGATAGTTGATTTGTTGAGATTAAGAACATCACTCCCTCATCAAACCAGTGATAGGCATGCTGAAAAGAAGAGAGAGAGAGAGAGACGCCTGGGTATCGCAGCTGTAAAAAAAAAGAAAAGACAAAAAGACGACGTGTCGGAATAGCGGTATCAAAAAGTGTCGGACTACCGGCATGTCTAGATAGAGGGATGTCGTGATAGCGGGATGTCTAAATAGAGACATGTCTGAATAGCGGGCGGACCCCATGGACAGTCACTGCACTACAACATTTTGCACAGTTTCAACAGTGGGTATTTTTTATATATCTTTATTCTATTCTTTTATAAAGCATAGCCTACGTGTATTTATGCTGGTTTTTTTTTTTGCATATAGTAGCTATATGCGTTTTGCACTGGAATGTTTTAAACGATTTGTTTTTTATTTTTATTTTATTTGAATTCTTAATTCTATTTTTATTCCTCCCTTTAAACTATTTTTGGTACCTTTATGTTTGCGCCTGACACCAAGACAAGTTCCTCGTGCTGTAAACTGACTTTTACTGCTCTTGGCAATAAAAACTGTTCTGATTGATTCTTTATAATGAAACAGTTCAACACTTTTCAAAGTAATTGTGAAAGATGTTTTTACTGAACATGAACTATGTAGGAGCCATGTTTATTTACACATCTAGGGGCCGGATTTACTAAAGGTTTGCGTGTATTAAAACGTGTGCAAACGTGATTGCACGCGCAAACACACGTGGAACCTGATCTACTAACCGGACGCACCGAAGATTGCGTCTCTCAAATGGGCAGAATAGCACGTGCGATCCATTTAGCGTGTTTGCCTTGATGAATAAGTAAATATGGGCGTTTCAGCCAGAACGTGCAGAATACTGGGAGGAGTAGATGCAAATAGATTTATTTAGCGAGGGCAATGTGATTTACCAAACCAGGAAGAGATTGCGGTGGCTGTTTTTGCGTCTTTATTCACCACGTCTGAAAACCATGTACTAACTGATACAACTTTGCGAAAACTTCTGCATTTTTTGGTTTGATACCTGTCAGAGCCCCGTGATCTTACATCTCTGCATTTCCTCACGTCTGGGTAATTCTGTAACAGTTTTTCAGCCGTGTTAAAAGTCTTTTACGCGCCGTTACGCACGGGGCACGTCTGTCCTGCAGTGCGCTCCTCTCCTCTCCTCTCCACCTGGCTGCTCAGCTCCATCTCTCAGTCCCGGTCCCGGACTGAGAGACGTCACCGCTGCCTTCACCCGTCTTTGATCCCTCTGGTCAGTGGTCAGAGGTTTAGATCCGTGTGTCCCACCTGAGCTCTCTATTAATCCACTTGATCATGGGCGGCACACACACACACACACACACATATTACAGGTGTGTGACTGTCGCTGCAGCTGCTGCCTGTTCGTCACTATATGACGAGTTGGGCCCTGTAGCGATTTGTGTTTATTTATCTAAACAGAGCGCGAGAGAGATGAACACACATGCTGTCATTGTATGCATCGGATCAAATGTCATTCTGTCCCTTCGTCCGTCCAGCTCTCTGTCCACTCTCTCCATGGCGGAAACGATTACCAAGCGCAAAACCCTCATTTACATATTGCGGTTTGCACGTGTTTTCATTTAGCGGGTTACTCTTAGTAGATCAGCTGTTTTGCGTGCACTAACCAAACACGCAATATTTTAGAGGGCGCAAACAATATAGCACCCACTATCTGGGATCTTAGTAAATCCGGCCCTAGGTGTGGTGTTGCTGTTGTCAGGTGTTGCTAATGATGAGTGGAGGAGCAAACAGTTTTCGACTGTGCTTATGCTTATAGCGTTTTTGTCTGTTTATATTTTTATGTGAACAAGTGAGTGTGTGGCTTCATTAAGAAATTAAATTACGATCATTATTTCAAGCGCAAAAGAAGTTTGGTTTATTGCTCGTCAAAGCAAACAATCAGCAGCTAGCGAACAAAGTAAGGTCATAAACTATTTACAACAAACAAAACATAATGAAATGAAAACAACAGAACTTTGGGTGAACAGTGTGATAAAAAAGAAAAGAAAAGAAAAAGACAACCAAAAAGCAACAAGTTAAAACAAACAAAAAAAAGGCCACCCTCACTTTCCCTGGTCTATTCGTGGGCTTAAATATATTTATAAAAAAAACAATAAAACCCACTATCAGGTTAGGAAAAGTGCTTGCTCCAAAAAACAACAACAACAAAAACCCTAACCCATGATAAATGTTATATACCTGATAGTGGGTTTTAAGGGCTTCAAAAATGTCCTTTAAAAAAATGTAATTTCCCAAAGTGGAAAAATTAACTCCGTCGCGCAAAAATAGACCAGGGCTGTTGAATTTAATTTGACAGTGGCTCAAAGAAAACCCACCCAACCCATTAACAAAAGCCCTGACCACACTGTTCACCCACTTCCTGGCCTTGTGGACCCTGGCCGGCCTGTGCGCCTCTCCACAATCTCCGACCACACCAAGGTCATCCGTGGGAAGTTGTGGTGGAGGTGCTCCAGGTCCCGCTTGATGTCGGCCACCAGTTGGACCCCCTTCTTCTTCCCCAGGTCGTTTGAGCCACAGACAACGACGAGCACTGCGGGGGCCGCCCTGCCCCTCAGGCACTCCTGGAGAAAGGGGCGCAGGCTGTGCCACCTCAGGCCACCCCACCCAAACCACTGGACACAGGCTTTGTCCAGGACGAGGTTGGAGCCCACGGTCTCCCTGGCTCTTCCCTCTCCTCTCCGTACGTAACTGGACCCAATTATCCACACGTTTTTCCTCTGTCGAACAAAGGATCGTTTTCTTTTGTTAGACCCATGAGGATTTATAAACAAATTGACCTAATAAAAAAAGCTGGCTGGCTGCCGTGGGCGCGACCTCGCTTGGAGTCGCAGTAGCTGTTAGCCTCCTGGCTAACGCTGGTGGTGCCTGCGACCTCCGAGCCGCTGGTGGTGAGTGCCTACTGACTGCTGGGCTAACGTTAGCCGCCGCTGGTGGAGAGCCAGGGCCGGGGGCCAGCGACGCTAGCTCCCCAGCTAGCATCGCAGGTGGTGGTGGCCCGGTGTCCGCTGGTTCAGCCGCCGCCGCTGATGGAGAGCCGGGGCCGGTGGCCAGCGACGCTAGCTCCCCAGCTAGCATCGCAGGTGGTGGTGGCCCGGTGTCCGCTGGTTCAGCCGCCGCCGCTGATGGAGAGCCGGGGCCAGTGGCCAGCGACGCTAGCTCCCCAGCTAGCATCGCAGGTGGTGGTGGCCCGGTGTCCGCTGGCGGAGTAGTGTGTGTAGCGTTAGCTGTTTCGGGGCAACCGGGGTCGGGGCTCGTGGGATTCGGTGTCGATTCTACAGCTGTCTTGAAGATGCGAGGACCGGGGCAGGGGTGTATGTCCCCCGATAGAAGGAGGCAGATTTGGACGATACCGAGAATCCCGGGCATCACCCCGCTTGCCGCTGTTACTGAGGTGGCAAAGCGGGGGCCCTGGGCGCTTCAGCAGGTCTTCTGCGGCTGCATGTCCGAAGCCTGGGTGTTTGTGTACCTGGTAATCGTCCAATATGTAAAAGTTAGGCAGGTTTGTCATCTTCTCCCCAACAGTTGAGTTGTTCCACGCGCCTTCTGTTACAGAACTGTTAATGTTACAGAGAGAGCTGTCGACACCGCCGCCATCTTCCTCCTGTATCAGCTCTGAGACGAAGATCGGAGCCGTTAAGACACTGAAAGATCAAGATGACATAAAATTTATTTTATTTCTCCCTTTGATGACCATATTAATTGTTATCATATATTTTATCCATTACATAGTTTGTGCTGATACAGATGTTTGATAATGATATCGAAAATCGATCGATTTAAAGTGTGGCCGGCAGTTATTGGGCATATCAACGTTTGTGCGGCACCGGTGCGTGTACGTGTAGTAAAAATTGAGCTTTGCACGGTCATGTCCGAGGACGTGCGCTATGGGTCCGCGCGGACGACTGACAGACACCTCCTGACTGAGTGTTATGAGCAAAACTACAAGACACTTGTTCACGGGGGCGGTAAACCGGCTGCGGAATCGCTGCGAAGCTCCGAGCAACGGAAATCATGTGCAAGCCGGAGCCCTCCCGTTCATATCATTGCATTTGTCAATTGCTGTGTTTTATTTTGAAAATTAACCGGATTCTCTCGCTGTTTCTTTGTGCCACTTCCTGCCCGGCTTGACAGGATTGCTCGTGCGCCGCGGCGCTGCTGCTTTGAACCAGAGCGATATGGCTCTGGTGTGAACGACACAATCGTTAACATCAAAGGGCTCCGCTTCTCGGTGCTTCGCGGCTACTCGCAGCGCTAATCTGCAGCCGGTGTATCCCTGGCGTAAATGCGTCTTTGCGCTGGTCGGTCGACAAACTGCCCCTCAGCTCTGTGTGTGTTCATCTCGCGCGTGCTGTTTAGATACTGACAAAAACGCACACACAAACTGGAAAGTTGTCTCATCTGACAGCTGTCATTTGGGAGGTGAAGGCACGGTTTTCCCTTAATTGTCCTGGTTGATGGAATCACTATGAACTGTAGGAATATTGTTATACAAAAAAGTGGAAATTTTCTTATCAGCCAAAGAGGGGCCCAGCAGAGAAAGTTTGGGAACCACTGAGTTTTTTTTCCCTTTATTGTTTACTATTAACAAATTTCCTCATAGTGATGGGAAATAGGCCACATGCCTTTATTTTTTGTGATGGACTGAAATTAAGTTATTAAGAATTAAAGTATAATGCAAATTATTAACAAGACAGGGATGGCCTTACAGTTACAGCAGTTCTTGGTGGCATCAATTTGAAAGCTCGACCGAAGTGTTTGATGTAATTCAATTACAGTTAGGCCTGATAATATGCCTCAAATTATAAATACAATCTGGACCGTCGTTTACTCTCAACGTTTCAATAGGTAGATCTTGCCTGTCACCAAGGCTGAGATCAGGGATCTTGGGCCGAAAAAGGTTGGTGACCACTGATTTAAAGGATAATTTCCGTTTTTTTTTTTTACAACCTGGACCTTATGTCTAGCATAAAATACGATCATTTACTCACCCAGACAACTTTGGTGTCCTTTGGAGTCGTTTTGACTAAATTAGCCCCAGTGGAGCGGCGCGTATATCCGTATAATGCAAGAACACGGGGCACGCAATGCAGCCTCTAAATAACACATTATCCGCCGCAAAACTCGTTCATTTCGCCAAGATTTTGTTATGATATGCTGGTACTATTCCCCTCTGAGCCCATGGTGGCATGTTATCAACATGCTGTGCCTGTAGGTTGACCTACTAACCTCCGACCTGGATGATGTCATCTCCGACCACGGTGCGGTGCGGCTAACTAGCTACCACTAATGCTATGGTTCATTTCTGCGTGTTTGTGACTTGTCAGAACAAAATGAGCAATATTTTCAACCAAACAATTTTTTCAATCCGTATAATTGAAATATCTGTCCATATAACATATCCCTGGTAGCCATCAGACGAACGCTAGCTGGCCCTTACGAGCATGTAACGTAATGCTTACGGGGTGTTCTACAATTGATAGTTTTCATGTGACGTCACGGCCCGTATGGAACGCCCCCCTGGCGGTCAAAACAATCCACTTCCCTGCTGTCCGCTGGCTTAGGACAAGGCAGAAAAACACACACTGCTCCCTGCTGCTTCAAAATACCGGTGTTATGGCTCAACTGGTGTCTGATTTAACTGGTTACCGTACTGAACAACAGCTGTGCTGCACTTCCGACCGCAGATTTGTCACAAATTCATAAATCAAGCTGCAGTTCACATGTTACTGCAGCCAATATGCTTCTGTGAGTGAGCCTGGCTTATTCCTCCATACAGACAGTCAGCGCCACACTACTCTCACTCTCTGCACAATACTGCACACTATGACAAAGCCTGCCATGTTGAAAAAGTTAGAAACTAATGGAAAACACTCTGAAAATACGCTAAACAATATGAAAAGCACTGCAGTTGTGTTGGTACTGGTACTCTGGTTGAGAAGAGCAACTGTCCGCTCTGCTCTTTCCCAGAGAAGCACATGTCAGTAGCCTATGTGAATTTGTCATTACCGGTCCCGGGGTACCATCATCGCCGCCGGTCCCGCTGCTGTCAGACTGCACCGGCGCGGTCGTCAGCAGCTGTCATCGTTGCCGCCGGTAGCGGTGCGTAGCAAAGCTCTGGGTGAGAGGAGCAGGGAGCCTGGGCTCACTGGGCTGGAGCTCAGACCGTGGAGCTCAGCGGAGCTGCGGTACCAGGACGGTGTTTCCGCACAGGAAAGTTACAGGTACATTTCTACCACTTCAATGAGTTCAGAAACATTATTTTAAGCCAGAACACAAACAACCATGGTCCTGCTGGCTACTGGTGACTGCCACGAGGTCACCGAGAGAAGCCCTGGTCAGACGGTAGTCAGGCTTCAAATTGTAACTGCAATGTGAGATTCTTCTCTGCCGCATCAAAGTTTACCTTACACTTGACTCATAAGTGATATCCACTTAGTACAAACCATAAGTATAGTGAGGAGAATTGTGGATAGAATGTGAATAGTTTAAAAAAAATTGAGAGTAGGTGAGGTGTTTCTCTGTATATTTCAAGAAAAACAAAGGGTCAAGATGAAGTCCATCATTTATAACAGCAACAGTAATATGAATCATAAACCTACTACATAAACTACCCTACAACAATTATGTGAAATGTGTATCATGACTGAATAAATAAATCAACCTTGACCTCTAATATATTTACAAATCTATACTAACATAATGTTTTCCTATATCTACATGTAGTCATGGTCCTCCAGAGCCGGCACTCGCCCATCAGGAGCAGAGACAGCTGCCGTCAACAGTTCCCGAATGCGCTCCCCACTTTGCTGGTGTCCTGGTGTTGGTGTTGGTCTCCAGCATCGTCATCCGGCCTGAGGACCTCCTCTGCTGGCCAGGGTTTATACAGAAATTCTTAAGTTGAATTTAATACCTTTTAATACCTTTTTTAATACCGTCACAATATTTTTTAATACCAACACGACTTCGAGCTACAACTATAGTGGCAACTTTTCGAACTTCAGTGTTGGGGGTAACTAATTAAAAAGTAACAGATTACTGTAATTTTCTTACTTAACTTTCTGAGTGACTAAGTGTAGTAGGCAAATGCTTACAATTCAAATCAAGTAGCCCTACCTGTTACCTGTTAGGGGGGTGTGCACTGCTTAGGGCGGTGACACTCACCATTAACAAATTATACAGTATACAGGTGCATCTCAATACATTATAATATCATGGCAAAGTCAATTTCCAGAAGTAAAGCCAACATTTCTGTAGCCTATTAAATTTTTTTTTATTTTATTTTATTTTTTTTTAATTGGTCCTTTGTAATATTTAGATTTTTGGGGATACTGAATTATAAGTCTTCATTTAACGTTAGTCATAATTAGTACAATTAAAATAAATAGAATAAATAAAGACATGAAATGTTTCATTCTTTGTGTTAGTTTCACTTTTTGAATTGAAATACTGACATATGCCTTGATAAACTTAACCATGATATTCTAATGCACCTGTGAATTGGAAATAATAGGAGTGATAGGTACAGTATATGAAATAATTAATTACTGCATACATCTTGACAGCTCACCTTTACTTCATTTTTAGCCTTCACTGATTACATTTGTCTGTACAGCACTTTGGAAACCTTTGTGTTTATTTAAATTGGGCAGAGCTCTGTGGGAAACACCTGCCTGACACAGCAACATAGGGAACCGTGCACGTCTGCAGCGCACAGCTGATACTCGTGCACGAAAAAACAAGCGCGTCGCCGTCGCATCGAATGCGCGCAGCTACGGTGCTGCTTTCGGTTGTGAGCGTGCATGTCGCGCGTCTACATTGGATATTGTATAGGCTAATCAGAGCGAACTATGAATGAGGTTGCTTCACTTTCACGTGATTATCAGCCTGTTCAACATTTTACTGACCTGACGTCTTTTCACATGGGCTTCCTTCACCTTTCAAACGGGGCAGAGCTCCGTGGGAAACAGTAGGAGAGACACCGAGGGAGAATCTTGGTCTGACCCAACACTGACACATTGTGATCGCGCATGATGTGCATCTATATTGAAAGTAATGACGATACATCTGAACGGTCCCCCATGCACACACGTTTTAACCAAGGGAGCAGCCAAAATCACCCAGGCGGCACCGTTTTAGACTGAAGCGCAAATAGTTTTACCGCGAACGCACACTGACAGACGTCACATCATTGATATCGCTCTGGTCCTACTTGCACATATAATTTATAAAATATAGGCTAAATAAATTCACGGGATTTTTAGGCCTGCACTTAACACAAATGGGAACAAACTCATAGTTGGATAGTGCTTCGAAAATTTAATACCTCGTCAGATGACATTTATTACTTTTTAATACTTTTTAATGGCCTTAACTTTTGCTAATTTCATTTACTACCTTTTAATACCTTTTACAACTCCGCGGAAACCCTGGCTGGCTCCACAATGTCGCCGTTGGAAAGGCAAACATTGTGGAGGATGGCACAGCAGGCTATGACATCGGGGGCAAATGTTGGTTTAACCTCCAGAGCCTTGAAGAATATTGTCCTCCATCGGGTCTTCATGCTCCCAAAGGACCTCTCCATGATGGATCTGGCCTTGGCATGGTGGTAGTTGAAGCGCCTGGCCGTTGGTTGGTGGACTGGCTCTTTGTAGGGTGTGATGAGGCCTATGGGAGCAGACAGACAGGGGTACCCACCATCCCCAAGGATAAAAAAGCCTTGGGGTGGATATAGCGGGCTATTCTTAAAGACCCTGGAGTCGTGGACAGACCCAGGGTAGCCTGCAAAGATGGGGTCATTCCTATGTTCCCACAGCCCTATGTTCCCTCAGCCATGTGTTCCCACATTTCTAACTTTTGTTAATTCGGCCCTATGTACCCACAGCCCTTTGGTCCCACCATTGGTTGGGTTTAGGCAATGAAGAAAGGAGTTGGTTAAATTTAGTAAAAAGACCAGGTAGAGGCTGGACAGGCCAGATAGATAGAGTCCAGATAGGTAGAGAGAGTCCAGTGGGAACATAGGGCTGTGGGAACATAGGCACGCTCCCGTGAAGATGTCCAGGTACCTGCCTCTGTGGTCGCACACCGCCTGCAGCTGGATAGATGGAAACAGCTTCCGGTTCAGGTAACACTGGGCATCCAGGGATGGGGGTTCAATTCTTATGTGGCACCCATCTATGCTGCCCACTACTCTGGAGAAAGCAGGGGAACCAGCAAGACGGGCGAATTCATTGCCCATATCCTCCAGCTCGGCAGCAGAAGGCAGATGAATAATAAGTAATTATTATAATAGAGAATAAAAAAGAATAATAAAATCCTTAGCAGATTTCTGGACACTTTGCGTACCATATCATGTAATGTGGTGCGAGGAATGTCGAAGCTTCGGGACACAACACGGTATGAGGTGGCGCTCGCCAACCAAAACACAAAAAGCAGCACCTCGAGGTAGTGGCCCCATCTGTGGTCCTGCTGGCTGCTTGTGGCTGCGATCACGTTCTCCAGCGAAGCCTTGGAGAGCCGATAGTCGGGCTTCAGGTCCGCTTCCTCGTCCAGATACAGCCGAAGTACCAGCATGGTAATGTTGAGATTGCAGTAAATCTGGGGTTCCGGCCAAAATGAACATTATTTCACTATTTAATATATAATCCTAACAGATTATATGTCACAAATTGAATATAATTTAATTTCAATCAGGAAGACATTAAACATATTTCTGTTCATCCTAAACACACAGCTCCTAAAGAAGATCACCCTTGGAACAACTGGAGGGAGCTCTAAAAACAAAAAGCTTTGCAGGATGAGGACCACAAGAGTGATTTGTATTGTATTGGAGGGTTAAAAAATCTCTTCTTTAATCTTTAATTCTGACCCCACTGTTCAATGTGGTTTTGATACTTTTTCATCCTCAAGCTATATTGCACAATTTGTGAATTTTCTAACTGAATCTGATTCAAGTCTTACTGCATGAGATTTTTCCTCAGACACACACCCTAAATTTCACAAAAAAGTTGTCAAACTAACGGAATTGCTGTTTAATTTAGGACATGGCACCAAGAGACTGGTTTTTAATATTAAATCTGGACATTCTACATCTACCACGTCAAAGTTTTCCTTACACTTGACTCATTAGTGATATCCAGTTAGCAGTAGCATGCGGTGGTGTTTCAGTCAGGGCCAGCAGTAACCCCCCCCCCCAAAAAAAATTAAATGTACGAAATTCCAAGCACTGTTCCCTCTAAGGTGTTTTACTGCGCAATTGCACACTGCTCCCCACCTCTTTGCGCAGAAGACAAAAAAAGTTGCGCACTCGAATATCCCCGACTAGTTTACGGTTTATTTCTCCTTAATGTGCTCTCCGAATTGTGAAATTTATGACCTCTGTGGGCATTTATCACTGCAATGAGTGACAGGTGACAGCGGTGCTGTCAGCCAGTGATCATTAAAAAAAACATATCCACGAGGCGCTGCCCAGCCAATACGCAGCGGTTGTTTAGCTTGACAGCCAATCAATGTGTTATTGTTGTTGCATAGCAATTCAGCCATGGCTAAACGGGAGGGTTGTGAGACTGCCGGAAAGGTAAAAAAAAAAAACGCGCGTCGTTGAAAGTGGAGTGGCTGCCACAGTCTGTGGTCACAGTACAAATACGGACGAGGGAACACCGGTGAAAGTCGGCAACATTTTTTTCTTTTTAAACCGTCGTGCAAGACGTGCAGTGACGCAAAAGTAAAAGGCGAGTTTTCAGAGGGGAAAGTGTGGAGTGGACAATGTTTCCATGTCTCTCTTTCTTTTTGTTTGGAGCCCATTGGCAAAACATAACAGTTAACAGTTCATTACAATTTTGCAAGCGCTCTCTCTCTCTCTCTCTTACACACACACACACACACACACACACACCTATACAGGTACGGGTGGTTTATAAGGTCTTTTTTCCCATACCAGTTCATACCATGGTTTATGGAGGCACCACTTTCCTGTGGTTGTAGAGAGCTGTAACAAACATTAAGCTGGTATTTCTGAATTTAGAAAAATTCCCCACTATTCAGAATTCAATTCTAGTAAAATAATCTGGAGATATGAAGGCCTGACATTCTACAGGACTGTGAGGACGGGGCGGGAGGAGGCGTTTCCAGACATGAATATGACTTAGGAGGACCATCCTGGTATATCGAGACATTACTCATACACATACACAAGCCTATCAAACCCTTAGTTATGAGGACCAACCTGCTATAACTGGACATCACTCATACACATACACAAGCCTATCAAACCCTTAGTTATGAGGACCAACCTGCTATAACTGGACATCACTCATACACATACACAAGCCTATCAAACCCTTAGTTATGAGGACCAACCTGCTATAACTGGACATTACTCATACACATACACAAGCCTATCAAACCCTTAGTTATGAGGACCAACCTGCTATAACTGGACATTACTCATACACATACACAAGCCTATTAAACCCTTAGTTATGAGGACCAACCTGCTATAACTGGACATTACTCATACACATACACAAGCCTATTAAACCCTTAGTTGTGAGGACCAACCTGCTATAACTGGACATTACCTATACAAGATATATACAAGGTATACAGAAGGGAACAACCACTGGGCTAAAACGGGGCTGTATATACACTAAAAAATGGGTATTTAATTGTTCTAAAATTTGAGTTTGGCACCTGAAAGGAGCACTCTACAGGAGGTTGATTAAGTTTGTGATTTATTTTCATGAGTAACATAACGTTTCTAAAATTATAAAAATAAGTATTCATACTTGTTGTATAATCACTAGGGGTGTCACGATTCTCCAAATCCTCGATTCGATTTGATTTTCGATTTTAGGGTCACGATTCGATTCGATTCTCGATTTTTTTCTTTTTCTTACAGCACAGATGCCTATGCCATTTTCAGACTAGTCTAGTCTACGATCATTGGTTTTATTCATCAAATTTTGTACAGTAAATCTTATTTCAAAAGTTGGGCTACATATAAGTGATGCAATTTCCATAATGTATCACATTAGGCACTAATGGTCAAATTTAAATTATTTATTTGCAATATAAAAGTAACAATCTTGTTTTCAACAACAAAAACAAACAACAATGAGAGGTCACAGAGGTGCCTGGCTGCCATCTAGTGACTCTTTTTTGGTTACAGCAAACTACTTTTAAAATGATAAAGGTGCAATAAAACAAAATAAATAAAAAATATAACAGTCATGTCCAAAGTCATGGACAATTAGAGCCTTAACAAACTTTATCCTAACAGTTGAACATAAAAAATAAGTAGTTTGGACTGTTTTGTCCCCTGAGAATGACAACTGTCATTTTTACATTCTTGTTTCAAGTTTCTTTCTTTAACAAAGATATGTTGTTATCTTTATCTGGAGAGAGAGATGCTCTTTGAGTCATCAAAGGCTATGGCCAGACAAGACAACTGTTATTTTTTTACATTTTCAAGTTTTTCTTTAAGAAGATGAGAATGTCCACATTCTCTGGAGAAAGGGCTGCTCTTTGAGCAGTCACAATGTCCCCTGCTGTGGAGAACACTCTCTCACTTGCCACACTTGTTGCTTGCACAGCAAGATAATGTTTGGAGAGCTTGGACAAATTTGGGTACTGATGCTCATTGTGTTTCCACCATTTCAGTGGATTTGCATCCACAGAAATGACTTTAGCCATCTTGTATAGCTCTATCTCCTCTTTGACAACATCAGGCCATGGTGTTGTTGTTGATGGTGTAGTGTGGGCTGCACTGAAAAAGTCACCAAACAGTTCACTGAATGTTGTTCTCTTTGCTGGGGGGCTGCCTTCACTGGTTGCTGCAGTTTGTGGGTCCTCTGCAGGGTTTTGGCTGGTCCCTTGTCCTGAGGCCTGAGTCTATAAAAGACAAGGTCACACAAAACAGCTGTTTTAGGTAATGAAAAGGCACATGTGACACTTAGGTGTGACAACAACAACAACAAACAGAATGTTATAATTAATGAAATATTAAAATGCAAAATGTGAATATATTTAATAAAAGATAACTACTTGTCAGAATATGAATTTATCATTGTGCTTTAACTATAAGATTAATTTGCATCATTATTAATAGTTGACATTTCATCATGTATATTTCAATTGGCCACATACCTGTGTGGGATGCTTTTGCAGGATTTTCTCTGCCAGACTGTTGAAGATCTCATTCCGAGAGGGGTCATCCAGATGAGGTAAAGACTTGAACCGAGGATCCAAGGCAGTGCCCTCATTCAGGAACTGTTGAAGTCTGGGATCTGAATACCTCCCTCCAATGTTGGTTGCTATAGCAGATTTAACATCCTTCACAATCTGTGAATCCGTGTCACTGTGTTTCATTGACGTGAGAATGGTGTGTTTGAGTGGCAGGACCATAGACACAGTTGGCTGCTGTTCTGAGCTCAATAGAGTTGTGACTGTTTTCATGGTCTTCAGAACCTGAACCACATCTTCCAGAACAGTCACATCTTGATCAGAGAGTGTGATGAGATCTTTGGCACTTTTTTTAACATCTTTCTCTGTGAGTGCAGAATAAACAGCAGCTTGTTGCTCTAAGTAGCGTGTGAGCATGTCATAGCTGGAGTTCCACCTTGTAGTCACATCTTGAACCAGCTTGTGAGGAGGAAGCTGGAGCATCACTTGTTTTGCCTTTAAGGCAGCTGCTGCAGTCGTGCTCTTGTGAAAGAAGGTGACCACCCTCCTGACTTTGCCCAAAAGACGAGAAATCTGGTTTACTCCCAACCCCTTCTGGGATGCCAGGTTCACTGTGTGCGCAAAACATCCTATATGTGGTGACAATCGAGCTGCATTTGAGGCATTGACAATGTTTCTGGCATTATCTGTGGTCACAGGGATGGTTGTATTTTGTCTGTCCAGTTTCCATTCTAGTACCGCTTCCTTTAGCACTTCTGCCAGATTATCACTTGTGTGTGCTTCATAGATGGGGCGAGTTTGAAGGACTGGACTTTCAATCTCCCAATCTTTATTGACGTAGTGCGCTGTGACGGTGATGTAACTCTCAGTTGCCCTTGAGGTCCAGCCATCTGTTGTTAAGGCAACTAACTCTGCATTGCTCAGACCCCTCACAACTTTTTCTTTAAAGGTGTACAGAAAAGAAAATTGAATTTGAGCCCACTTTGAGTCATAAAATTAATGTGATAACTCATCTTTCAGACGATGTAGGCCAAACTTTGTGCAAAATTCTATTTTTGAGTAAATCCGGGATGAAAGTGTGTATTTTTTTTTCCGCATTGGATAATGCAGGCGCACGGATTATACGTCAGCCTGTACACGATTCACCAGCCACTGATATTGGATCCGTCATCCGTCATTCAAAGTCTGAGACACGCACACACACACGGAGCTCGGGCTCGCCCCAAGCTTTGAATATCCCGCCCGCTCGATAACGACCAATCAAATTCGTTTTCCTCACTCGGGTAAACTCGTGTTGCAGCTCGTGACAACTCGGCGCGACAAACAGGACAAACGGCCATTTCTGTACACCTTTAACGTCTTCATACATGGAGGGAACCACTTTTGTTGTAAGATGCGACCTGCTGGGCATACTGTAGCGTGGCTCAAGTACGCTAATTAAATGTTTAAATCCCGTGTTTTCCACCACCGAGTAAGGCTGCAGGTCTGCTGCTATAAATAGCCCTATAGCGCTAGTTATAGCTTTTGCGCGAGCTGAGGTCTGTGGAAGTTTTATTGCAAACGAGGATTGAATAGTTGGCTGGACCAGTGATGGTGCTTTCCCAGCTGTCAAATCTACATCTTTGTGATGCCGGCGAATGTGTCCTGCCATGTTCGTAGTGTTTCCCGTGGCCGGGTATGGTACCTGCGCATAGCATATCTTACACACTGTGGTCTTCTTGTCAACAACGCGAACGTCGTCGACATAACTCACCGGGAACGCAAAGTATTTCCATACATGTGATTTAAGAGAAGCAGGAGCTGCTTCAAGCTCCGGTGCCGCGTCTCCTCTTTCATCTGCACTCGCCATCGTGTCATAACCTGCAGGATAGGTAACTAGCGGCGTCGGCTAC
Organism: Trachurus trachurus; assembly: GCF_905171665.1. Lineage (NCBI taxonomy): Eukaryota > Metazoa > Chordata > Actinopteri > Carangiformes > Carangidae > Trachurus > Trachurus trachurus. Next base: position 5,810,601 of record NC_139899.1, read on the forward strand.
AATGTGCTGCGTCATTTGCGTAACTTTGCGTAGCTTTGCACACGGGGGGAGGGGGGATCGTCGATCCTCTCTTTGACTTCGATGCTCGAGATCGTGACGTCATTTCGATCGATTTCGATAAAAAATCGAAATCGTGACACCCCTAATAATCACACATACAAACTACCAGGAAAAAACCTTTCTTTGTGAGGACCACCTTCGCTGTCTCTACCACCTTCATCGCCTTCATTGTCCCCGATGCTGTCATCATCTCCCTCAGCTTGACTGTCTTCCTCGTCTTCGTCATCTCCATCATCCTGCTCACCTTCGTCCAGCTCTAGGTCCAATTCATCTACAGAAAAGCATATTTGATGCAAAAAATAAATATCATTGTTGTTGCAGGTCTGTACTTCTGACATGTTATTTTTGGTATAATTTACCAAAACACTACGGCATATTTACTTTATACAGTATATTCCAGGGCTGTATTTACATCCTACCAATTCAGAAAATGAACAAAATGCTGCATACAACTTTGTTACTTTTATCAGTCTCACTCATTTGTTGAATTTATACCAGGGGTCTCCAACCTTTTTTCCTCTGAGAGCTACTTTTGGAAATTGAAAATGGCCGAGAGCTACACTGTAACATTAACTCTTTACGTTCGTAAAATCTGTGTTTCCCACTCTTCATGAAAATAGTAGCCTATTTAAGCCTCTATAATACACAATACTAAAATTTTCTACTCGATATCAACACTCAGGAATCTCTCTCTCTCTCTAACGTCCTCTCCCACTACAGCTGAGTTCTTCTAGTACCTCCTCAGTGGGGCGGGGTTGTGGCGGGACGATGGCGGGTCCACATTGTCTCTCTTTTTTTCGAGCCTCTCATCAGCAGAGGAAACATGATCATCTAGTGCTCCCCATCCTAGGCAGGAAAAAAGAAACCTTTATATTAAACCAAAAGAATCCATAACTGAAATGTGTTAGTGTTGAATTGTGACATGAACAAAGTCAGTTAAAATGGTATAATAGACAATTTCCGTACCAGGACAAGGAAAATTGGAAATGTGGAATATAAAGTTTTAACCATGTCACTACACTATAATATATTGATTAAGCACATGTCTGTAATGTTAAACTTAACATCTTAAAAACTATGAAAACTGAACGACAAATATATCTTGATTTTTAAATAACTAGAATATAATAGGGACATAACGGTATCAGTAATACCAAAAGTCACGATAAGAAAAGTGACTCAATATTATCGTGGGCGGTAGAGAACTTCCGGTGAGCACGTCGACGAGATGGCAGGCTGACCTAACGCTCTCCCCAAATCACAGATTATTTCCCCAGATTCAAGTGCTTTAGTGTGGCAATATAGTTGTTAAACGAAGGAAGGGGACAAAACCAGCAAAGCTAAAAGTAAAATGAATACAAGATCCGGAAAAAATGATAAAGTAGCCATGGAGAGCGACGACGAAGCTAATGCTAGCTCGCCTAGCCCGGCCGGACTAGACCCGACTGATGCTAGCCTGCTAGCTAGTATCCACACTGAGATCAAGGCAATGCGCTCCGATGTAAAAAGTGAGCTGCACTCATTCCGGTCTACACTGAGAGAGGACGTGAAGAAGGAGCTGACTGAACTCCGAGAAGAGCTTAACCAGGCCCTGGGAGATATCAGGGGGGACTTGAAAAGCACAACAACGCGAGTCGGGGAAGCCGAACAGCGCGTGGCCGAGGAGCGCAACCTCGACCTCGAGGACTCGCTCCGACAAATGCAGCAAAAACAGGAAACCCTGCAAACGAAAATGACAGACTTGGAGGCCCGGTCACGGCGAAATAATGTCCGCATTTATGGAATACCTGAAGGTGAGGAAGAAAATAACATGATGGACTTTGTGGCCAAACTATTAAAGTCTGAGCTGGCTACTCCCAGCGAGCTTGATCTGAAAATACAGCGCTGCCACAGAGCCCTGGCTCCGCGACCACCACGAGAGGCTCCGCCGCGTTCCATAATAATAAACTTCCACGAGTATAAAACTAAAGAACTGATCCTGTCGTCTGCTTGGAAGAAGAAGGAGGTCTTTTACAAAGGCGCGAGAGTTTATTTTGACCACGACTTCCCGACGGAGGTAGTTAAGAAAAGAAGAGAGTATGCAGGAATAAGGAGAGTGCTTAAAGAGAAGGGTGTGCGATTTCAGACCCCCCCACCCGCTAAGCTCAAGGTGTTTTTGGACGGTGGACCCAGGATTTACAACGACGCAAGAGAAGCAGCAGATGACCTGCGGAAAAGGGGGTTCCCCATCGACCAAAACGAGCCAGGTCCAGCCCCAGAGCCTCGCATCACAGCGTGGGAGAGGGTCAAGGACAAGCATCGTCAACGAGCATCCCACCCGGAGCTGATACGAGAGAAGCTGAGTGCTTTCCGCCACAACCCCCAGGAGACCTGACTCCAGTGCCAGGTTCTAAATGTGTCTGATCTCCCTTAGCCCCACCAGGTGATTTGATAATTAGCAAATGACTCATAATAACTGCTACCCTCTCCCTCCTGCCCCCCCCCCCTTTTTTATTATTATTATTTTATTAATTTATTTAATTTTACCTTCTTCACGTTGATCAAAGACTGACTTTTAGCTTGAGTTAAACAGGCCAATTGAAAATGGGAGAGTGGTCTGGTAGAAAGACTGCCATGGTAGAGTACTATGCCAACTGAAGTAACTTTTGAAATCTCAAAGAGGGGCCCTTTTGTTAAAACAGGCTTTCCCCTCAATTTTAAAGAGCACGTAAACTCTTTAACAGTGGAAGTCAATTTGTTGTATACTCACTATGTTCTGTATTCACATTTCACTAGTTGTTCCTACCCAAGTTCAAGGGTAATATGTTACAGGTTGCAACAGGCTATTAATGACACAAGGAAACAAAGCAAATGGACTTTCAGGAATATAAGATAATAACACTTAATGTGAATGGGTTACACAATCCAGTGAAAAGGAGCAAAGTTATTGCTAAAATTAAAAGGGAAAATATTCAAGTGGCTTTTTGGCAAGAGACACATCTTTCTAACTCAGAACATGAAAAATTAAAAAAGTTGGGGTTCACTAACACATTCTACTCCTCCCACAAATCTGGACGTAAAAGGGGAGTGGCAATTCTACTCTCAAATAAGCTACAATTCCAATTAACCGCCCAAATTAAAGATAAGGAGGGTCGCTATATTTTAGTCAAAGGCATGATTGATCTCAAAGAAGTCACTTTGTTAAATGTATATATGCCACCAGGGCATGACAGATCATTTATTAAAAAAATATTTGATTTACTAGCCCAAGAGTCATCAGGAACTTTAATCTGTGGGGGTGACTTGAATATTCAATTGCAACCCAAACTTGACTCAACAAATTTACACAAGAGGAGAAACCAAAACTCAGTATTCATGCGGAAAATGCTTAGGGAATTTGGTATGATAGATATATGGAGGGATCTTCACCCCACAGAAAAACAATTTACTTACTACTCCCCTTGTCACGCAGAATATTCCAGATTGGATTATTTTTTTATCTCTAATGCTGATAGACACAGAATAAGTGAATGTAAGATAGGAGTTAGAGATGTGTCAGATCATTCAGGAGTATACCTCTCTCTACATCTAAACAATAAAAGGAAGAATACTCTATGGAGGCTTAATACTAGCTTGTTGAATGATAGAGTTTGTAAAGAATATATAAAAGAACAGTTAAAAGAATATATGCTAAATAATGATAATGGAACAGTGTCACCAAATGTCCTGTGGGATGCCTGGAAGGCAGTACTTAGGGGTAAACTCATAGCCTTTGCATCCCACAGGAAAAAGGAGAAACAAAAACACTTAGCAGAGCTGCAGTCTAAACTGAAGAATCTTGAAACTCAACATTCGACCCACAGAGACCCACGAACATGGGCCCAACTAAAGTGTATTAAACAAGAAATAAATCAGATTTATGATGAAGAAAATGAGAAGAAAATGAGGTTTACTAAACAAAAATATTATGAAACCGGCCCAAAGGCTATGAAGCTTCTGTCTTGGAGATTACGTAAACAACAAGCAGAAAGAACTGTTTACAAAATAAGAAACCCAAAAAACAACAAAGTCTGCCATAAGCTAGAAGAAATTCAACAAGCTTTTGAAGTCTACTACAAAGACTTATATACTCAACCTGACAAAGCTGATGACTCTGTAATTGATGGGTTCCTGAAGTCTCTGGATCTTCCCTCAATAGGAGAACATCAAAATAATGCACTGACAGCTGAGATAACAACTGCTGAACTGGGTGGCGCTATCTCTCGACTTAAGGCCAACAAAACACCAGGGTCTGATGGATTTGTTAGCGAATGGTACAAAACATTCAAACTTGAGATGATGCCTTTTCTTCTTAGATGCTTCAATCACACCCTTAAGGAAGGCCAGATGCCCCAATCTTGGAGCGAGGCAGTAATATCAATAATTCCTAAGGAGGGAAAAGACAAGGGAGAATGTAGTTCCTATAGGCCGATATCCATTTTGAATACGGACTATAAGCTGTTTGCCTCAATTATAGCCAAAAGGATAGAACATATTGTCTCTGAAATGATAGACCCTAACCAAACAGGATTTGTCCGAGAAAGACAGACTCAGGACAATATTAGACGAACACTCCATGTGGTAGATTATGTGATTAAGGAAAATATTAGTGCAACACTTATTAGTCTGGATGCAGAGAAAGCGTTTGACTCTGTTGGATGGGGCTTCCTCTATCAAACACTTCAACGTTTTGGCTTTAATGAAAAATCTGTTCAGTGTATTAGATCACTTTATTCAAACCCCACTGCCAGAATAAGAATCAATGGTCACCTATCACAATCTATCAAGCTTGAGAGAGGTTGTCGCCAAGGATGTCCACTAAGCCCCGCCCTCTTTGCACTCTTCATAGAGCCCTTAGCTCAGGCAATAGGGGAGGATCCAGAGATTAAAGGCATTTCAATCGGAGGCAGTGAATATAAGATAAGTCTGTTCGCAGATGACATATTGCTCACTTTAACTGACTTACAAAGAAGTATACCTAAACTGATGTCTCTTTTGAGGCTATTTGGCTTATATTCCGGGTATAAGTTGAATACACACAAGACCCAGATACTCACATATAATTTCACACCGAACACTGACTTGAAAGGCAGATTTGATTTTAAATGGGACGCCCCTGCCATTAAATATTTAGGAGTTTGGATCCCAAAAGACATTACCAAAATATACAAGATAAATTATGATCCAGTTATTAAGAATATCAAAGCAGATCTAGATAGGTGGACTGTACTACCTTTAGACATGTCAAATAGAATTGAAACGATAAAAATGAATGTCCTTCCCCGGCTACTGTATTTATTCCAGTCACTTCCTGTAGAGATCCCCGCAAAAGACTTTAGGGAATGGAATAGGATTATATCAAGATTTGTCTGGAACAGTAAGAGGCCTCGAATAAAATATAAGACCTTGCAGTTACCTAAAGATGAGGGGGGACTCTCTCTACCATGTGTGGAGGACTATTATATTGCTGCCCAGCTAAGACCTCTAGCTTGCTGGTGTAATTCAAACTATTCAGCTATATGGAGAGACTTGGAGTTAAAGCAATGTGAAACACCAATACAGGCTTTATTAGGTAATTGCCAACACCATGATCCCCATCTGGATAAATTAAATAGCTGGACCAGGGTTGCTCTTAAGGTGTGGTTTAGCTCCTGTAAAAAACTCCATCTTGAGAAGCATGCAAAAATATTGAAATGGGTGTCATATGACTGAATTTATACCATCACTTCTAGATAAGCGATTCAGGCAGTGGACACACAATGGTATAACCGCCTACTGCACTATAGTTGATAAGGATGGTCTACAGTCTTTCACCCACATCTGTAAATCATATGGACTGGGAAGAGAGGATATGTTCAGATATTTCCAGGTCAGAGACTACTTCAACAAGGAAATAAAACTAACAGATAATAAAGATGCCAATCTGATCAGTGTATTTATAGATGCATATAATGCTAAAGACACTAAACATTTAATTTCACAAATTTACAAAAGACTACAAAACTCCAAGAACCATTCTACTATCCAGGTTAAGCAAAAATGGGAGGCGGAGTCTGGCCTGGAGATATCTGAGGATGATTGGAAATCTGTTTGGGCAGGTCAAGCTAAAACCACCAACTCCAGAGCTTGGCGAGAATTCTGCTGGAAGAACATAATAAAAATTTTTGTTACTCCTAAATTGAAATTTAAACAGCAGGGTTTTCAGGGACAGGATAAATGCTGGAGACAATGTGGCCAGACAATGGCCGATCACTTTCATATATTCTGGGCTTGCCCGCTTATCCAACCATATTGGCAAGAGCTTGCTGAAGAAATTCAGTCAATCCTTGGTTTAAAAGTTGATTTTTCTTTCATCACGTTATACCTGGGTAAATTCCCAGTTGGACTTATGGCTCAGGACAACTATCTTTACAAAGTGCTTTTGGCTGCAAGCAAAAAGGCCATTACACGGAAATGGCTGCAGACAAACTTGCCATCAAAGAATGACTGGATCACCATTGTTAACGAAATACAGTGCATGGAAAAACTGACCTTCGTCCTAAGACTACGAGCTGAACAATTTGCCGAGTACTGGGAAAAGTGGACTTCATATTCTCTAACGTGTAACTCACTGTCTGTGTGAATAACCCCATTTGCTCTAATGTATGCCCTATGTCAACCTTGTCAACCTGTCTGTTCTATATGATTTAGTTTTTTCTGTTTTCTGTTTTATTGTTTGTCCTTTATTGTTGAAAAAATAATTGAAAACTCAATAAAAAGAAAGTTTCAAAAAAAAAAAAATATTATCGTGGGCATGTACAATAAGAAATTATGGTGCTTCTGGTAAATACTGCAGTTTCAATGTGAGACGGTTGTCCATGTTTCGCGTCAGCCGACTGTTAAAGGATTAGTTGGCTAGTTGGCTGGGGTCACGGAAATAAAGCGTTTTGCTTCTCAAAACAATATGCGTTCAAAAGAGTGAAAGTTGGACCCACAGCTATTGACCCCTTGCAGCTACGTCACAATTAGAACGTTACGCGAGAGGCGACGCCATGACGGACGGCAGAAAGTGCTCAGTGATAATGTACTGCTCCATAGACTGTATGGGTGCCGTCCAACAATGTGGCTCGATCACTTCACACTACAACCTCACAGCATTATCACTTATTTAAAATAGAATATCTACTCATCCGTTGCAATATTCTGTTTGTTTTTTTGTTATTCACCGTAGAATATCTCAGTTTTCTGTGCTTTTTCCACTGCTAAGGAGTTAACGTCAGTCAGTGCCACACTCCCCATACAGCAGCTGCTCCTGTCTTTGCTGCTGCTAACTACAGTTAACGGACCTGGAAATTAAAACCTGGTCCGACCTGTGGGTGTTGAAGTCCTGACCCGACGTCTGTATAATTAGTGATCATTCTCTGATTAAAGCCGGCTGACAAATAAAAGAAAACAGGAAGCCGTCTATGTTGTAATCGCCGCGATCCGCCGGCGGCAACTACGTTGTGACGGTGCTATGTTTAATACGAGCGTTAGCTGTTGTTAGCCACAGCATGTAGCTCAGCTAGTTAGCTTCAACTGTGTTTACATCAACTATACACTGTAGATAAACTAACTTATAATGGCATCGATAACGTGTCTGTATATCTTCACACTGGTCCTGTTGTTCATGTAACCCCGCTGCCAGTGGCCAGCCCCCGGTTCTTAGCTCTAGACCAGCAAGGAGTTGGTGCTTCAGACCAGTTTTAAGAACCAATAACCGGTTTTTAAGCGGTGGAAAAGCAAAGAACCGGTGCTAGTCAGGCTCTAGCTCCGAACCAGCACTGGAACCAGCTCAGTGGAAAAGGAGGGGAAACCCTACAACCACGGAATGTCACAAAACTATAACGCGCCCATTCAATTACATTGACGTTCACTGTTCTTTTGCCGTCTATCATGGCGTCCGCAGCTACCGCGAGTGGAACGTGACGTCACGTGCAAGGGGTCAATAGCTGTGAGAGACAGGGTGACCAGGTGATGATCAGTAATGCAGCGCAGTGCGTGATGGAAGATCAGCCCGACAAATGTACACAGACTATCAGACAATCAGTACGATTATTTCCACTGTGCTCTGGCTCAGCTGACCGGTGGTCAGATGGCGGTTATAGATCTTCACATGTTGAACTCTTTTAAACAAAGGGCAGCCAAACGCCAGGCTAAAGAGAGAGAACTAGCGAGGCTCCTCTGTTCTTTTATTTTTTTCCAGCAGCACTGTCCGGTGCAGGTGATGCACGCTGTCTGTCTGTGTATGTTTGTCCGTCTGATCTTCCACCATGAACTGTGCTGCAACAATCACCCATCACTCTTTCTGCTCTAACCTCTTTTATACAGTCTATAGCTCTAACTCCATCTGGCGAAGTTCAGCATTACATAGCCTATTGAGGTTCATAAAGCTCTCCCTTTAGCTCTGTGCTAAAACAAGGGATGGCTTCATCACTTGTGTCATAATCAGATATGTTTATGTGAACTATCTGAGCAGTAAACTCAGTGAAACAGCTGATGGAAACACACAGCCGTCTACAGGCGGCAGTGCGCAGTGATGCGATGGGAGAGAAAGTAGCACCAAGTGATTGCGAGGTCTGAGAGGAGCTCGTTTTTTTTCCCCGACTTATAATGAACACACCATAAGTGTCGGGAGTCACTGTCGGGATGCGAGTAACAGCTGTAAACTAGTCCCTCTGCATATTAACAATGAGCCTGTCTGTCTCTCTGCCGGTGCCGCGGTCACACTGTGTGTTACAGGATTTATTAAAACACACAACGTAGTGTACGGATTGTTTGACAGTTTGTTTTGATACTACATGTTTTACCCGGTTTCTCTGTGTCCACTGCTATTTGATTTGCCACTCAGGCCTAGTCCACACGAGCCCGGGGATTTTTGAAACCAGAGTTTTGCTCCGCGTCCACACGAGTGGTGTAATAAAAACACTCCGTACACACGCAACTAGGGATGCACGATAGTTATCGGTCCGATAATTATCGGCCCGATATCAGGAAATTATGACGTCATTTCGATAAATCCGATATCATAACTTATCGGCCCGATAAGATTTATTATATATTTTTTGTCAGCACTGCGGTATGGGTCCTTTTTTTTTTTTTTACCAAGCGCTCTCACTCAGAGCGCTCTGCTCTACTCCTACATGAGACCTGCGGCCTGCAGTGAATGCTGCGTTCAGGTGGCCTCCCTATAATCAGAAAAACAATTTTCTGACTGAAATCAGAATAGTCCCTCATTTCGTCAACTCGGTCATCATTTTGGTAGTTGCCGACTTGACTTGACTTGACTTGTCCCAATTACCCTTATTACACATAAACCATAGAAATATGAACATAAAAAGGTCTGAAGAACGGCTTGCAAAACGGGAACAGGGAACTTCTGTCAACACGTGAACGCAGCACAGCGTGCGTACTGGGTTTGTAAACACAGAACATGACGGCGCTAATGTGGGGCGGTAATAAAGAAGACAGTTCGCTGAATATCTGTAATAAATGTTCAGAGGAAGCTCCACGAGGAGGGAAAATAGCGCGAGCAAACCTGGTCAGTCACCTGAAACATGACGTCGCTCCGACGGAGTTTGTAAAGCTACGAGGACGATGCTAACGACGCTAGCAACATAAAGCTAACTGTAAGAAGCCACCGGGACACAAACACACAGACAAACTCTCCCTCTCTCTCCCCCTCAACCACACACACACACACACCCGTGCACCCCCCCACCCCCTCTCACACAGACACTCTGTCTGTCTGTCTGTCTGTCTGTCTCTCCCCCTCTCTGAAAAGTTATTAATTTGTATGGAACCAGCCAAGCTTTTTTAACTTGTGGGATGCACTTTTCCCACTTTGTATTTATTTTAAATGAGTAAAATAAATAAATAAAACAATGCAAAGTATTTGCATCAGTTCTAGTCTTTTTAGATTAGATTAGATTAGATATCTTTATTGTCATCATACAAAGCATGACGAAATTATTGCCACCCATAAACGGCGCATAAATAGATAAAAACATAAGGTACAAAAATGTACACATTATTTTTATATCAATAAGTAATGCAGCTTATTTAAATAGATGCTCATTTGAGATATCAAATAGTTTTGTCTGATATCTTTTAGCAAATGTTTCAGTGTTTCCCCCAGAAAATGTGTTAGTTAAGGTGGTGTCTGTCCTGTTGACGGGGGGGGGGGGGGGGGGGGGGGGGGGTTCGGCGCGCCGTATTAAGTTTCGCCACGCGCGCTGCTGTTATGCATGCGCGCTTCTCTGTGGTGTGTGTATGTGTGTATGTGTGTGAGAGGATGCGGAGATGAATGAAGGCGCTCGTCCGACGGGGGGGGGGGGGGGGCGGCGGCGAATATCGCTACATTTTTAATTTTTTTAAGACGTTAGTTTAGGTGGCAGCTCATTGCTGTTAAGGCGGCCGCCTTAACAGGAAAGCGCTGCGGGAAACCCTGTGTTTGAAAGGCTTGTTAATAGAATATCTTCATTTAAAGAGTCAAAACTGTTTTTTGGTTTGTTTATAGTATTGATGTCATGATATATGTTAGGTCCTCACTAGTCTTCCAAGTATGTTATCGGTTATCGGTATCGGCCTTCGGAAGCAGAAAGTTATCGGTTATCGGTATCGGTTTCAAAAAAATGTTATCGTGCATCCCTACACGCAACCGTGGAATCCGCTACCAAGTGACGCAATGCACGTGTAATATGCCACAACCATAGACTGTGGCGATGGAAGGTAACAACTTCAGCTTTTCACTTCCCTGTCCTTCCTCTCTCTCTCTGCCCGTTTTAACTCCATCTGGCGAGGTTCAGCATCACATCAGGTTCATAAAGCTCTCCATTTGGCTCCGTGCTAAAACAAGGGATGGCTTCATCACTTGTGTCATAATCAGATATGTTTATGTGAACTATCCGAGCAGTAAACTCAGTGAAACAGCTGATGGAAACACACAGCCGTCTACAGGCGGCAGCGCGCAGTGATACGGAGGGAGAGAAAATAGCACCAAGCGATTGCGAGGTCAGACTTTTTCGTGGACAACGGTTTTGTGATGCAAATGTATCACTCTTTTGAACGCATATTGTTTTGAGAAGCAAAACGCTTTATTTTCATAACCCCAGCCAACTAGCCGGACTGCATTAGTCAACACCAAAACCAGACCGGAACTCTGCTGACGGGACGCAGTCCGGGGAAAGTCACTGTCACAGCACGTAACTGGTGATGGGGACGCCACATAGATTCATGTCAAAAGACCCGAACTATCCCTTTAATCCTTTGGCTACTGGCAAAGGGGCTGTGAGCGACTGGTAGCTCGCGAGCAACGTGTTGGAGACCCCTGCTTTAACATAATCTTTAATATAATCCATAACCAACCTCTGCATCCTCATCTGTGAAGTATGAGGGCTTTGTCAGAAAGGTGTCCTCATAATTCAGGTGTGTCAGGTGAACATCTGACACACAGCACAGTTTGCTGCCTGATCAACATGAAAGGTGGGGGAGGGGACTGTCCTTGCAGGACACTGTGTCCTCACAGTCCTGCGCTGTGTCAGGTAGTTAACAACATTCAACAGTGTATGGACTCGTGAGCACTGTCATAGAACAGATTTATGATTGGATGTAAAAGCATGTCATCACAAGAGTACAGTCAACTTACAGAGTTATCCTTCGATGTTGCAGGATTGGAACCGACCGGTCATCCGGTCATCATTTCCACCAGCAGCTTCCTGTATGTGTGTGTGAGAATGACAATAACAAATCTGAGATTACTTTAAGCAGAAACAATACTCTTTCATTCCAAAAATCATCAGTAATGACACCGCCATGTTTACTGCAGAAATGTCAGTACTACAATAAAGACCTGAAGGATCAAAAGCATTTCTAACATATTAAAGCAAGTAACTGTGAAGGTACAAAGCACAACTTGCCTTTTCTGATGCTGCCTCGCTTTCATTGGCCTTCAGCCTTCAGGTCACATGGTGCTTCACAGGGTTCCTGAAATTGGACAGAGGAAATATAGTGTTGTCTCATCACGCTATCACTTAGTGGTCATGTAAAAGAAGACATGAAAAATTTGTCATGTGCAGATGTACACATGCCTACAATGACCAGGCTGGCCATCTACTACACCTAATGCTGTGAACCTGTTCAATATTCATTCATTAAATATCACACCCAAGAGCGGCAACAGCGCCCACTGATCTGTATTGAGGCTGTTGTTATTCCTTCACCCGGGTCAAAGGATGCTGTGTGTAAAACCACGCTGTGGTGCAGACGATGGCCTTGCGACAACCTCGCCCCCGCTGAGGAGGAACTAGAAGAACTCAGCTGTAGTGGAAGAGCACCTTTACTGAGCCCAGCTGTGCCGTGACTGTGTAGTCGAAAAGCGCCACAAGTCTCCTGAACCCTCCACTTGCAGTTGACTTGAAAATCGTCACTTACGCTGATTTTAATCTAAGTCCTCACAGGTGGAAGAATAGCTAAATGCACACAGGTTCCCCACACACTGTAATGATTGCTGCTTTAGGTTTTCCTGCAACAGTGAGGACTTAGACTAAAAACACAGTCTAAGGGCGCTTTCACACCTGACCATTTGTTCCGAAACAGGGAGCGTTTACGTCATATATCGGTTCGTTTGGTCAGATGTGAACACAGCAATCGCGCTCGATGCGGAACAAAACAAGCGGGCCGAGATCGCTTGGGAGAGGCGGTCTCGGCTCGTTTCCATCCGAGCCCTGGAGCGGTTCGTTTGTAGTGAGAACGCAACCGACACATGTATCGGAACAAATTGACTGGTTACCTGGCAACCGGAGGAGGAGGACCACGGGCAACTGCCCCAAAAACATAATGGAGCATCAGCAGCGTGTCGTCTTGGCCTTAAAACAGGAAAGCCGGTGGCCAAAAGAAAAGAAAGACGCAAACTCAAGCCATGAGTCCACCAGCCTTTCCAAGCTGACCCGCGGCGATCAGCACCGGGCAGAGCTCCGCAAACAACCCCTATAACTAGTCATGCTACGGTGCCCGTTTACTAGAAGAAAAAAAGAGTCAAACTGTAGGGTGTGTTAGAGCAGTGGTTCTCAACCTTTTTGAGTCGCGACCCCCAATTTCACATGCACTGCTGTCCGCGACCCCCCGCCCCAACACACAAACACACACACGCCGGTGTGAACGCATGATGGATAAAGCGCAGCGCTGTCCGCGGTTTTTTTTTTTTGCCTTTTTAGTTCTTGATCCCTGCACTGAAAAAAATAATTGGCTGCTGTAGTTTTGTCTCCATGGCCAATATTCCGACCTGGAGGTTTTCATCAGGGCAAAAGAACAAAACAAAGCGACGGAGTTTAAATAGATGCGGGTGGCGAGTTGATGCGGTGTCCACACACCCGGGCTGGTTTATGTGACATGCGGGGACCTGTCGGCGCAGGAGCGAGTGGAGCGTGGATGCAAGCCAATCTCCTTCAACCATGCACGGAAAAGGGGAATGACAAGAAAAGTTTTTCTAATTTATTAAGAAACAATGCCCAGGTCAGCAATGCATGCCAAGAAACATGTCGTTCATTCGTCCCCTCCAGTCACATCGACTGGGGTCGGGAGGGACCCCAAGATTGAGAATGGCTGTGTTAGAGGACAATTCATCTGACATAACTATGACACCTGAAACTGAAAACACAGCTTGACCAACACAACCTTACCACACCTCTCCCTCTCTCTCTCTCTCTCTCTCTCTCTCTCTCTCGGGCAGTGACACGCTCTGTCATTCATTCACGTGTCAGCACTGAGACAGCGGACAGCACGCTTGGTCACTAGCTAATAATAATAATAATAATAATAAATAATAATGTAGCCTATTAGACTACATTTGTAGCTATAGCACATTATAGGCACACTTCAAGGTCTCGCCCCAGCCATAAACCAATCAGCTTGGGCATTTTTTTTAAATTGAACTTCAACTAAATACTCGTCTGCCCAAATATTAATACGAAATTGAACCTCCTCACTACTGCAAGTCAGCCCGCGGTTCATTGTTGCCATTGTTGCTGATCAGCTGATGGGGTGTTGTTAGGGCCGTTGCTATGGCGCTGTTCCACAGCGCAAAGCGCTGTACCGCTTTAGAATCATGCAATGTGAACACAAACGGCCCAGAAAAAAAAACGCAACAGTTGTATCGGTTTAGTTGCTGAATCGGAACAACTGCAGGTGTGAAAACGCCCTAAGTGATGCTTTCAATTGTGGTGATTGCAGGAGGCTTGGATGAAGTTACACAAGCAGTTCGGAGCCATTTCAAGATTTTCAGGGGCTGGTTTACTACTTCTTTTTTTGTTTTACAGAATTGGTTTCCTTTGATATTTCAGAAAGTGTTGGTGGATTAAAAAAACTTCTTAGATAATGAGGATAATGATGTTAGTATGTGAACCGCTGTGTGCGAATGTGGGGTAGGGGGTTGGCTAACGTCACATGAGAGCACACGTCATCCACCCTCATCCTCAAGTGGATGACGTGTCGTGTGCTTCCCCCTCTTGATGCTCTATGGTCTGTTTCCAATATCCATGTGCCTTTCAATTAACTATTCTTTATTGAATCAATTACTCTTAGTATTAATAGCCTTTGTGTTTTTTCAGCTACTTTTATTAGAAACTAACTTCTTAATTCTTTACTTTTACACCAGGCTACAATTTTAAAGGGATAGTTCAATATTTGCCTATTGCCACAATCCATATAGTCTTAGGAGTAGGTTTGTTACCTTTGTCTCTGTAAGCTGGTTTGAGATCGGCGGGGCAGAGACGAGGTACATGGTACCTTCCGCTTTCCTCAAATACGCAATCTAACAACTCCAAAATGCTCTGGTGGACAAGTTGTGACCTGCACATTCACCAGGCTATGAGATAATCATGTATAATTATGTGACATTACAACACATGAAGCAAATACTATGAACTACT
Organism: Trachurus trachurus; assembly: GCF_905171665.1. Taxonomy (NCBI): domain Eukaryota; kingdom Metazoa; phylum Chordata; class Actinopteri; order Carangiformes; family Carangidae; genus Trachurus; species Trachurus trachurus. Next base: position 5,825,624 of record NC_139899.1, read on the forward strand.
TGCACTTTTAAAGTGGAAATGAAGCAGCCAGCCAATTTAACATAATTCATTAAATGGATTCCCAGTGTGCTTAAAATTAGGCAAACTAACACATGAAACACAAGCATTTAGGAGAAAATGGGAGTTAAAAATTGCATGTTTTAGCTAGTGCGCCGCCATCTTGTCGTTCGACTGTCCGTGACGTCACAGGGTTGGTTGCCTGCGTTGGCTGACAGCCACAGACAGTGAAAGTGAAGGACATAGCTACAGACAGAGACGGTAAAACATGAAACTGTGGAGGCACTGGATTAGAAGAGACTCAGAGGAGACCTCTACTGTGTTGCTCCTTCTGTGAACTAGTTTTACAGTGTTAAAAACTAGAAAAAAATCTCTGTTTTCATTAACTGCCGCTAATAAGGAGCCACAGCAGCAGCGGAGCTGTTAAGACTCCTCTGCTGATCTCGGTGTGATCATTTCTTACAGCATGTTTACATCCAGTCTGGATGTGATCCACAGGAAACTTCTGATCAACCCTGAAAGTTGATCATTCACCGGATCAACCAACAACAACCTGACGTTACTCCAACAGTTTTCAGTTTCTCTGCCTCAGCCCGTCCTCCCCCGACCGGCCCACGTTCACACCGTGATAAGCATCGGTCACCGCGGGGAGAGAGACTGGACCCTCTGGTCCCACACCGAGGAGCCTTCACAACCTCACACACACACACACAGCAGCGATCTGATGGCATCTGATAACATCGGTATTAACAGTAATAGCGCCCATCACCATAAAATAAGAAGGGAAAATGACTTCAAAATCTCTGATCTCATCCTCCACACCCAGCCCTCAGCAGAAGTATGAGGGCTTTGTCAGAAAGGTGTCCTCATAATTCAGGTGTGTCAGGTGAACATCTGACACACAGCACAGTTTGCTGCCTGATCAACATGAAACGTGGGGGAGGGGACTGTCCTTGCAGGACACTGTGTCCTCACAGTCCTGTGCTGTGTCAGGTAGTTAACAACATTCAACATTATTCAAACTGAATGTTTCATATTCAAACAATAAATATGTCTTACCTTTACTCCAGGTGTCCAAATCAGTCAGCAGCAGCAGTCATCCAGCTCCAACTGTTTAATAATCCACCGATTATTCCCGTTTACATAGCGTTCCTCATCTATGGCAGCCAGCGTGGTGCTTCATTCATTTGCATTGTGTTGAAAAAAAGAAAAGAAAAGTTTCAGCTAACGTTAGCTTTAGCTTCAGCTCCTGACAGGAGAGGCTGACAGAGGAGACGGTGGAGCCTCTCCGCTGTCGGTACCGAGTCCAGACCACAGTCCAGAGGACCAGACAGTCCGACACACCGCGTCCGAGCCGCGCGGACCGTGTCCGTGTGGAAGTAACGTTGCACCGGGAGAAAACAAAGCGGTGGAACCGGACAACACAGGTCCGGTTGATCAGAAACACGGCTATTGCCGCTGCTAAAAAAACTTTTTTCAACACAATGCAAATGAATGAAACGCGCTGGCCGCGAGGAACGTGATGTAAAAGGGAATAATGGAGCTGGATGACTGCTGCTGCTGCTGACTGATTTGGACACCTGGAGTAAAGGTAAGACATATTTATTGTTTGAATAGTCATCTGCTGAGGGCTGGGTGTGTGGAGGATGAGATCAGAGATTTTGAAGTCATTTTCCCTTCTTATTTTATGGTGATGGGCGCTATTACTGTTACCGATGTTATCAGATGCCATCAGATCGCTGCTGTGTGTGTGTGAGGTTGTGAAGGCTCCTCGGTGTGGGACCAGAGGGTCCAGCCTGTCTCCTGTCTCCAGACTGGATGTAAACATGCTGTAGAAATGATCACACCGAGATCAGCAGAGGAGTCTTGTTAACAGCTCCGCTGCTGCTGTGGCTCCTTATTAGCGGCAGTTAAAGAAAACAGAAGTTTTTTTCTAGTTTTTAACACTGTAAAACTAGTTCACAGAAGGAGCAACACAGTAGAGGTCTCCTCTGAGTCTCTTCTAATCCAGTGCCTCCACAGTTTCATGTTTTACTGTCTCTGTCTGTAGCTATGTCCTTCACTTTCACTGTCTGTGGCTGTCAGCCAACGCAGGCAACCAACCCTGTGACGTCACGGACAGAACTAATGCAAAACGTCAAACTAAACTTAACATTTCTCCTTAATGGTTACATTTCAGTGTTAGTTTGACAATTTTTAAGTACAGTGGAAAACAGTTTAATGACCTATGTGTATTTGGCTGGCTGCTTCACCTCCACTTTAAAATCCCTCCACTCAGCAGTCATGTCTGGAATAAAGTTTCGGCTGCATTTGCCTCGTAAACAACTCTGTGTCGTAATGTTACTTGATTATTTCATATCATGGAGAATGTGCAGGTCACAACTTGTCCACCAGAGCATTTTGGAGTTGTTGGATTGTGTGGTTGAGAAAAAAACGGAGGTACTGTGTGCCTCATCTCTGCCCGTGGATTTCAGAACATGCACTAGCAATTAAGGTAATGAACCTACAGCTATGACTATAGGGAATATGGCAATGTGCGAATTTACCAAAATGTTGAACTATCCCTTTAAGGTGACTACACTAGGAGAAACAAACATTAATATATTGGATGAAAAATGTACCTTTTATACTTGTTAATAAACCTTACCTCTAGGAAGGCTTTATCCTCTCCTTGAACAACATGTTCCAGTGCATCCTGGTCAGGAGTCTTTCTCCTCCTCCTCTTCTCAGTCATCTTTCCTGTAATAATGTCCAGATAACATAAATTTTAAACAAGCTTTAATAATTGCCATGTTGCATTCACATTCATTTGAACATTGAAACTGTTGAGTGAGCTATAGCCAAACTGATGTGCCAAACTCACATCAGACATTCTCTCTCAACATTAAACATGTTTAAATCAGGTCAACTGGACTAGACTAGACACCAGACTAGTTTACACAAACGGATGAAGCATTTGATCAGGAAAAATAAGGAGGACTGGCTCATTGCTGTTTTTTTCTCAACATAATCACATGGCATTTGCATACAATCATTGCAGCATTTACAGCAAATTAAATAAACCTGCACAAGCTCAGCCCACAAACCTGAAGTTAACCCTCATTAACACAACGTCCATTTCCACCTCGATCATTCCCTGAATGTTTGATCATCAGAAAACGACATGTTATTTCTTCATTCACCTCCATGTTGCTCAGTCTCCCCTCCCTCCTCTCTGCAGCCTGATCTCATGTGAACGCAGCTGACCCGACGTTACTTTAATGACGTTTCTCTCCGCGACTCCTCACCTAACAAACACATGGCTAATTTGCATATGATTGATTTTGCATTTACGGGAAATTATAACATTGCGCAGTTATATTCCACTAACCTGAAGTCTTCCTTCATTAACACTACGTCTATTTCCACCTCAGTCATTCACTGAATGTTTGTTATTCACCTCCATGTTGCTCAGAGCCCCCCTCCCTCCTCCTCCCTGCAGCTTGATCTCACGTGAACCAGCTGATCTGACTTTAGCCTACTTTAATGACGTTTCTCTCCGCGAGGGCTTCACCCCACAAACGTACTACGAAAAGCTTAAAACTTGTTTCCACATGTCGCTGGGATGCATCAACTAGGAGACGGGCTGATGGACATTTTGTTTGGCTGAGCGAGACGCCTACAGAGTGAATGGAGAGAGGGAGAGAGCGACATTGAAAATCAATAAAAAGAGCGAGCGTCGATCAGAAGAAGAAAACAGCTAATCAGAGAAATGTACCGTAGTTTTCAGTTTGTTTGTCTTTCACAAGTGTCTCTGCTGTCTTACAGTAAGGCAGGCAGTGTCCCCCTCTGTCTCAGCAGCCTGATCTGACATTAAACTCAGCTAGTGTTGTTGAATGGCCGGACTGATCCAGACGGTCCAGGCTTCATTAACCATAGTTAGACCAGCTTGGCTTTTAATTTGCAGGCTCCCCGAGCAAACCCGACGCGATTTCAACTATGCTTTAATTCGTAAAATAGCTTGTAACTTGTATGCTTTCATTCATAGTTCAGGTAGCTCGGCTAAGAGTTTATACCCTGACCTAAAAACACGGCAGTAGGCTACCGTCGATATTTCAGCTCGGTAGAAGAGAATTAACAATGAGAGCGAACGACCATGACAATAACAAACCAACAATTTTCCAATAAGCAAACGTTAACTACTATTAAACATTAGATCCTTACCTCTTCGGCGTCTTCCTCATTAATCCACTCATCAGAATAACCTGCAGCTGCTGGTGGGAGGAGTTCTCCGCTGCAGAGCGTCCAGAGCCGACGTTTCCGGGTTCAGCCAATCACTGAGCAGAACCTGCCTAGACCGACATCCGCGGCAGCCAATCACTGAGCAGAACGTCACTGACGCACGCAGCCAATGACTTCTGGCCATTTTGTGTGTGGGGTGGCGGGAAATCGTGTATGAATCCAAGTGGCGCGAAAAAAAAAACCGTGTGTATGACTTTGTGTATCATACACAAAAAAGTCCGATGACCGTACTTGTGGGGACATGTCGAGAAAAAGCGGGAGGAAGTTATTTGCATCATGCTAAGTGCTTCTACGCTGCCAGACTTATGAGGACATCGCAACTGTCCTAACAATTACGGTATGTCCTTATAATGTCGGTGCGTAAACGGATGAAATGTCCTCATATACAGGTCAAACCAACGCACACACACACACACACACACACACACACACACACACACACACACACACACACACACACACACACACACACACACACACACACACACACACACACACACACACACACACACTGTGGTCTGTAAAGTGCAACTACGATTTAAGTTTTTGCTTTAGAATTATTATTACTGTTCATATCAAGAATGCTAGTGCCAAGAGTTGATGTCATAATTGTTCATATGGCAATAAATGCAAAATCTATTTTGCCAAAACAATATTGTATTTTGTTATCATTAACTGTATGTATATATATATATATATATATATATATATATATATATATATATATATATATATATATATATATATATATATATATATATATATATATATATAAATCATATTACTATATATTAAAAATGATATTTGGAGTTGGAGAGGTGAGGCCATAGCACCAGCATGTGGACGTACTGTTTATGCTTGAGCTTTCGCTCACAGCCGCTCAAGCAGGTCATCAGGGGAGTTGAATTTCTGCTCAGGAGTTTTGAAGATTAGAGGGAACATTGATTCCAAGGCCACTATTGTGCACTTAATTAACACCAACATGACCGCTGAACAACCACAACGCATCAAGACACCACTGTGCAGCATTGGATCATCTTCCCTTAGGTCACTCACCAGTCACCACTTTACAGTGCACATCCCATATGACAAAACATCAAAAACAGCACCTACTGCCCGACTGCACCCTTAGAGAAAACTTCTTAATCACTTCAAAAATAAAATGTAATAGACCCATGACAAAGAGCGTGCCCACAAAAATTAAAAATGAATCATCTTTTAATGGTTGAGACACACCCACACACACACAAATCCCCCTTTTCCCTCTGGTAGCCTATGCTATGTAAGCAATTTTCATAAAATAACATAGGTCAAAATAAAAATCAATGTTGTCCTTTCCTTAGGTACACCGTGGCAGAGGTCCTGGCCATGCTGCAGGACTCTGAAACTGTGGCGGACATCACAGTTGTGCCTGAGTCAGAAATGCACGCACATCAGAAGAATACGTCATCTCCTGCCTGGTAAAATCTTGATTAATTTATATTATACGATGATCTATCCTTTCATTTCATATTGTAATATTATTTGGGCAAGCACTTTCAAGAGCTCTCTCAACTGTATTCTCATTTTACAAAAGCGATTCATCAAAATGATAACATTTTCTAGCAGATTTACTAGATCCACACCTCTGTTTCAATCCCTGAGTATTCTTCCTGTTTTTGCTGTAAATACTTTTCAAATATGTATTTTTGTTTATCAATCTATTCACAAGTTACTGACAATTTGTTTCCAAACTGTATTTCAGTTCAATTCCCAGATTCATAATTTCAGCACTAGATCAGCAAATAATCTTCATCCCACCTTTAAATCTACTTTCTCTCAGTTCTCAATCAGATTTAGAGGTCCGCATTTTTGGAATGCATTACCAATCCACCTTAGAAACTGCACAAGCATAAATTCATTTAAGAAACAAATAATTCACTTTCTATTGGCCCAATTGAGCAATGCATAATTCCACATACTTTTTACATCACTGTTGTTTTTCTCTCTCTCTTTTTCTAATTGTTTTGTTTTTCACATGACGGTAAACTGAATTTATGATGAATGTTTATCTTTATAAATTTATGTTGAATGCTTATCTTAACAAATGTATGTCAAATGTTTATCCTGAATTTTTACACAATATTGATTTTCTCTTTTTTAATTGTTTTATGTTGTTTTTTTCATTCTGTAAATTAAATTTATGTTGAATGTTTGTCTTTTGGAGGACCACTTGACAAGCCCTTAGGGGTTTTTTTGGTTTCTCCAGCACATTTGCTTTATCTACTGTATACTTTGTATGTCTCTTGTCGTTGTCGTTCCACGTTTTTAATATGCTGTTTTATACATCTTTTATGTGCTAAATAAAAATACAAATACAAATACATGACACAGACTGTGACAGTGACCAATCTGATGACGAGGCCACTCAGGTGACCATAACTGCCTCCCATCGAGATTA